>NC_091455.1:109300261-109666095 GCF_027789765.1 Dendropsophus ebraccatus
CAAAACGAATTTTCATCTGCTTCACTCATCTAAAGTTAAGAATGTAGTAATGGTAATTGGTATTATTAGTTTGAATCCTGTATTTAGAATCCGACCTAAACATTATTGACTTATAGTATATGTAACCTTGAAGCATACAATAGTTGTTAGTACTACCACCCATAGTGGACATATTCCTTTACTGTATATGTGCCAAGAGGACTTAAAATGGAATTAAAACGAGACTGTTGAAATATTGTATTGGGAATACAACTCTAAAAATGTGTCCTTATACAGTTCCTATTATCTTCTCATATTTCTTCAATATCTAAATGTGGACAGCTCCTAAAATAAAAGCATTTCGTTTGAATAGAATATTTAATGTGACAGCAAATTGTAGTTATATTCTGGCCTGAAACTGAACTGATATGAGTATCTGTGACAGGTAGATATAATAATCACATTGTTTTCTATTCTTTGACATTAACAATCTCATCTATATTCAACTGTCACTCATTTATCAATTCCTTTGTTATAGGAAAATAATAATGTGTGCTGGACTTTATGTTTTTCCACTTAGTCTTCAGGTCACCAGTTTTACATTGTAAACTTGCAATATGTTTTAGGTAGTTTTAAGACAAGTTTATTTTGTAACAAACTTACAGTAAATGGGAAAAAGTGAAATCATCTGAAAAACTAATAGCGAATGTTAAAGATGTAGATGGTAGGTTAGAGCATATAATGTTCAGAAATTGGTGATATTCATTCATATTGGTTGGATACATATTATATAAACATGACAGATCCAATGGAACACAGCAATTGTATTGCTATCTTGAGGTTTGAAGTTTCAAATATTTTAAAGGTGTTTCAATTTTATAGTACTGGAAGAGTAATATGATTCCAAAATTAACAGAAATGATTAACATACTGTACATTATGTTAAATACAATACATACTATATACATTATAATCACTGGTAATCACTGTATAAAGTTAATGACAGAGTAATAACAAGAACCAGGGATCTTTTTTTTTTCATGTGGGGAAGGATTTTAATAAAATAATTCTGCCGTAATGTGATCACATATTATTACCATACTGTTACTAAAATAAAAAATAAAACATGGACTAATATCCCAGCCAGCACACATTGGTACTGTCTCTGAAGATCATATATGTCATTACTGTGTTGTTACCTCCTGTGACTCACAGGTGAGGTCTTCTCTAAGGTTCCTAATTTTGGAATCTCATCTCTGCACAACTTGCCAAACCCTTTAGGACATGCCCTTTTTTAACACCCCCCTTACATTCCCCCTACATATAGTGCCTAAAACCATAATAATGCACCCTGGGTCTCCTGCACAGAAAAGTGGGTTGTTAAGTAAGCCATAGTAGGCAATTACCCTCTGTAGATAACTCCCAGTAGGAAATTTCCTCTTGTAGAAATCCTGCAATTGCCAATTTCCCTGTAGCAGGTAGTTTCCTCTCCTGGTGTCCACAGCAGGCAGTGTTCCCCTGTGCAAAGCCCCCAGTAGCTAATGTTTCTTAGTATATAAACCCCCAGAACAGAGTGTCCCCTGTAAATTGTCCCCTATAGGTAGTTTCCATTTGACCTCATGGCCAAGATTTAAAAAAGAAAAGAAACAAAAACCTCTTGGCTACCTCTCAGCAGTCACTGACATCCATCTCCTAAGCTGCAGGAAGCTTTCTGTCTGCAGTTAATGCAAGCTGGGAGCACCTCTTCCTCACACATATGCAATATGAGTAAGGGTATCCTTTACTTGAGAAAGAGACACTTCTGTCCCCTAATGGAAGTTACCTTGTACTGTGCATTAGGATATGCTTATAGTGAAAGATGCTGCTCACCACATCATCCACCGGGGTTTTCAACTGTATAGGCGCCTAGAGGATAGGTTGATCAAGGAACCAATTAAAACTGTGAAAATTTAGTATAAGTTGTAATTTATTCCCTGCTCATTCTAGGATAAGGAATCCAGTGAATAGATAGGTCACTCACTGATAGGATCACTAACTGGACTGCTTAACACGGAAAGATCATTGATATACTGTAGATCCATAAATGACAAGTTATACTGAACCTGTTCTCACAAAGATACATATCCATCTGCTAAACTCTTCCTTCTCTGAAACATGATGTTGCTTAACAGAGGCGAGACTACCTGTAGAATCTTACTATCCTATAATAGACAGGGCTCTCTGAGCTTCTATCAGTTGCAGCACCCGGCGTGTGGGCCTCCCGGGTGCTGCTCCTGAATGTGCGGGTCCAGCACTTTTACTGCGAGTGCTCCTGATGAATGTTTGCACCTAAATCCAGGGATGTGATTGACAGGGTCAGGAGCCAATGGCTCCTGTTTGTCTGGCAGATCCTATAGTAACAACTCGGGACTGAGAAAAGTCCTCATGATGGCCCAGGCTGGATTTAGAGGAAGAGGAAAAATGAACAAAGTAAGCAAAGTTAGCAACACTCCAAGAAGATGCCTCCAATGAGTCATTAGCTGTAGCTGCATTGTAGTCACTTATGGTCTGCAGAGCCTGTGTAGAGCTGGTATCTGCTGCTATATGGTCACTGTATAAGGTGATATTGGTGTTTGTACAGTGAATTTTATTCCGTAGCAGTGGTGGTATTAGTCAGTATGTGGTGGTAATATTTGTCCCTTGTAAACTGGTATTGTTTGTATTATTGGTGTTAGTATACTGGACTTGGTCATTATCAGTATTAAGTTAATATTAGTGGTCAAGGTGTTGCAGTAATGGTTGTATACTGGTATTATTGGTGTCAGTATTCAGGATTTATGGTAATAATAATAATAATTATTATTATTATTAATAATAATAATAATAATAATAATAATAATAATAATAATAATAATAATAATAATATTTATAGCCATGTAAAATAAGTTTAGGATTACAGTTGACGACTTAGGGGGGCCCAACCAAAAGTGTGCTATGGGGCACGGCCACTTCTAGTTTCGCTGATGAATAAAGGGAATGTTTAATTTGGAAAATTTGCAGTCCCTCCCAGTGACCTTATCTGTCCCATTAGTACTGGCGGTTAGTTTTCAGTTCAGATGCATGCAAGGGGAATTGTGACAGAGTGTGAACATTGTTGCATGGCAACAGCAGGGTGACAATTCAAAAAGCAAACCAGGAAGTGAATAGATCCATGGGGAATAAAAATAGTATAGGGACGTACATTTCTTTACTAAGATCAACATATTTGTTTTCCTTTACACATACAGTATGTACAGTAAGTGTTACACATCTGATTTTACCTTCTTTGCTTCATAACACAGCCCCTTTAATGCTTGCTAAGCTATGTAGGAGCAAGGGGTCCACTATTGACAGGGCTTTGTTTTTGTTGGATCTTAAAATTGAGTACTTTGAGATTAAAGTAAATCCTTATTTTGGCTTTTCTTTAGGGCCGTATAATCACTTCTTATGTCTTTGACAAATTAAAGAAAAAGCCAATAAATCAGAAACATGAAACAGTTGATTTGCTTATAGTAATCATGATATGTGTCTCTGCAGTAATATATGCAAGATCACATTTTATGTATCATTATTTATAGAATACTGGAGGTTTATGAAATCACCCAAATTGACTAACACACATCAAGATGAATTACATTTACTTTATAGTTACTTACGATGGGTAAAAGCAGTCAGTTTAATGTATGAAATAATGTGCCAAGGTGATATATTACTTGTACATTTTTATCTGTTGTCAGCACTAATGGTACATTACACTCAGACATCTGTTAATAGGAACCCTATGAAATGTATAAATTAAATAATAAAAGAAAGATATACTATAGTTTTAATTAAGTGTCAAGTTAAAATATTGTATCTTTAAGAAGTATTAATAGACACAAGTAGGGCTGTTGGAGCTTGAAGAAAATAAAGTGGTAAACTTACTGTATATCAATGTCTGACAATTTAGGTGTAAATTAGCTCCCATACCAAAGCTTACAGCAATGTAATCATGTGTATATATACGCTGCAACAACCTACAATAAAGGAAATAAACAGCAGGAATTGGTGCAGTTCTATAATATTCCTTTATTATTTCTACAGCACTATTCATTGTTTGATTTAAAGGAATAATTTTAAACAAACCACCAATAAAATATTTCAAGACATTGCCTTTGTAAGCATTTCCAGCAGACACAGATTTTGCAAAGTAGTCAAAGGAAAAAAACATTAATGAAATACTGACAATGGGATGTGATCTGTCTTTTTCAGATACATTTGTAAAACAGACAAAAACTGTCTGCAACAGCAGTTTTCACATTAAATATAATTATGTAGGACAGACTATAAAATATTAGACCTCAATTTACCATAAAAATAGTCATAGGCTAATAATAAATTGTCAGGAATTGTATAAAAAGCTTCCCTTCAGCAATGGTTATGAGTATAAGCTTAAGAAGTAGATGGGTTTATTACAGATTTCTTAAAGTAGGCAATCCATTTACAGTATAGTATCAATGTAGATTATAATGAATACATTTATTGCTATTAGTTTTTTTATATTTGTTAGTATAGTGTTTAAGCAATATCAAAATGAAAAAGATCGTTTACGAAGGTAATTCTTCAGTGTTCATACTTTTGTCAAATACTTTGGTGGACAATAATCTCTGGACAATACTTTTCTGCCAGTATTTTCAATCTGTTATCTTTACATGCCTTAAGACTTCTTTGCAATTTGTTTGGCCCCAACTGGCCTTTCTCAAGCAATTGTCACAGACATTTAATTGCATGCTTTAACAAATATGACCAATGTAAGATTGTATTGATGGTGGTGGCGGCAAGGTCCAGAGTCCCCGCCATTGTGCCCTCATTCAATACTAAGCTAATGCATCCAAGACTAACAAGACTTGTTATAGGAGTGACATGACCTCAAGTCAAGATATTACTCTGCCACTTTAATGCACTGCTACGTCTATATCTTAAACATGCAGTCACGTTTTCAACATCAGTAAATAAAAAAGATATCAAGGAGTTGGAGAAGATTCAATGAAGAGCAATCAAATGAATAAGAGACAGTAAAAATCCCAGCTGTCAGGATAGGTATTCACCCTGGAGAAAGTAACATCATATTCTTAATCCCATTTCTGTTCCCTACACACAACACTAAGAAGTTTGGGGTTTAAAATGCAAAAGTATTACATTGTCCTAAAGTTATGAAATATGCTACCACTCACCACAGGGATGACAGAAAGTAAAGATTTTCTAAATGAATTGTACGTTTACTGTTATTTATAATGTAGAGTGCTGATCAAGGGATTGTTTTGTTTTTGTATAGTTATATTAGATGCTTTAGTTAGGATAGATCCTATCTAGTCAATGGCAGACTGTTTTGTGACTTTCAGGCTATGTTCCCACTACATGCTGATAAGCCGTTAATGTTCATGATCATGTTGTTTGCGCTTATCATTATGTAGTGGGAACATAGCTTCAAGTTTTCTTCTCTTTGAATCTTTGTAAATATAAAAAACAAATACTTTATAAACTTTGTCCTTTTTTTCACCCTAAGATACAACTACATTGAAAAGCATATAAAGATTCTGAAGATATAGAACGTATTAAAAGGAATGCTATGGTTTATTGAAATGCTGTAAAACAAGTACATTATCAGGCAGTAATGTCCTTAAATGGGCACTGTTATTACAAAATCTAAATCAACAGGGATGTGAAAGAATGTTTGCAATTTACATTCATTAGATTTTTAGCTGTCGTCTGTAAAACAAAGCTGTACTTACTTGTATCCAGGTCCAGTCTCCTGAAGGCATCTTTTTAGACTAAACACAGGAAGTCTCTGTGAGCGCGCAGATTATAGGTACTTTCTGTGTTCAGTCTCTTTTTTTTTTTTTTTTAAATCAGCACAAGTTTAAAAAGCTACCTTCATGTGGCTGGACCTGGATTTCAAGTAAGTATAGCTTTGTTTTAAAACATTACTAGAAAAATAATAAATGTAAATTGCAAACATGCTTCATTTCACATCCCATTTTGATTTTGAATATTATAACAATAGTGTCCATTTAATTCAGCTTTAAATGTGGTGTGTACAGTTAAATAGTCTATGTGCAGATTAAGCATGTCCTTCTCTGTGCATCAATCGCTTGAAATTTCCCATGCTACATATCCCCCTCCCCCACTAAAATAACCTAAATGAGACCTCATAAACTTCAGCTTGTGCATTCATCACTACAACAGCTACAGCACTAGACTGACTAAGGAAGGTCTTATCACCAGTTATTCACACAAATAACTATACAAGTTGTATATATTGTATTTTGACATTTACATTGGTAGATCTATACAGTAGCTACATATCCTGGTTAGTACAACAATAACTATACTTAAAATACACAGCTGTCAGGTTTCTCTGAGCAGGGTGGCACTAAGGAGAGCATGACTACTAGAATGAAAAAATTGATCTACCCAACTTAATGACTTACAAACCAATTAACAATCTGCCTTTCATTACAATGTATTGGGCATCTAATTCCCCAACAAAGTACACAACTGTTTTACAGACAATAGGAGAGTGGCAAATCTTATTTGTTGTTTTCATTAAATTATTTTTAAAGAATTATTCTATGTTTACTTACTTTAAAAAAAAAATAAAAATACTTGTATTCATCTGAGGCCCTGCCTGATAGTAATGTTATTGTTATGTGTACTAATTATTGTAGTCTTAGAAATAGTAATAGTCCAAAGTCGATAGACAAATGTCTACTGTATATCACTCCTTACTAAAAATAACAGTATACAAATTATAAATGAACTTTCAAGAGAACATAGCACAGATACAGTGTTTCAAAAGAAAATACTTTAGGAGAGTGTTGAAAAATGACATGTCAAGTCACTGGATGTCAAGATGTGCTATTTTGGACTTCTGCATAAATCACCATATGAACATTCAAAATATTGTCTTTACCATTGTCACTCCAAAGTGACAGACCTTAATCTACATTTACATGATTTTGACAAGCTTCTAATTTCTTTACAAGAGGCATACCACATCAAGCTGTCAAAGTCCCTACAGACTTTGTTATCATAAGTACACATGAGTGAAATGCAGAGTAAGTTAACCTATATTACAAGGAGTTTGAACATCATCTGTCTGAAAAGATGTTGTAAAACGAACCTCACCTTCACTTTGTATCAAGACTCACTGGTGATGAGCACAGGGCTTTATGTGCAAACAATAGATATATACAATATATTCTTTATTTTTTTTCCTTTATTTTTTATTTTTTTCCTTAAGGATAAGCCACTCTTGCATTAAATTTTAAATTATATGTCTGGTGTGGTGTAGTTGAATAGAAATATGACACATTGACGAATGACTGTAATCTTCAAAGATATGAATGTGCAGAATGGCTATATTCAGGGATAATATTTCAATAAACAAAAGAAAATATGTAACACACTAGTAATTTTTGAGCAGCACTATATATATATATATATATATATATATATATATATATATATATATATATATAGGCATGATGTTCTTGGTAGCCTAGAAACTTGTCAAAGCTACACGCAGAACGCATGTTGGGTGAATTAGTGAGGTAGATTTTTTTTTTTTTACCAGCTGCCCAGTTCTCTGTATTGTATATGCTACATACTATCAAAACATATGGTACACAGGTTTATGTGTTTTTATGTTTATGTCCACCCAGCCTCAGATGGTCAAATTTTTTTTTGCCTGTATGGGTATGTCCACACTGCAAAATCCTGGAGGATCACCCGCCACAGATTCCACAGCTCGCCCCCACTCGCAGCTGCTGGTCCCATAAACTTCATTCTATGGTTTTGGCAGATTCCGCCATCTGCTCCGAAGAATGAACCCACTCATTCTTCGGGCGGACTGCAGAATTTACCACACCATAGAATGAAGCCTAGGGGACCAGCGGAGATGTGTGTGGCCACGAGCAGGGGTGACCTGCAGAATTTGCGGCGAGTGAGCTGCCAGAATTCTGTAGTGTGGACATACCCAAAGATTGTACTTTCATAGTTTGGTCTATTGTCCAGCATTTTTTTTAGGTTTGTAGGTTGTGTATGTTAATTATGCATATGCGCACATAACATAGTACTATCTTGGAGTTTTTGTATTAAACATTTTTTGCTTGTGCTTTCAGGGTTTGTTGATATTTAGTATAACTTGGCATATTTCCTTAGCCTTTTTCTTGATTTGTATTAGTGTGTTAGATGTTCTACAACTTTTGTGGCTATGTTCACACAACATCCAAAGGGATCTGCATTTGCATTGGACGTCCGTTTTTACCGCAATTTAATTGACTTCACTGAAATGCATTGCACTGTCAATGAAATGACAGACGTCCAATGCACACAATGTATTAAATAATGGACGTTGTCTGCACAGAGGTCAAAATAATAATCATGACAATTATTTTCGGACGTCTTTTGCAAACAGCGGACGTCATTTTTTAGTTGTTCACACACAGTTTTTCTTTTATCACCGTCCTAACACCGTTTTTACAATTAAATTCAATGGACTTTTCAATTAAGCCAGACCCAAAGGCTAATTAGTAACCCCGAACTAGAATATTGTACAAACACCAGTCAGTGCAAAAGGGAAGGCCAGACAGCTAAATGACATCTATTATTTTAGACACAAAATGATGGGCGTCATTTTACACTGAGCAGTAAAAACGTTGTGTGGTGATAGCCTTTCTTGGTTCTTTTACTTTTTTTATGCTAAGGCTGGGTTTACACTACGTATATTTCAGTCAGTATTTTGGTCCTTATATTGCAACCAAAACCAGGAGGGGGTTAAAAACACAAAGGATCTGTTCACACACTGTTGAAATTGAGTGGATGGCCGCCATTTAATGGCAAACATTTGCTGTTATTTTAAAACAACGGCTGTTGTATTGAAATAATGGCAGTTATTTACTGTTATATGGCGACCATCCACTCAATTTCAACATTGTGTGAACAGATCCTTTCTGTGTTTTAAATCCACTCCTGGTTTTGGTTGCAATATGAGGACCAAAATACTGACCGAAATATACGTAGTGTGAACCCAGCCTTAAAGTGAACATAGCCAAAAGATGTTTACCAACTGACATAATGTAGACATATGGCAAGAGTTAATTATTAACTTACGTGGCATAAGTATATTTCTTACAGGTAGAGAATTTTGGGCATTGTACCAATACAAATTTTTCAATTAGTTTTCAAAATCTAGGTGTTTTCCACAAATAAATGCTATGTGTTAAAAAAAATAATAATGTGCGAATAGTATGCATGCGCTCAATCATATCAAAGTTAAGGAGTCAAATAAATAAAAAGAACATTTGTTACTTATGGCTGTACTGGAAATATATATATATATATATATATATATATATATATATATATATATATATATCAAAGTAATTCTCTTTACCATCTGAAATCTGATTCGCTAGCTAATAACCTTTTTTTTTTTTTATTCAATCAGGAATAAAGGGGTTGTTTTACCTTAGCTTATTACTTTTTTGTTAAAGGTCCATGCATGTTTTTGCTAATAAGTACTATTCAAGTTTTGTACCTTATGACCCACACCAGTAACTAGGTAAGCAATACCTTTCCCAAGTTATTTGTAATAGCACTGTTATATGTAGACACTTCTACTTTTGTTGCAGTTGGGCTAGGTTAGTCTCTTTTCGAGCAGCAGCTCTATTTAGCAGAGATTTTAGGGTGTTTATTTATGAGATCTTGATCGTGACCCCAGTGCTTTCCCCCCCACATGGGCTCTTAGTTGTGTTCTATCCTGTGAATACTGTGAATAGGGCTTAACTTTTCTAAAGCTTGATACACATTGGTAAAATTGTTCTTACATCTTCAGTTGGATAGCAAGGATTTAGAATGTAACTGTCGTTATAACTTTCAAAATCTAAATTAACAATAGATGTGATATGAAGTCAGTTTGCAATATACATTTTTATTATTATTATTATTATTATTATTTTATTTATTATTTATTTATTTTTATAATATTTTATTCAGAGTTTACAGAGATACATCTTAGATGACAGGCTGAGTAAATGCCAATGAGAATTATTATTATTATTATTATTATTATTATTATTATTATTATTATTATTATATTTTATTTTATTTACTTATTTTTTAATTTTATCATGAAAAACACAGCACTTCCTGTGTTCTTAATTTTTTTTTCTCAAAGAGTCAGAAAACAGGAAGTCTAGTGTTTCCCAGGTCATCTGCGCTCACAGAGAGAAGTCATCTGATTGACAGGTACATACTTCCTGTGTTTAGTTTGTTTTCTTTTTTTCTTTTTTTTCTTTTTTTTTCCCAATCAGCACAAGTCTAAAAATCTGCATTCAGGAGACTGGACCTGGATTTCTGGTAAGTTCAGCCTTGTCTTCTAGCATGATAACAACAAGGACAAAAATAATGTAAATTGCATACGTGCTTCATATCCCATCTACTGATTTAGATTTTGAAAGTTATAACGACAGAGGCACTTTAAGTTGTTCTTTGCTTTAAAACATTTGAATTTGCACTTTATGAATGACATATGTTGGTAAATACATCTCAATTGTTAGCAAGACCAGTTGGCTGATGGTGTTTCTGATGTTGGTTGGAAACCCTGTATTGAAGCAATCATATTTTATAGGATTTCCCACAGCAGGAAAATTCAAAGAGACACATAAAGAGTTAGAATCCCTTTGAATGGATATGCCTGGGGATATGTGAAAAAAGCCTGAGGGAATTTCAAACACATTTTCATAGATAATAAACAGAGCTCCAATTTAAGTAAAAGTCACAATATTTTTTTATGGCACTTCACTTTATGTGGTCTGCAAAATGTTCCTCCAGGTATAGAAATGACACCATTCTTTGCTTTAATGTTTCTGTCATCATTGTATAATATTATTTTTACACTGTAGTAGAAGACGATGAGAAAAAATAAACTGGGATAAAATATAGGGCAATGAAATGTAGTTTCTAAAAAATAGAATATAACTCTATTTGCTGTACTTGAAATATAAAATTTACAATTAAACATATGGCACAATACATCAATAACACATACATTGTGATTGTTTCAAATGTTCAACCCAAGATTTACTGCACCAATTTCTTTAATAACATATAAACATATATGCCCTTAAGAACTTGCATTAACCTTTTAATGACAGATGATGGATATACCCGCCATGCTGTTAACAGATTACAGAAAGGGCTGATAGCTGGCATGGACTGATCATCCATGGCGGCTATTTAACTATTTAAATGCTGCCGTCAAAAGTGATATAAACATATTTTGTATTACCACTTGTATAACCCAAACGAGTAAACTCACATTCCTGATCTTGCACAGTAAATGGTGTAAGCACAAAAACCCACTAAAGTGAAAATGCACATGCAGGGGGGAAAAAATTATCAAAAATATATACACAAGTGAGCTAGAATTTAGAATTAGAGATTTTGGCACAAAAAATAATTCTTAAATAGCCCTATAGACCAAAGAATAACGATGTTATAATGATCAGGATAGAGCAATATTTTTGTCACAAGCCCGGCCACATCTCCAGCTCCCTTAACTGCCAGAGTGTGCGGAGGGCCTTCTGGGCATGCCTATGTCCTCCATAACTATCATTTGCTGCAGTCAGGACTTCACCGCCCCCTGGCCAGATGACACAGCTGTAGGCTGTAATGGTGTGCTGATCGGCAGAGATTCCAGTCTCCATAAAACTACTCCTCCTTGCCTGTGATAGAGCCTTATTTGAGTATGACTAAGCTAGCATTGTATCCTTTTATTCCCTGGTTTTCCTGATTTTGCCTTGACTTGCCTTGTATCTGTTTAGCATTTCACTTGTACCAGCGTGGTACCAGTCTCTGGTGTGCCCCACTGATTGCAGACACTTCCCATCCGAGATGGATTCATTTCTGGAATGACAGCCCACTTACCCATTCACAGGCTGCGTTGCTGTCCTGTCTCAGTCAGTGATTGGCTTTCACTTCCAAGATAAGTCCATCTAGGAAGTGAAGCATCTGCTGTCAGCGGGACACACTAGTGACACCACAAGCAGGACATGGTGGAAGCTCGGACATAATGATCTCATCAAAATCTACACTATAAGAGGTCCCTAGTACTAAGGTAGGCATATTTTGTTTTACTATGATTTTTGTTACTACATTCAATATTTTTTATTTCACCTTTCCCCTTTGGTGAGTTACTGTTTAAAAGGCCCAAATCAGACATGACATTAGGACTGGGAGTATTAGCTATGAGTGAAATACAGGCACATGTGGCAACCCTCTTTTCTGCTCAAAGGAGCATTCATTCACTGTATCCCTGTTTGTGTAATCTAGAAAGTATTTTTTCTCAGCCTCCCATAAATCTTCATCTGAACAATTTCTCAGAGCTCTATTTAGTTCCCCCATTGGTATAGCCTTAATGATGTGAGTCAGATGGCATGGTCAGGCTGCTAATATGGTATTGTAGATGTAGGTTTACTGTAATTTTGGTTGTATTTATGTGTTGGGGCAAATCTGCCATCAGGAACAGATACAAAAAAGACACACACTGTTCCTCCCAATGTAAAGTAAATGTTATTTGAAGGTGAATACAGTTGAATTCATAAACATTCCCCCCCCCCTCTAACCATGACATATACTGTAAATTATGGCATAAGAAGGCAAACTTGGCCCCCATACTCACTTCAGATATCTGTAGTATATTTTATCAAACAAAATTATGCGTTAAAAGATATTCTACACAATGTTCCAAACTTAATGAATAGTGACTGTATACTTGTAGGAACCAGTGTGGTGCTTTTAATTCCAGATCATTGGGTATACAAGTGAAGAATGATGTAACATGAATGATGTAACATGATGGAACAGGTAATCTATCTGTAATGCGGTAACCAATGTGCATTTTGCAACAAATGAAGTATGTGTTTGGAATCCCTGATGTATCCTGCCCTATAGGTGGTTGAGTCAACCCATGATCCCATGTTTTCATTTATGGAATCAATACCAGACACAATTGAGTGCATGGGAGATGGGAAGACATTGTTGTGTATCTTCGGAAAAGAATGGAAAATAAGAGTTTTAGGATATTCTGGTATGCTATTTTTTTTTTATTATTATTATCAGTAATAAACTATAATCTATCTGTAAACTATAATCATTAATACTGGATTAGTAAGCTCTTGACTAACAGATTCACTAGGATTAGAAGTGAGTAATTGGTAAGTGTTAGTGTTTGATAGCATGTCAATATTGAGCTGGTCTTTATCAGACTCCCAGTAGGAATTACTATCAAAACTATTAACCATCCAAGAACCAGAGCAAGCTATCAAAACTTCCACTACAGGTAAAAGCTCTGGATCTGACAGACTTTTCATTCAGTATTACTCAATGTTCCAGTCAATCCTTCTCCCACGTCTCCTTCCTATATTTAACAGTGCCCTACAAGACGTCCCACTCTCTCTGTTCATGTCTCATACTCGTATATTGCTTATACCAAAAGAAGGTAAGCACCTGGTGAATTGCAGAAGTTATAGACCAATCTCACTTCTCAACATTGACCTTAAACTTTTAGCAAACATGCTGTCTGGCTCTCTCAAACCCATTCTACCCCACGTGATACATTAAGATCAAATGTGATTCTCCTGGGGAAGAGAGGGGAGGAATTATACTGCTAAGCTGCTGGATATTTTGCATTATACATGCCATAAGTCTATCCCTCTTGCCCTTCTTAAAACTGACGCCAAATAGGCCTTTGATATAGTGAGCTGGTTGTTTGTGTCAAAATTTTTAGATAGATTTAATTTTCCTAACAAATTCTGCTCTGACGTTTTTGCTATGTATGCCATGCTCACTGCCTCAATATCTGTAAATTTTCTCCACCCCTTTTAATATTACAAAAGGCACATGCCAAGAGTGTCATCTATGCCCCATGAAGTCTCTTCTCCAAGCTTTACTCCAAGTTGAACAAATTAAAGGAGTCACCTTAGGGGTAGAACGCTCCTGGCCGCCGCCTTTGTTGATGATTTCTTACTAATGCTTTCTGACCCAGCAACCTCACTCCTCTGCTACAGCTTATTTTTATAACTAGTTTTGTGAAGCAACAGGACTAGTTCTGCACAATCATAACGTCTGTATTATAGAGGTTCTTATCCAGGATAACAACAACGCCTCCTTTATTTGCCTGCCTGACTACTACATTGGTGGTATTATGCAGTTCACGGAAGACTTGCCAATGATCCCGGGTAAGATTGTCTGAAAAAGGATCTCGAGTTTCATGCAAATAATTGAGATCCGTTTCCATAACCTCCTGGAATATATATAAAGCAGGGAACTTAGATTGTAGTGGGTAAAAATTATAACTTGATGGAGAAACTCTTATATACATTGACAGTACCACATTCAGTACCCAACATACGTAAGTGCTGCAGGTGAGCGAAAACAACTTTATCTTTGTAATGCAAAGATTCAAAACCACAAGGTACAGGTGGACATTCATTAGCAAAAACATGCATGATAGGATTATTACCTGAGTTTTGGACAGTCAAATGGCATAATTCATCTTCTGCCTGATGGATATCAGAAAAATGTTTGACTGTCACAGATCGCACAAACATGTTATCAAGGATGATATTAAACACACAAGTCTTTTGACAATACCTGTACTTGCGGAGTTGAGAGGATGGCAGCTGATAGATTAAAAACTTCTGTGTTTTTGGCCTGTGCAGTTATGTTTGTTTTTTTTTAATGTGTTTTTCATGGTGTATATTTTTAGGGGCGTGTTTTAGTTTGATGGCTATTATCATCATTGCAGGTTGGATGATCCACAGTCATTTTGCTATCATCTGATTAATCAAAAGAGGTCTTATCAGAATTTTCTATTTCTGTTGTTTTGTTTTTTTTTAGTATGGATTTCAAAGTTGTCGCCTCCTCGCGCCTGCTCCAAGTGTAAACAATGTCCATGCGGTAATCCTCCAGTTCACAGGCAAATTTGTTTTTCTTAATTTGGACTATTTCTTGTGGAAGTTTGGCTGTATTGTCTTTGATTTTTGGTCTAGGTACAAAAATTCTTGAGAAATGGTTTTAGTAGGTAGTGATTAGAGAAGAGCAAATAACTCGGAAATTTGTTTCACAAAATTCGCATAAACTCAATTTTGTCCCAGGACAGCAGTGGAAATTGGTAAATTAGCGGTAAATGTGTTTACAGTGCTCAGTGAGTTAAGACAGACACTATCTTCACTCCTCCAGTGACTTGGTATAGCACACTATGAGTTGACTGCACCCACTAAGTTTGGAAGGCAGACTCTCAATCCACTGAACCCAGGGAATTGTTATAACAAACTGAGTTTATAGTGCCCAGTGAGACAACAATATGGAATTTGCCTTCACTGGTCCCAGTGACTTTGTATAATTCAACAGGCACCTAGTTACTTGATAGACTCGATTTTGGCTTGACAGCTCCCACAGAAAATCCCCCACAAACAACCAACAACCCACCCTCCTATCCACTGCGAATAACCTTATACCTTTATCTTTATCATTACTCCCATCGAACATATACCAACGGGAGGCCAGAGGTTCCAGAATCTGCGCAGGCGCGAAAACTACTGGATTTTCAAAATGAAGACGCTTATACCCCTGGGCCTCAATGAATACATTGAAAATGTCCACAAATAAGACTAACACGAGTCATACCATCCTGGTTTTAGCCTCCACACACACAAATATTGGTGAATACATGAGTGTCCTTTTTGTTTGTTTGAGTGTGCTTGTATGTTTGTGTGTATACATGTGTGTGTATGTCTGTATGTATGGTTATTTATATGTCTGTGTGCATCTCTTTGCATGCACCATATGTGTATGTGTGGTTGTGCGGTTGTTTAACTTATGTGTACACTCTACCGATGGGTTGCGTGCTTTAGTGTGTGTATGGATATGCACACATTCTTGTACACATCTATGTACACCTTTCATTAATCTACACTCAGTCTCAATATTACTAGGGCACGCCTTTATTGTCATTATCATAGTGATTATTATTATCATTATCACAATTTATCTTGCATATTTTAGTATATATCTATGGCCCCATTTAATTCCTAATTCGAAGCTTTCATTCTTACCATTATACACATGACCAATTTATTAATTATTCATCATTATATTTTGTATATATTAATATTATTCCACTATATGATTCTTATATAGAGATGTATTTCGGAGTAATTATTCTATTTTTTAGCAAGTTTTTAATGTTCTTTCTTACATATAGATTCCTTTACCATCCTTTGTATTGGTAAAAACCTTTTTCCGGCTTTTTAGTTTTCCCCACTAGCACCTTATATACCTTTTCAATGTTTTTTTAGTTACACACTATCCATGTTTTTAATCTTTTACTTTCATGATAAACTCATGACATCCATTACGATATAATACACCAAGTCCATTCCTCTAATTGTGCATATGCCGTTCCTATGTAGAAATCCTAAAGAGAATGACATTAGTTTCATCACAATTTATGTTACTAATATACAAAATCTTGTTATATTCCACTCAGGCAATCTATCCATTTTATTTACCTAGTCATTAATTTAGGTCATAACATTATATCAGTTTTCATGAGCAGCTGTGCTCTCTCTCCACTACAGGAATAGAGATTATCTTGGCCAGCTCTTAGTGTCCAAACCTTCTATTAGAGCGGCCCTGCATCTTGCAGAGTCCTCCCCTTTTCAACTCCGCCACGGCTACATGTGGAATACCTGCCGGCCGTTTGACTTTTAGAGGTAAGCCCGCCCCTTTTGAACTTCGTGAGGGTGGTATGGGGATCACACACCGGCCGGCGGGCTTTACTACTACCTGTCATATTTTAAGATATCGGCCGCTTTACTGCTTTTTAGCCACCCGCAAGCTATCTAGATTACTTCATTAGATCAGAGCCTTTGACTATGGTTTACATTTATAAAATTATTTACTTATGCATGTATGTTGATTTTATACTTTATCATTTACAATGAATTTGTTCAGTTGGTTTGTTCCTGTGTTCCCCGCCTTTCTCCCGCCCCCCAGGGGGGATGTTTTGGCGTTTTTTTTTCTGTATTTTAAATCTAACTTGTCAGTAGCTCATTATGCACGTTTGTTCTGAGGAAGGGAGAACTTTCCCCTGAAACATGTTAACGCTGTGCTATAATTAAAGAAAAGTTTTTTATTTCACACGACTTCAAGAGGAGAAAATTCTTCAGTGACAGCGCTGGTCAGTGTATATACCTTTTTTCTTTCACCTTTTTATTTTTCCATACAGAGGGTGAGGGAGAGGTTCTGACATCACAATGGGGTTTGCAAGTGATTGGACAGGCACAAGGGATTATGGATAATCCTTTGCTCCCGCATAAAGATAGAACCGCAACCTAACGTACGGTCACCATTGGGGCCGCCATGTTCAGGAGATTTTGTTAACAAATTGCTGTGAATTTGCTTCTCTGAATGAAGCAAATTTACAGTGCGATTCAAAGCTAATTTTGCTTTGCCATATTTGTAGTAGTAATGTTTGTAATTTTATCAAATACATCTTTTAATAAAAGTTCTCAGTGATAGATGATATGTTGCATTAGTTGCATAGAACTGTCTGTAAGTATGTCAAACCATCCACTGAGGAAAGCTTGTGGTAGGAAATTTCTTAACTCTTAGACCATGAGTATAATTTTTTTTTACCACATCCAGCAATAACGAGCTAATGTGTAAACTTATGCACATGTCACCTAAAAATTAAAATGTGGGAATTCTCTCTTAGTAGATGCTCACAATTTTGATGAAGATAAAATGACATGGTTAAAATAAAAGGTGTCTGAGAGGTCACAGTTTAGCTACATTAAAGGGAATTTGTCACTAAGTTTATACCACCTTAAATGAGGGCAGCATAAACTAGTGACATAAATTATGAACATTGCGGTGTATTCCATACATCATTCTGTATATCCTTTCTCCTAATTTGCAAAAGAATGAGCTTTGTGCATGGGCTTTGTGCTATGCCACTCCATCCATCCTCCAGATGTTAATTGACAGCTGGCTGCCTATATAAAGTATAGATAGACAACTGCCAATCAGCAGCTGGGCTGAGTGTGCTGGTGCTCATGAATATACAGGACTATTGAGCACACCCACATAATGTAGAGGACTAGTTTGTCATGCCTTTAGGACATCTCCGAATCAGCTGCAAAGAACAATGTGAGCGATACCTCATTCTGTTTAGCTTCTCTGTCACTAGTTTATGCTACTCTTATATAAATCAGCATAAACCTACTGACAGAGTCTCTCTAAAGCTAATGTACCTTCGGGTACATTGCTTTAAGATTTTTATATCAATAGACTGGTGTCAACATGGGGATGCCAGTGCCGCAGTCATTTTTTTTTTAACAGTGACCTAGTTCCCGCGCATGGCAAAAGGCTATTTCTGGGCACCAGCCTATCCTTAAGCACTAGAGGCTGGCCCGCTGGCCCCAGTGTTATAAAAGCCCCACTCCTCTGTGACACAACTCCATTGATTCTAATGGAGCCGTGTCACAGAGGGGAGGGAAGAATGTCACACTGGGTATGGGCAGGCCCGCTTCTGGTGCTTCAGGCCAGGCTAGTGCTCAGTAATAGACCGGTTCTATTACGAACCAGGCGGCGATTCCAAAAAAGGACCGCTGTACTGCACCGACACCAGTTTATTGATATAATAATCTTAAAGCGATGAACCATCAGGTATATTCGCTTTAAATTTAAAAAAATATTGTTTGTTAGCTCAGAAGGTATGATCTCTTCGAAAATGTCTGTTATTTAATACAATCCACTCTCAACAGCTTAGAATTCATAATTTAAAGAGTTCATTGCTTACCCAAATCCTAAAAAGCCCTAGATATAATTCTCACAAATATTCTGAAAGAAGTTATCTATTATCACAATTAACCCTTAGAGGACCAGGCCAATTTCAATTTTTACGTTTTCGTTTTTTCCTCCTTGTGCTTAAAAGGCCATAGAAGTTGCATTTTTTCCAGCTAGAGACCCACATGAGCCCTTATTTGTACTTTGCAATGACAGGCAGAATTTGTTTTATAAAGTACACTGCAAAGCCAGAGAAAAAATTCAATGTGTGGTGAAATTGAAAAAAAAAAAAAAAAGCATTTCTTTTATTTGGAGGGTTTTTGTTTTTACGCCGCTCGCACTGTGGTGAAACTGACTTGTTATATATGTTCCTTAAGTCGTTACGATTACAATGATATGTAACATGTATTATTTTTATATTATGTGGTGGCTTGTAAAAAATTCAAACCCTTGTTAACAAATATATGTTCCTTAAAGGAGACCTGTCAACCCCCGTGCTGGGGTGACAGGCTCCCGACCCCGTTACAGCCCCCTATACTCACGTGATCCCGCCGGGTCCCGCTTCCTGAGCTGGTCGGGTCACGGAGATATGAGCGGAGTCAGACGCCCATAGAGAATGAATGGGAAGTCCGATGCTCCGTCATTCTCTATGGGCATTAGACTCTTCTGTCAGCGCGAGCGCCGGGCTTCGGGCGCTGATAACTCCGTGACCCGACCGGCTCAGGAAGCGGGACCCGGCGGGACCCGGCGGGAGTATAGGGGGCTCTAACGGGGGGTCGGGAGCCTGTCACCTCGGCACGGGGGGTGACAGGTCTTCTTTAAAGCCACTCTGTTCCCATGCTTATAGCGCTTTTATCATTTGGTCTATGGGGCTGTGTGAGGTGTCATTTTTTGCGCCATGATCTTTACTTTCTATTGGTACCTTGATTGTGCATATGGAACTTTTTGATCGCTTTTATTACAATTTTTCTGGATTTGATGCGACCCAAAATGCACAATTTTGCACTTTAGTATTTTTTTACGCTTACGCCGTTTAAGAGAATCTGTGTAAACCTACATATAATTGTGTTCGAACTGACCTATAGAATAATAGTATTATGTCGCTTTTATTGTATATTGCATTACGTAGACACAGGAACACCTCAAAAGTAACCATATTGCATTTTTTTTTTACGATTTCACCACATTGTATTTTCATAAATGATATTTTTGGTTTCCATCTTACATGTTATGGTAGAATAAAGATGCCATTACACCTATTTCTGAAAAAAACATGTAGACAGAAAAATGAAAGTGCTAGAACTCTAAGAAGGGGGGAGGGAAAAAAAACTCAAAAATGAAAATTTGTGCGGTCCACTGGGTCATTTTGGGCATTGTCTTCAAAGAGTTAAGGTCTCCACCCATGTAAAATATTATAAACTGGTTTACTTGTATAACTTTCTTGAGTTGACACCTCCAAGCATCAGCAATTATATAATAGATTATGACATACTAAGAAATATGTTGTCTCTCAATGTAAATGGCCTTAATAGTGCTTCGCAGAAAAATGTAATTTTATTGTGATTATATATTTATTCAGCAAATTTGCTTTGCTCATGATGAGATCCCTGAATATCTACTAAATAAAGAAAAAAAAATGTTAACCCCTTAAGGACAAAGCCAATTTTTGTTTTTTTTCTTTTTCCTCTTTATGTTTAAAAGGCCATAGCGCTTGCATTTTTTTCACATACAGACCCACTTGAGCCCTTATTTTTGGGGGCCTTTAATTGTACTTTACAACGATAGACTTAATTTTCCTGCGAAACCATAAAAAATATTTGTGCTGTCAAATTTAAAAAGAAAAAAAAAAGGTATTTGTATTAATTTTGGAGTTTGGTGTTTACGCAATTCGCCCTATGGTAAAACTGACATGGTATAACTTTTATTTTATTTCACGGCTTTTAAAAAATTAAAACTTTTTTTTTTTAAGTAAATGTGTTTAAAATTGCTCTTTTATTATCCTTATAATACTTTAATTTGTTGGTCTATGGGGCTGTGTGAAATGTCATTTTTTGTGCCATGATCTGTTCTTTTTAATGACCTTGCTTGTGTATATGCAATTTTGATCACTTTTAATTACAATTTTTCTGGATTTGATGCTACCAAAAATGGTAATTTTGCACTTTGAAATTTTTTTGCACCTACAGTACGTTGTTTACCGTGCATCAACACATGCGGCAATACCAAATATTTATTAAATATAAAGTTAAAGATAATTTATTTATCTTTATTTATAAAAATGGGAAAAGGGGGGTGATTTAAACTTTTTTTTAGAGCAGGGGATTTTTAATTAACATTAACTTTAAGGGCCCTATTCCACAGGAGCAATAGTCGGCTGAATCGGCCCCATTCGGCCTGATTTGGGCGATTTTTCGCTTGGTGGAATAGAGAGAACGATCAGCCGATTCATTTAGGTTCAGACTTAAAATCGTCGTTCGCCAACAGCGCATCACTACGGTTTACATCATTGCTCGGCCCGTGGAATAGGGCCCTAAGTTACCTTGGGGGACTTCTATATACACAGCATTGATCTCTCATGATCAATAAGGTCAGTGCTGTGTTGCTCTGGGCTGCAGACGCTGAGGCCCGGCCAGGTAAGATGAAGGAATCTCTCCTCTGCAATCACATTGTGTGGGGGAAATTAAGGGTGATATTCAATACTTTGGGTTGCTCAAGACACATTAGAACACATCAATTGAAGGCATACCGCTGGATTTCTAATTTGTCTTTCAGTAACACAATTTTTTGTTCAAATTTTTGTTCATTTCAATTTAAAAAATCCCTTTAAGGTGAACCATGCACCCTCTGCTCTCTTGAGGGGGCATCTGGTTAAATGTTTGAGTCTCCCATTGATTTAAATGGGGTTTGTTACTCTGTTCAAACAATCAATCGGGGAAAAACAAGCACTCAAGCATTTTAGTATTCACAAAAGACTACTAATTATCATTTGTGGCCATCATTATCAATAGGTAGCCACCATTCCCCACTTAATGATAGAACACAGCTGCCAAATAATCTTCATGCACAGTTTTTAAAGTTTTTTTTTTTTTTTAAACCATATTTTCTATAATAAGGGCCATAAATAATAATCAGTATTATCATTAAAGCAAGCACTAAAATGCTTGAGTGCTCATTCCTGGCACTTTTTTTTTTTTTTTTTTTGCCATACAGCTGTGCCTGTATACAGTATAAAGAGCATACTTGCTCTGTAGCGTTCACTCCTGGTGTGAGCATTAAGGTATAAGTGCAGCGAGGCAAAAGTTTAAAAACTGCAGTCATAAGGTTAGCTGCAAAATACATTTACACTTCTATTTTCTATGAACTTTAATTCGAATGCTTTACTATTTATTTCAGTCTATATTGAATAGTGTTTTGACTTTGGATATTACTGCTACTACTGGTTGTAGTGTGTTTTTGTTGCTTCTTTGTTTGTATTGATCCGACAGGGTCTGGTTAGACGTTACTGACCAGGTGTTTATTAGATTAATTTAGTAATGCTGCGTTTACACGGAATGAATATGGTTAGAATTTTCACATAAACGATCGCATTTGAGCGATAATCGTACCGTGTAAACATAGCAAATGAGCAAACGATGAGCGAGAAATCGTTCATTTTGATCTTTCAACATGTTCTTAAATCGTCGTTTGTTGTTCGCTGAAAATTCGCAGATCGCTTTGTGTAAACAGTCTTTCACGGATTCACCCTATGTAAAAGATGGGCTTAACCGATCTTAAAATCTATCGCAATAACAATTTTTTTTACAAATTTTCAAACGATTTTTCTACCAATTTATTTGTCTAATCGCTGATCGTTATAAAAACCAAATTGTTGCTTCAAAATCGTTAAACGTAGCATAAGTTAAGTAAGAAAAGACACAGCCCTCCTACATTAGACTTATTAAAGTTGTATATAAGGTTGTATATAAGGAATGTACTTGCTCTGGAAGGAGTTTACTGCTGGTGTGAGCATAAGTGCAGTGAAGCAAAAGTATAGTTAGAAAACTGCAACAGTAATGGAAGAAATTACCAAAATGTCAGTAAGGAGAGACATTGTAGTTATAAGTGACCTTAACATGTGGATGTGGATTGGAATATCTCTTGTGCACTTACATGAAAAAGCAAGAATGTAATAGAGGCCCTTACAGGGGCATCTCTAAAACTAATGAGGCCTAAATAAATAAAGTTGGGACAAAACATCAATGTTTTGATGGGCAGTCTTTAAAAGTGACTTATTAAAGCAACTAGATTTTATATGAGACATTAGCAAAAGTAAAAGAAAGAAAAAAAACAATATGCTTTGGTAAAGTGGAAAAAATCAGCCTATTGGAAGTCTGAAGAAAATGGAAGTGTAGCTGACAGAGAGGCAGGGCCGGCAGTACTGGGCTTACCTGGGCAAGTATTGGGGCCCAGAGAGAAGAGGGGCCTGATGCTTTAAAGTTCAGCCCGCTCACTGTAGAGCAGGGTGAGCAGACTGACAGAGAAGGAGCAGGACCTGTCAGTCTCCTGTCAGGGAGCGGGGGGTGGGGTAAAGAACCTGATCATATGACCCGCAGTTCCTCAGCCTTACAGGGTGGACATCGGCCTGACAGAAAGGAAGAGGGAGAAGTGCTGTGTGTGTCAGACAGTCAGTAATGTGTATGTCATGACTGTGTGTGTGTGTGTGTGTGTGTGTGTGTGTCAAACAGTTTCTGTCAGTAATGTCTGTGTCAGTGTGTGTGTCAGTTAGCATCAATAATGTTCATTTGTTATATCAGTGTTGTCTCAAATGATTGTGCATAGTGGATGGATGAGGGGCCCGCTGAGGCTCTGTCGCTCAAGGGCCCACAAAAACCTGAAGCCGGCCCTGCAGAGAGGGGTATAAAATTATACATAAGAAGGAAAAGCAGATTATAGAAATGCTGCTAAAGAAGAATTTGCTAAATCTTTTGTGCAGAAGAATAAAACCTTATCATATAAATTAAATTTTTTTGCATTTTGGTTTTTTCTTACCTATCTTCTAAGAGCTGTAGTGCTTTCAGTTTTCTATCTACAGGGCCATGTAAGAGCTTGTTTTTTTAGGGACCAATGCTCTTTGTAATAACTTCTTTTAATCTACTATAACATGTATGACGGAACCCCAAAAATAATATTTATGAAAATATAAATTGGTGAAATTGGAAAAAAAAAAAACAATTTTGTAGCCTTTAGGAGGTTCACATGTCTACGTAATGCACTATACATTAAAATTGACATGATACCATTATTCTATAGGTCAGCCCAAACATAATGCAAGTTTATACAGATTTTTAAAAAAAAAGTGTTTTTTTTTTTCTTTTGCAAATAATTATTATTTCAATGACCCCATTGTGACTTGAACGGTTTTATTTTTTCACCTATGGGGCTGTATGGGCTGTAATTTTTTTGTGCTATGATCTCTACAGGATCACCATTATATTTTGATAGATTGGACAATTACACATGCTACGGTGCATAATATGTTTATTTAATTACCGTATTTTTCGCTTTATAGGACGCACCTTTTGATAAGACGCACCCCTGATTTTAGGGGAGAAAAATAGAAAAAAAAATATTTTGCTCATTGTCACAGTTTGGAGATAGCATATAGTGCCCACATAGTAGCCAATCCCCCATTAAGTGCCCCCCATAGTAGCCAGTGCCCCCCATAGTAGCCAATCCCCCCATAGTAGCCAGTGCCCCTCATAGTAGCCAATCCCCCCATAGTAGCCAGTGCCCCTCATAGTAGCCAGTGCCCCTCATAGTAGCCAGTGTCCCTCATAGTAGCCAATCCCCCCATAGTAGCCAGTGCCCCCATAGTAGCCAGTGACCCCCATAGTAGCCAGTGACCCCCATAGTAGCCAGTGCCCCCATAGTAGCCAGTGACCCCCTTAGTACCCTGTGCCCCCCATAGCAGCCATTTCCCCCCCTAAAACAACAAACCAGTAACTCACCTGTCCGGCGGCCCCAGCAGCTCCTGTCTCCCGTCGGCCGTGCGCACTTCCGACATCCTCCGGGCACAGGCAGCGGGGTACAGAGACGCTGCCTGTGCCGGAAGTGTCCTGCAACCTCTATCATGAATGATAGAGGCTGCAGAACACATCCAGGACACAGGCAGTCTCTGTACCCCGCTGCCTGTGCCCGGAGGATGTCGGAAGTGCGCACGGCCGACGGGAGACAGGAGCTGCTGGGGCCGCCGGACAGGTGAGTTCCGGGACCACCTCCGCCCGCTCGCTCAGCTGACAGCCAATCAGGAGCCCAGGAAAGTGCTGCTCATTGCACTTTCCCAGGCTTCTGATCAGCTCAGCTGAGCGGCGATGGAGGGGCAGGCTGGGCGGGCGGAGGGGATCGCTCAGAGCCGCTCACTATGCATATGCATAGTGAGCGGCAATACAGGGGGCGGGCGGGACGGCTTCCATGCGGTGCTCTGCACTGCTTGGGAGCCGTCTTCGCTTTATAAGACGCACTTAGATTTTCCTCCCACTTTGGGAGGAAAAAAAGTGTGTCTTATAAAGCGAAAAATACGGTATTTAGTTTTATTTGTATAATGGGATTATGTATATATTATTTATGTTTTATTTGTATGATGGGATAGGGGTGATTTAAATTTGTATTGGGGGAGGGGCTTTGGAGTATGTTTAAAAACAATTTTATTTATCTCCTGAGGGAATTGCATTTACTGATCATTGCTATCCCATAGAATAATATTCATCAGTGTTATCGCCATTCTGCACATAGGCACATAGAGTCTGCCTGTGGCAGACTCTATGAGCAGAACTCCGGTGGACCGCGTGGAGGTAAGAACTCCTCTGATGGTCCAAGAAAATGCTCCTGTCACTTACACTTATGCAGCGTTTAAGGGGTTAATGACAGGCTGCAGCACAATCGCAGTAAGGAAGTAAGTAACAGAATCTAATGAAGGTGAAAGCATATGCCTGTGCATGTTTGGCATTTCCACAATTTAACCATTGATTTGTAACTGCAAACACAGCTCTATGGCATGACAGGAAATCACTAGAATCAGTCAACTGGGGTTCAAAGATTCTTTATTTTGAATAATAACCTAATAAATTCAAATGCATAATAAGATGTCCTTCTCACTTAGAGGTAAGATCAGCATGACTGATAGAAAATTGCCCAAGATAAACCAGAATTAATGGATATGTTTTTTTTCTGAATTATTATATAATTATTTTTCTTCTTCTTGTAATGTCGGGGAGGGAAGGATTTAGCATGTGGAATATCATATAAAATTGCACTACAGCTTGGCAGGAAATAATATTCTCCTGTAGTGTTAAAAAAAAAAAAAAAAAGTGATGCTTAAACCGTGTGTATGTGTAATAAATGACCTGTCAGATGTAGGGATGCATTTTCCATCCTAATTTACCTTGAAAGTTTTGCTGTATTTGATATAGTAAACCATTAAATTTTAATACAGCATCCAAAAACTGTTTTCCAAGGAACAATTCTTAGCTGGTTCAATTTATCTTTCATAGGTACATCCTTTCCTCCAGATTCACTACTGTGGTTACATAGTTTTACGCGTACAGAGAGTTAAAACATACACAGTTATGCAAAAATGTCTTTTTTTTTTTTTTTTACAATTGTCTTATTGAATACTACTACTAGTACTAGAAACATAGAAAGATAGAAAATTGTCGGCAGATGGGTCCATCTAGTCTGCCCTTTTAGTATTTCCATTCTGATTATCTTAGGATAGATATATGTTTATCCCAGGCATGTTTAACTTCTGTTATTGTAGATTTACCAACCACATCTACTACTACTACTACTGCTGCTACTACTACTACTACTACTACTACTACTACTACTACTACTGCTACTACTACTAACAACAACAACAACAACATCCACCTAGATTTTTTATTTTTATTTTGTGGAATATAGTAGGCCATTTCTTAAAATAAAAAGCTCATTGTAGGATTAACACCTTATATTCCTTGTTAAATTCCTTGTTAAAGGAATTTATATTCCGTGTTAAATTAGAGAGAATTGGGAACAAATAGAAAATGTATAACTAAATGAGACACAGCTTAGTACCAAGTAAGTTAGGCAAAATAAAATATGTCTCTCTAGAGAGACTGCACATACCTCACAGCTGGTGGAGAATACTGAAAGCATCCAGAAATGACTGCACAGATTTATATATTACATGATGTCAAGGGGAAAAAAGGACTTAATAAGGTTTTAGCTACCAAATAAAGTTAAGTGCTTGTCATGAAGCAGAAAGTAAAATGAAATACAAGGATCCTTAAATAACAACAACAATAACAACTTCTGATAGCATTCTTTAAACACACACACGCACACACACACACACACACACACACTGTAAGGCAATGTTCACACTGCGTATGTTTCCAGCCGTAGTTCGTACACCGCCGTACATGTGCGGCTGAAACTACGGGCGTGGGAAAAATAGACATGCGGCCGGATGCGTACAAATCGCGAAAATACGCCCGTAGTACAGTTATGCTTCCCTAGCTTGTTTCGAAGCGATCTGAAGCAGGTCATTTACTTGGAAATCTTCGCCCATCCCCGTAATCCACACAGAAACTTTTGGATCGAAAAATCAAGTTCAATTTGGCTGAAATAAGTACTTCGTACGGGAAATCCGTGGCCGTGAGTTTCAACATTTCCGTCCTCAAACAATGGTCTTGTTCATTTTTCACAGCGCCGTATACGATCCGGCCGTAAGCTCATACGTAGTGTGCACTGTGCGGGCGTATATCGTATACTTTCAAGAGAACGCATCAACCTCAAAACTACGTGCGTATATTCGCGCTTCGCACTACGGACAGAAACATACGCAGTGTGAACATAGCCTAAAACTGGAAAAGGATCTCATTGACTTTGACAAATGCCTAATTAATCTCTAATAATTCTGTACACCAGACTGTCTGGCCAGCAGCCTTCTACTTGCATCTACTTTGCCACCACATATATATGGAATGAAAAAAGTCCCAGGGACTATAAGGTGACTGTCCATTTTGGACCCTGAATTCAATGACTTTGTCATATCTTGTTTGCAGAATTACATAAGGTGTCATCCTCCTTGTAGTTTTCCTAATGTGTAAAAGAGCTCAGCAGTGCACACTGTGTCCCTTCATTTCTGCTCCAAACTAATATGATGAACAGTTTCTGGAATTATAGTGGAAGACTGTGAGATTTTTGACAATCCTATAATCATATAGACTTCCATTATAACCATACACCGCTCATATGTTATATAACACAGGTCAACAGCATTTTTGGGGCCAAAGATATTTCAACGAATTTAGGGTAACTTTGGGGTGCTGATTCTGAATATGTCATCAGTTTTTGCCAGATTGGCTCAAGTTTTTGAGAATTTTCGTGAAATGTGTAAAAAAAAAAAAAAAGACGTAATTTGCTACACGCGCATTAACTTTATTGCTATTGTCATGAATACAATAAATTTTACAAAGTCAATGTTGATTTTAGTTTATTTTAACTAGTTTTAGAAAGTAATCTTCAAAAATGAACAAGACATAAAAAAAAAACTTGAGCCAATCTGGCAAAACTGATAGCATATTCAGAATCAGCACCCCAAAAATACCCCAAAATCATTAAAATATTTTGGACACCAGTAATTTTTTTTTTTTTTGACCTGTGAATTAATGCATTAGAAGACTTAGAAGTTTAGCAGCACATTATCATGAAAATTTCCAAAATTTGTTTTGAAGAAAGCAGGTCTAATTCACACTTTCATAGTATACCCTGCAAACATAGACTGCAGTGCCAATGTGGATCAGTAGTGCTCTGTGCTTCACAGACCACTATAAGGCTATGTTCACACAACGTCAAAACTAGAGAAAAGGTGGCCAATTTTGATATTTAAAATATTTTATTAGCTGTTCACACAGTTTTTCTTTCCCCTTTGTTCTTTCTACGTTTTTTACTTTTAAATTCAATGGACTTTTCAATTAAGCCACACTCAAAGTTCAACTAGAATAATGTATCAGCAGCCGTCATTGTAATAAGGGAAGGCTAGACAGCTGAATGACGTCCATTATTTTAGACTCAAAATAACGGACGTAATTTAAAACGGAGCTGAAAAAACGTTGTGTGAACATAGCCTATATTTTGCAACACTGATCACGGCCCTTCACACATATGTACACTTGAACGGGCTATTGAAATAAATTGGCCCTATGTTCTGTACACAGTTGTAGGTCTGACAAGCAGACAATGACAAGTGAGGCAAATATTTGACACTGACTTACAACTGATACAACAAATTGACACTGACAACTGACGTGATGAACTGACATGAGCAACTGACACTGACAACTGATGCGGCAAACTATTGATGACTGACAACATACTCGACAAACTAGCGTTGACTAACTGACAACTGATATAATGAAATGATGCTGACTTACTGGCATGGTTAAAGGGGTATTCCGGGGAATATCAATAAATTAGCATTGGAAAGGGTTAACCAAGATTAACCCTTTCCTAATATACTTACCTGTCCGTTTTTGGCCCCCCAAAGAGATCTTCCGTTTGGTCACGTGATGGTCCAGGCTGTGACTCGCGGATCCTCTTCTCCCTCCGGTTCGATGATGTCACCATACCGGGCCGGCGTCTGACTCTCTTTCTTATTAGCAGCAGAGCACTGAACCCTGACTGGCTTGGAAGCGTGTAGCCAATCAGGGTTTAGTGCTCTGAGTCCCCCCCCCATCTGCTGTTCAAAGTTATCCGGGTGCTTATCTCCCCGGCCTCCTCCTTCCTGCATCCATACCCGATCCTGCCGGCCCCCTCCCTGTGCTAAAACCCCGATCCTGCCGCCCCCTCCCTGTGATAAAACCCCGATCCTGCCGCCCCCTCCCTGTGCTATAACCCCGATCCTGCCGCCCCCTCCTGTAATGTGTCCTATTCAAAGATAGCTCACCCGCACCCCCCGGTGTTAGTGAGATGCGGCGCTGGCCCCGATCTCCGCACCTATTGTAATCAGCTGTTTTTAGCTGACAGGCTCTGGGTGTGTGAGACACAGGAGAGAGTTCTTGCTTGCGCTGTGTACGAAGCAAGCAAGAACTCTCTCCTGTGTCTCACACACCCAGAGCCTGTCAGCTAAGAACAGCTGATTACAATAGGTGCGGAGATCGGGGCCAGCGCCGCATCACACTAACACCGGGGGGTACGGGTGAGCTATCTTTGAATAGGACACATTACAGGAGGGGGGCGGCAGTATCAGGGTTATAGCAAAGGGAGGGGGTGGCAGGATCTGGGTTTAAGCACAGGGAGGGGGGCGGCAGGATCGGGGTTTTAGCACAGGGAGGGGGGCGGCAGGATTGGGGTTTTAGCACAGGGAGGGGGGCGGCAGGATCGGGGTTTTAGAACAGTGAGGAAGCCGGCAGGATCGGTTATGGATGCAGGAAGGAGGGGGCCGGGGAGATAAGCACCCGGCTAACTTTGTACAGCAGATGGGGGGGGGGACTCGGAGCACTAAACCCTGATTGGCTACACACTACCAAGCCAGTCAGGGTTCAGTGCTCTGCTGCTAATAAGAAAGAGAGCCAGACGCCGGCCCGGTATGGTGACATCACCGAACCGGAAGGAGAAGAGGATCCGCGAGTCACAGCCTGGACCATCACGTGACCAGACGGGAGATCTCCTTGGGGGGCCAAAAACGGAAAGGTAAGTATATTAGGAAAGGGTTAACCTTGGTTAACCCTTTCCAATGCTAATTTATTGATTTTCCCTGGAATACCCCTTTAACTGACTGTCACTGACCGACAGCTAACACGATGAACTGATGATGACTGATTACTGGCAGGACAGACTGACGCTGATCTGTAATAATCCACCGATTACAGTGATCACCAGCACTATACAGCTCCTGCTGGTCTAATGCTGGTTACATAGTTACATAGTTACATACTTAATACGGTTGAAAAAAGACACATGTCCTTCAAGTTCAACCAAGGAGGGGATGGATACAGGGAAGGGGGAGAGGTGATAGGTTCTATACATATGCATTTATATTATTTTGCTCTAAGAACTTGTCTAGGCTGGTTTTGAAGCCATCTACTGTTGTTGCTGTGACCAGATCCTGTGGTAGACTGTTCCACAGATTCACAGTTCACAGATTCACAGATTGAACCTTTTTTTCTCCAGGCGGAGGCAATGCCCTCTTGTCCTTTGAGGGGGTTTTACCTGGAACATCTTTTTCCCATATTTCTTGTAGGGGCCATTTATATATTTAAATAAGTTAATCATATCTCCCCTTAAACGTCTCTTCTCCAGATTAAACAAATGTTGCTCTATTCCCCTTATTAGTTTAGTTGCCCGTCTTTGTACCCTCTCCAGCTCTAGAACATCCTTTTTATGAATCGTGTCCCAAAACTGGACAGCATACTCCAGATGAGGCCGCACCAAAGCTTTATAAAACGGTAATATTATATCCCTGTCCCGTGAGTCCATGCCTGTTTTAATGCATGACAATATCCTGCTGGCTTTAGAAGCAGCTGACTGACATTGTGTACTGTTCTGTAGTCTATTATCTACAAGTACACCCAGATCCTTCTCCATCAATGACTCTCCCAGAGTAACTCCCCCCAGGACATATGATGCATGCGGGTTATTAGTACCCAGGTGCATAACTTTACGTTTATCCACATTGAACCTCATTTGCCAAGTAGACGCCCAAACACTCAGTGTGTCTAAGTCATCCTGTAACATCTGCACATCCTCCATAGACTGTGCTGTACTACAAAGCTTGGTGTCATCTGCAAAGATATAAACATTGCTGTTAATTCCATTCTCAATATCATTAATAAACAAGTTAAATAGAAGAGGGCCCAGTACTGACCCTTGGGGTTCACCACTTTTTACCGGGGACCATTCCGAGTAGGAATCATTGACCACCACTCTCTGGGTACGATTTTTAAGCCAGTTTTCAATCAAGTTACACATTAAATTTTCCAAACCGATATACTTTAACTGACCCATCAGACATCCATGAGGAACTGTGTCAAACGCTTTTGCAAAATCCAGGTACACGATATCCACAGCCGCGCCGCCATCCAGGCTTCTACTTACCTCTTCATAGAAACATATTAGGTTGGTTTGACAGCTTCTGTCCTTAGTAAAACCATGCTGGTTATCACTTATAATACTGTTAGCCACTACATATTCCTGGATATAGTCCCTTATAAGCCCCTCAAATAGTTTCCCCACAATGGACGTTAAGCTTACAGGTCTATAGTTACCTGGGGAAGTTCGAGAGCCCGTTTTGAAGATCGGCACTACATTTGTCTTACGCCAGTCCCTCGGCACAATACCAGTATGCAAAGAATCACTGAATATTTCATACAAGGGTAGAGAAATTACAGAACTGAGTTCCCTAAGAACTTTGGGGTGCAATCCATCAGGCCTTAGAGCTTTGTTTACATTGAGTTTATTTAATTTATCTTGGACCATATCTATAGTAAACCAGTTCAGTACATTACATGTGTTAGCAGCACTGAGCCCACCCACCTCAGTACTGGCCCCACCCACAACAGCTCTATCCTCTTTTGTATATACAGAACTGAAGAAGCCATTAAGTAACTCAGCTTTCTCCTGATTAACTCCGAAGTTATTAACTCCCCGTCACCATTATTTAGGGGTCCTACATGCTCTGACCTTGTTTTTTTTGCATTAATATATTTGAAGAATTTTTGGGGGTTTCTTTTGCTATCTATGGCTACCTGACTTTCATTGTGAATTTTTGTTGCTTTTATTACATTTTTACAGGTTTTGTTGACTTCTTTGTAATGTTTAAAGGCTACAGCTGACCCCTCTGATTTGTATTTTTTGAATGCCCCTTTTTTCTCATTTATAGCCCTTCTAACCTCGGTTGTAAGCCATGTGGGATTGGATTTTAACCGTTTGTATTTGTTACCCATAGGAATATATTTAGCAGTACAGTTATTTAATGTGGATTTGAAGATTTCCCATTTATTAGCTGCATCAGTATGTGACAGCAGCCGCTCCCAGTCTATACCCTGAAGTTCAGCCCTTAACTCAGGAAAATTGGCCCTTTTAAAAAAATTTTACCCTCCCACCATGTTTTTCTATTCTACACTTTAAGCTAAAAGTCACTATATTGTGGTCACTGGCTGGTTCTGGTGCTGATCTCCTACTTCCCAGACATTGTCAGCTATGTGAGTGAGCACCTGGGTACTAATAACCCGCATGCATCATATGTCCTGGGGGGAGTTACTATGGGAGAGTCATTGATGGAGAAGGATCTGGGTGTTCTTGTAGATGAGCACGGGGAAACGGTCAATAACTGTACATCCTGGTGCAGAAAGTTACCTCTCCCCAGAACATACAGTTATATGCTTATGTGAGAAGAGGTTAAAGTAATAACTGTGCATGTTTCAGACCACCCTTATGGCTCTTAATATGTTATTTTAACTCTTTTCATTCAAAACCACAGTATTAAGAGGCCACTTACCACAGAGTTGGATAGATTAAATAAACAATATGGGCTACACAGTTGTATCAGTGAGTACATAAAAGAGTGGCATGCCTCTAAATTATACAACAGTCCAGCTATTACACTGCTGCAAGAATGATAGGTAGTAAGAACTATAAAATATAGAAAAATAAGCATACAAACAAGTAAACTTCCCAGTTAAGCTAAGCTTAGATCTTTTATTTCAAAGGGTGTCTTACTGAAAACCATTACTATTTTTCACATCGACTCAATGTGAAAGAAGTATAATTGCATAGACAGTAGAGAAAAGTTCTCTATAAACTACAAACTGCTTTTTGTTAATCAGACCGTGTTTTCTCTACTAAAATTCAATGGTCTCCAGACATGTATCATTTTTTATCCACAAATAAATAACAACTACATACAGTGTGATTAAATATACATTTATATATACACAAACACAAACACACACACACACACACACGTATGTGTGTATATATATATATATATATATATAATTTGTAAGCATACTGTATACAAGATGTTAACTTTCAGATTCTTATTTGAAGAAAATATATTTAACACATTTATCTTGGAAGAGACAGATCTTCTGTCCACACTATACAATAGTTCTTATCAAGAAGTCTATTAAAGAACACTGCAGGAAACCTTTAAAGCGTAGCTGCATGATTACAGAAGAAAATGGCTAGCACCAAGGATCAGTAGATAACTAGGTTGCACACAATATCATCACAGTGTGGGGGATACCATCAAAAACACAGGGGCTTCCAAAAGATTAACAGGATTCCCTATTATTTATTTTTGTTGTCCCTAATCTTCACACATCTCCAGTGTACCAGTAATTATTATGTTTATATGATTAGTTAAATAGTTAAGTAAAAATTTACCATGTTTAAATGTGTCTGTAATATGGTACAACTGAGGAAAATGTTTTAACAAGTAAAAGACAAGAAAACAACAGTTTAAATCTAATTTTTATGAGGTCAAGTCCACTCCGCAGGTATTAATCTATGCTTGCAAAAAGCATCCATGTATCAAAACAACATTAAAGGTAATTTCTTTTTCTCATAGGTCTAATCATGTACAGTCAGAAAAGAACATAGTTGAAGAGGTTGTCCCATGATTAAATATTAATTTACTGTGTTAAATAACCCAAAACATAAAGGGAGAAATTTATCAAGAGCAGAATTTTATATGCCACTCAAATTCCCCTGTGTCTGCAACCGCTAGATTTATCAAGGTAATTTTCTTACCTTCATCCTCAGCGCTGTTTTAGGTAAATCTTCACTTCATTCTATATGCATGCTTTGGTGCACTGGGACTAGGGCTACTGCCCCCAATGGACCAATATTAAGGTGGAGAACTGCAGTGACATTACTCAACACTGCAGAGCGGATGACTATTCAAGAGAAGGGATAGGCCAGCAGGGTGGATCAGATCACTGAAGGAATTAGTCCACCACCTAGCACACCAAATTTTGCACAGTTTTATAGTAATGAAAAAAGTACTGGATTCCTTTTTGTAATGTCTTAAGTTTCTAATTTCAGAGAATATAAGGATTTTCCCAGCAATTCAGGATTTGTCCTTATTTTTTCATATTTTTGCTTAATAAACACCCACCCACACACATCTATCTATCTATCTATCTATCTATCTATCTATCTATCTATCTATCTATCTATCTATCTCTCTCTCTCTCTCTCTATCTATCTATCTATCTATCTATCTATCTATCAAATCTATGGAATCTATGAAATCTATCTATCTATCTATCTATCTATCTATCTATCTATCTATCTGTTTTATTTGAAAGTAAAAAGAAAATTAATACACTTGATATCACCAGTATAACAACATGGTAAATGCCATAACATGCCATGGAAATAAAATCTATTATATTTGTCTGTTCTACCTATCTAATTTATATTTTAAACGTCTTTTGAATAGCCCAAAATCTGCTCAAAAGTCGTTGGTTGTTGTATATGTCAGATGGCGGTTGCCTCATACTGTTTTTCTATGGGCCCTGCTAAGAAGGGATGAGACACTGCCAGCAGGAGTCGGTCAGAGGGACTACACTTCAGGCTCTCCCAGACCCCTAGCACTGTCGACTCCTGCTTGGGTTAACCCCTGCCAGACCACAGCAGGCCTTACCAGCTGCAGTTAGTCACCCACTTCTAAATTATAGTGTGTATAGATTGTAATTTAGAAGTGGGTGACTGGCTGCAGCTAGTAAGGCATGCTGCGGTAAGGCAGGAGTTAACATTTCTTTGGTGGGGGTTGTCTTATACGCCCAGTTGTATTATATGCTGGAAAATACAATATTTAGCATATCTTTTTGGGATACAGACTTATTTAATGTTTTTGGAGGGGGGTGCCTAAAAATAGTAATAAGCTGCCACTCCCTGTTCTGTAAAGAAAAAAAATAAACAATCTCTTTACTTTCATTACAGGCAGGATTTAAATTATATATGACACCATTTGTACTGTAAATAAGGTCTATCAAAATATTCAGTGGTCCCAGGCCAGTATGAATTATGCCTAGAAAACTCTTATGTAGAAGTTAATTGGACATTTCCAATCTATTGTTCCCCATGTCCTTCAAAGTATACATCTGAATGCTGAGCAGAAATCGGAGGCAATATGGATGCCCTTTTATCAATATATAAGTTAGGGTGTTTGGTGCACTGGGGCAGTCCTTGACCCCTCAGTCCTTTACCCCAACTTTACTCAGTCTTTTACTCTGTCCTTTACGACGCCCTTTAGCTCCTTTAGAAGCCTACTTATCCACAATTATCCGGTGCTCTGCAGCCAACAGCAGCCTAGAGTTACATCACTGCAGAGTGCCAGGTAAGTAGTCATTAGTAGGTTCCAACATACTAAAGATAGCCCCTGTTCTATATCTCTATACTTCACATAAATAATTACTATACCTGCCAGTCAGAACTTGTGGTATACATGTTAACTTGCCCTCGTGCTTGACATTATACTGTATGTACAAAACTTAATTGCATCAAGGCAAGAATAAACAACACAAATCAACTATTATAATGGGAAAAGAAAATAATTGTATGCTCCTAAACATTTTCTTAACCCTTTCATGACCAAGCTGATTTTGGCCCAGATGACCAAGTTGATTTTAAAAAATGTTTTCATGTGTCATCTCTTGCGAGAATACTTGTTTAAATGATTCTGAGATTTTTTATTTTTTTTTTCGTGGCACCTTGTACTTTATGTTAGTGGTAAAAGTCGATTGATACATTCATAATTTTTTTGTGGAAAAATGCAAAAATTTTATGAAAAATGGAAAAAAAATACCTCTTTTGTAAATTAGAAATATTTTGCTTGTAAAAAGGGTACTCGTGCCACATAACTTAGTTATTAATTAACATTAACAATATGTCTCTTGTATGTTGGCATGATTTGTTAAATGCCCTTTCACTTACTTATCACATTAGAAGGCTTAGATGTTTAACAGCAATTTTCCAAATTTTCACAAAGATTTCGGAAAACATGAACTAGTTCAGTTCTGAAGTGGATTTGAGGAGGCTATATGTTAGAACCCCCATAAATCACCTTATTTTAAAAACTAAACCATTCACTGTACCCCAAGTAACATTTTGGGAGTTTCAAAAAACTAACCAAAATGACAATTATTTGTTAATTCTGCCCCCTAAAAATTATAGATAAAAGCTATCAAAACGACACATGTACCCAAAAGGTGTACCACTAAAAACGTCAGCTTATGCCGTGAAAAAAAAAGCCCTCACATAACCCCATTGGTGAAAAAAAATTAAATATTACTGGCCTTACAATATGCAAGACACAAAGAGTTTAAACTATAACAAAAGTTATATAAAATGGATATCACTGTAATCATACCGACCTGGCGAATAACATGTGATATGTAAAGTATAGTAAATGGCGTACAAAAAAATGGTGAAAAACAGCTTCTAAATTGTGTTTTTTATTCGTACCACCTCATAAAATTTTTTATAAATATTGATCAGGGTGTCACATGTCCCCCCCAAATGGTACCAATGGAAATGTCAACTTGTCTTACACAAATATTTTGGCACCACAAGGCCTCTGTGACATTGTATAATGGCTAAAAAAAAACTAAAATAAAAAAATGCCCAAAAATTCAACAGGTCTCTGCCATCTTCAAAAAAAAAAAAAAAAAAAATGAAAATGTTAAATTTCCCCTCCAACTTGCTTAAATTTCTGCGAAACACCTAAAGGGTTAATACCTTTGAATACTTTGAGGGGTGTTGTTTTTACAGTGGAGAGATTTAAGGGGATAATTAACATACAGGCCCCACAAATCCACTTCAGAACTGAAATGGTCCCTAATAAAATCAGACTTTGAAATTTTCCTAAAAATGTGAAAAATCGCTGCAAAATTTTGAAGCCCTCTAACATCCTAACAAGTAAAAGGACATTCACCAAATGACATTACCATAAAGCAGTTGTAGATGTTGCAATAATAATGAATTCATGTGGCATGACTATTTCTCTTAGAACAAAAGAATTTTGAATATAAAGGATTGTAAATTTTTTAATTTTTTTGCACAAATGTGGTTCTTTTTTACAAAAAACTACTGAGTGTATCAACCAGAGTATACCACAAAAATCAAGAGGAATATCTTACGAAAAAACAATTTCAGAATAACCACGATAGTGAAAACATTGCAGAGTTATCACTACATAAAGAGAGACAGGTCGGATTTGAAAAATAGGCCCTGGGCATGAAGGCCAGAACAGGCTGTGGAGGCAAGGGGTTAAAGCCCACTCCACTCTGCCGACGTACAGTAGATTCCAACTGCATGGGGCATCGGCATCTGCCGGCGTATATGTACTGTACATTCCAACTGCATGGGGCATCCAGACCACGAGGGAAGACGGACATCAAGTATTTAGATGCAGCTGTATTTGACAGCTGCATCTAAATACTTAATTAGCGGGTGATCGGACCCTGCCCGCTAATAGCCGCGGTCCCAGGCTGCATATAGCACCGGGATTATAGCAGCGGGTCGCTGCTCTGAACTCCCCTAGTGGCACCAGGACATTCGGTAATGTCCTAGTGCAGTTAGGAGTTAAGGAAGTCAATGACAGGAAAAGAAGCCTGTCACTTTCTGATCGGTACCCGATCACATGTGCTGACATGCATGGGTAATCTAATTACCTCTGTCCTGTTGGATTTTCAGTTTGTTCATAGAGTCTGTTTTCAGGCAGACTCTATGAAAAGATTGCGGATAATACTGCTGAATGCTATGCTATGGAATATGGCATAAGTCCAATAAGGGACTTATATATCCAATTCTAAATGTATAATTAATAAAAATAAAAAAAGTTTTAAACATATTTTTTTTAAAAAAAACTAATAAAATGCCTCAATAAAGCTTTATATTACCCCTTTACCCATTATCCCAATAAAAATATAAAAAAACATAAAAAATATATTATGTATTGTAGCATTGTCCAATCTATTAAACTATAACAATATTGTTACGCAAGGTGAACAGAGTAAATGAAAATTGGAAACAAAACACCACAATTGCAATTTTTTTTTAATTATACATTTTAAAAAAATATATAAAAATCAAATAACATTTTTCTGTTAAAACAATATGATACCAATAAAAACTAGAGATCATGGCACAAAAAAATGACACCCCAACCAGCCCTGTAGGTTGAAAAATAAAAGCACTATGGCTCTTTTTTTTTAATAAAGACAAAAGATAAAATCATTAGTAAGAAACAGAAAGAGTATAGTAACAGAAATAAATACATAAAAATAGATGACAAGGCTGGTTAATCCATATGTCTTTATAACTAACAGAATATTTGAAAGACAAAATAGGACTGTTATATTCCATTTTCTGATAGATTGATTTAGTTCATTTATGAATCTTGTATATTTAGACGAGTAAAGTCTATTTACTATTCAGGGGTTCCAAATTTTGGTGGATTTGGAGAAGGACTGATTTTGTATTTGATATATTCTCTCATACATACAGGTTGTGTTTATGACTTCACAGAAGAAAGGGATTTTATCCGATTTCCAATGCTGTGTTTTAGAGTTAGTCTAGTTGCCATCAGCAGATGGGGAATCAAAATTTCATTAGGGAGAAGAATTTTTTTTAGCAACTTAAAAGTATAATTGCACGCTTTTTTTTTTTATATAGGTTTAATTTTAGGACATTCCCAGAGAATGTGTAGATGGAAGTCCAATTTACCACAGCCTCTCCAGCAAAGACCCGATGACGAAGGATGGATTAAGTGTAGACAGGAAGGCATATAGTACCATCTTCATATTATTTTAATAATTGCTTCTTGGTGGTAAGCACATCTGAAAGTAGTTTAAGTGCTTGTTTCCAATCTTGTAAAGAGAATTGTTTGGATAGGTCTAGTTCCCATTTGTGCATTGAGGTCGCTTTGGTTATTTGAGTTTTGTTGCCCAAAGTATTGTACAATAAGGATATTCCTTCATTGGTTCTAATTGAGCTTCTCAGGAACTGGAACATAGAACTATGTACAGGGGTAATCATGAGGAGTTCGGACTGAGCAACATGTCTGCTTTGTAAGAAATTATGGAATTCTCTTCTTTCTTTTTTTGTACAGTAGGTGCTCAAAGTGTATAGTCTTTTTTTCAAGCATTGGATCAAGTAGTGTTTTAATTCCATGTTGAAACGAGGTAGATAAGTGCAGAGTTGGGTTAAAGATCCTAAATATTTCCAAAGGAATATCTTTTGGCTGAGTGAGGTATCCGTGGATGTAGTATACAAAGTTTAGTCCAGATCTTCTCTGACGTTCAAATGAAGATGTATTTAGATATCGTAACTTTTTTTTTTTTATGGAAATAGCAATAAGTTTACTTTTAAGACTAGGAGCGTCCGATAGAGCGTTCTCCATTTCCACCAAACTTTTATTCTGGTTCGCTGACCACCACTCTTTAAGCGCAGATAGATTGCACCCCTTATAGTAATCTAATAAATTAGGAGGGCCTAGTTTGCCTGTAGATCTGTGCTTTACTGCCGTAATAAAATGAGTCCTTGATCTTTTCCCATTCCGAACAAAGATATTCATTTATCTATTCAATTTGACACGGATATCCGGGCATTAATGACCTCGGTCATGAAGGGGTTAAATAAGTACACTACAGATTATCTGGCATGGTTTATTATAAAGATTTCTACCTATAAGTAGAAGTTCTTTAAAACTGTAATTTGTTCCTATGTCCTTTTGACAGCAGGCATGATTGGTGATCACCATTGTCATCTGAGGAAGCACAAGAAGCTGGCAAGTGTTAGGCCATTGCTACACAAAGGAAAAGTGCTTCATGGAATTGAGATTACAGCCCCAATAGAGTGCTCGATGTATAAAGTGCTTGCTCATTTTTGGTTGATTTGGAGCCCACTGTGCTCTATAATTTGTTTTAGACCTGACAATGATGGAATTATAGTCATGTGACAGTGAGGGGATGTGCTACCTAAGCTATCAGCATTATGTCATAGAGATGGGAACCCACCCGTCCCAGCCCAGGTACTGCCTGGAATTCCGGGATTCAGCCTATTACCTAGGGTGAATCCTGGAATTCCAGGTGGTACCCGGGCACGCTTCTCCTTCCCCACACACCGGGAAGGCATTGGGAATCAAATGTGGTTCGAGTTCGAGTTCTTTAGAACCTAAGATTTTCCGATGTTCAATCATCTCTATTATGGAGCAGACTGAACTGAGCAGATTGACATATATCTTTAAGGGAAAAGATTCAGTATAACAATTTATTGATTAAAATCTCTGATGTTTCTATGCTAAACAACTCCATTAAGTAACACTGTTTACTGGCCTCCTTAGCGCAGAACGATCAGGGATTTTAATCAACATGTTACAATTTATACTAAATCTTTTCCCACAAAGATATATGTCAATCTGTTCAGTTCTCCCTGCTCTATATGGTGGTGATAGATTATATAGCATTGTTTTGTTGCATGTTCCCTTTAAATGTTATCCATACAGAGATTATTACTGATCTCTGCCTGATTGATGTCGAGCTTCATCGAGAGCCGATCCTGAATGTTCTTCAAGGATAAAAAAAGCCCATTTTTTTCGGTGACAGTATTAAGCTTTATTTTTGTATATAACTGTTTTGTTCGTCACCAGATTCTTTGATTTTTAATGGTATCTAATTAAAAGTTATGGAATTGGTGTTTCGTATTTAAAGGAAAAGTCACACAAACACTAAAATAGGTAGGCGGGCAGGGAGTTGAAAGAAAATAATAAACAAGTGAACTCACCCCTCCTTATGCCTCGTAGCGCTGATCCTGGGTTCCAATCACAGCATCCGGGATCCAGCAGCTCTGTTAGCTGCAACATCATGTCCCCGGTTGAGTGATTGCCCACTCAGCTAATCAGTGAGAGGGGTGGGACACCACCTCAGTCACTGACTGAGCGGGCAATTACTCAGCCGGGCCATGACATTGCTGCTGGAAGAGCTGGGTCTGTGACATACCTGGTTTTCAGCAGAAGATGAAAGTCGGCTACTGGGAACGGGAATGGCGTAATAGAGGCACAGGGATGGGTGGGTTCACTTGTCTCTCTTACTCCCCTGCCTGCCAATTTTAGTGTGAGTATGAGTGTTAATGAGTGTCGATTTTTGAATATATCGGTGAATTAACGGTGGCACATTTTCTTTAACATTTTACAAATTAATTATTTATTCCAGAAATGTTTACATTACAATTGTTTCTTGGGTATTACACCTGCTTCATTTGCTTTGACAGTTGTGGTTATATGTTGTTTCTCATGGTATGCATCTACAGAATGCATTTCCATCATAATGATTATTTTTGTATGCCTAAAAATTCAGGAATTTGGCAATACAGTCATATAAACCTGACAACATATATTTCTTTATGTTTTTTTGTGGGAATTTAGGAGAATCAACTGTCAGATCATATACTATAGACTGTACATACACTGGATGCTGTTGAACAATGTTTGTGCTAATTAGTTTAAATTTACCTTAAAGTTCATTACACTAATTTATGTAGGTCATTCTTCAATGAGAAGCCTATTACTTTGCAATGCATTTTGTTTTAATCACTGATCTTGTGTAAGAAAAAAAAGAAAAAAAGAAAAGAAAAAGAAAATAGAGAATAAAAAATAAAGAATAAAGAAAATGTCTATCTATCTATCTCTCTATTTCATGTTAACTATTACATAGTAGTGTCTCAAATTGTCATGAATATGTTGTATTGTATTATGCTTATTCAACACTTTTTAATTTAATTACATTTTTTCTATTTTTGCAAACAAAATACAGTTGTTATTTCAACTGTGATCACTTCAAGGTTATTTTCATAGCAAAAAATTAAACTTATCAAAAAATGTATTAAAATGTAAACATATGTTCAATCTAAACTAGCTAAGTGCAGCATATAGCAAAAGTACATATTAAGTAAATCTGCTTAACTTTAAAAATCTGCAAGCATTCACTTTGAATGGTCTAAGGGCATAAAAACTGCATCCTACATGCTTTAGGTACAGTGCCCAGCATAAATAACTTATTGTTAAGGCTCAAACTGTACAACTTTAAAGAACAAGTGCATGTCCACTTCTAACAACATTTCACACTGAAAATTTTATCAAAAGGTTCTTTATGAGACAGCCCTTAAAGCTGCAGGTATTCCTTAAGAAATAGACTTTAGCAGTCGGGATTTCTAAATTAACCCCAAATAAAATTGTGTTCTGCAAGATATTATTCTTAAAGTCATAAACTGGTCGTATTAAAACATCCTTTCGGGCCAGTTTGACATCCTTTCTCCTCACTAAGTTGGAATATTCTATTTATACAGGTATCAGAGATTTTCTAGACACATGCCTTGTTTTAATACATGCCTTGAGTATCCATAAATACTATGATACTAAAACCCTACTGTCCAACAACTCTGAGTAACATTCTGAGCATATTCAGATACTGATTTTGGTACAGTATGAATGACTTAGATGCTTCAACCAGCATGCAGGTTAGAATTTACTATTGCCTTGTGCCGCTGAATTATATCTCATACTAGAAAATGTACCCGGCGCTGCCCGGGTATTAAGTGTCAGTGTGTTGATTAGATTTATTCTAAGGTGCCCAGGAGGCCAATCTATGTCCTTGTTTTTTTTGTTTAAGGGGAATTCGCCAGTAGCCCTATATGCCCCTATATACCCGACAGTTCTGCACTGTTAATGTAAATTGTAGCTTATGCACATTAGAAATAAACTAAAAATGTCAAACATCCATCCTGTATACCTGTAGTGTATAGTGGGGGGGGGCTGTATACCTGTAGTGTATAGTTCAGGGGGTCCTGTATACCTGTCGTGTGGAGTTGGGGTGGGGGCTGTATACCTGTAGTGTATAGTTGAGGGAAGTCCTGTATACCAGTAGTGTATAATTGGGGGGGGGCTGTACATCTGTACTGTATAGTTAGGGAAGTACTGTATACCTGCGGTGTATAGCTGGTAGAGGTCCTGTATACCTGTATAGTTGGGGTTCCTGTATACCTGTAATATATAGTTGGTAAAGGTGCTGTATACCTGTAATGTATAGTTGATGGAGGTCTTCTATACCTGTAGTTTATGGTTTAAGGGTCCTGGATACCTGTAGTGTATAGTTGGTGGAGGTCTTGTATCTTTGTAGTATATAGTTCAGGGGTCCTCTATACCTGTAGTGTATAGTTTGGGGGTCCTGTGTACCTGTAGTTTATAGTTGGTAGAGGTGCTGTATACCTGTATTATATAATAGGTAGAGGTCCTGTATACCTGTAGTGTATAGTTTTGGTGTCCTGTATACCTGTAGTATATAGTTGATGGAGGATCTGTACACCTGTAGTGTATAGTTTTGGGGTCATGTATACCTGTAGTGTATAGTTGTTGGATGTCCTGTATACTTATAGTGTATAGTTTTGGGGTCCTGTATACCAGTAGTGTATAGTTTTGGGTTCCTGTATACCTGTAGTGTTCTGTAGTATATAGTTTAGGGGTCCTGTATACCTGTACTGTATAGTTTGAGGGTCCTGTATACCTGTAGTATAGAGTTGGTGGAGGTGCTGTATACCTGTAGTATAGAGTTGGTGGAGTTCCTGTATACCTGTAGTGTATAGTTTTGGGTCCTTTATACCTGTATAGAGTAGGTGGGGGTCCTGTATTTCTGTAGTGTCCTGTATACCTGCAGGGTCGTATTTACCATTAGGCACAGGTTAGGTATGGCGGTGTTATCCAGTCACAGTATGGCGGTATTGGTCAGGTCTGGTATGACAGTGTTATCCAGTCACAGTATGGCAGTATTAGTCAGGTGTGGTATGGCAGTGTTATCCAGTCACAGTATGGCGGTAGTGGTCAGGTCTGATATAGCAGTGATATCCAGTCACAGTGTGTCGGTATTGGTCAGGTCTGGTATGGCAGTGTTATCCATTCACAGTATGGCGGTATTGGTCAGGTCTGGGGTGGCAGTGTTATCCAGTCACAGTGTGGCGGTATTGGTCATGTCTGGTATGGCAGTGTTATCCAGTCACAGTATGGCGGTATTGGTCAGGTGTGGTATGGCAGTGTTATCCAGTCACAGTATGGCGGTATTGGTCAGGTCTGGTGTAGCAGTTTTATCCAGTCACAGTATGGCGGTATTCGCCACGTCTTTTATGGCAGTGTTATCCAGTCACAGTGTGGCGGTATGGGTCAGGTCTGGTATGGCAGTGTTATCCAGTCACAGTGTGTAGGTATTGGTCAGGTCTGGTATGGCGGTGTTATCCAGTCACAGTATGGCGGTATTGGTCAGGTCTGGTGTGGCGGTGTTATCCAGTCACAGTGTGGCGGTATTGGTCATGTCTGGTATGGCGGTATTGGTCAGGCCTGGTGTGGCGGTGTTAAATGTGACCTCTGAAGCTATTATATACCAATCTATCATGATGCTAATTAGTGAGTGAAGATGGGGCGTCCTCAGGTTTAGTGCTTAGCGCAGCAGCAGCTGGTAATACATGTACTGTATAGTTGGAGTAGGGGGTCCTGTATACCTGTAGTACCCTGTATATACATGTACTGTATAGATGGAGTAGGGGGTCCTGTATACATGTACTGTATAGATGGAGTAGGGGGTCCTGTATACATGTACTGTATAGATGGAGTAGGGGGTCCTGTATACCTGTACTGTATAGATGGAGTAGGGGGGTCTACCAGTTATTTCTGTGGATGTTGTGAGGCAGCTGGCACAAGCAACCACAGCTCCCTGTGAAAAAGAAAGCAGTAATCCTATTAGTTGCTAAGGGTCCCAACTGCCGTTTCTCCTGGGAAGAGCTGCAGCTAATTATATCACCTGTGTGTGCAGTGTGGAGATTTTCCCATTCATCTCTACGGGGCACCGCTCTTCCCCCTCCCGTTCCCCTCCTGTACATCTGGCGGGGACGGGACCTTCGCTCTAACCCTCCCGGGTACCCAATGTATCTGTGTGCCAAATTTGGGGTCAAACGGTTCAGGCGTTTGGAAGTCTATATGGGACAGACAGACAGACAGACTTTCATTTTTATGTTATAGACTTCTATATGTCTGTTGCACTAATAGATGTGTGTGGTAACTGCTGTATGCTGTTATATGTCTGTAGCTATATCGAAAGACTATATGGGCTACAGGCAGTAACAATGCAACCTACATGTATGCCTTTTACTGATATAAATGTGTATTTAAGCATTTGAAACAGAAACCTCCAACTCCAAACTACACGGATTGTGGGGCGCAGGTCCAACCTATATCCTGGGGATGCAGGTGGTGAATCAGCCTCTCCTCCTAGTTCCAGTAGTTTGAAGTTGGAGGTTTCTGTTTCGTTGTTTCCGTGTGGATATCGGGAGTGGCTGCGGTCCTTGATCTACATGCTTAAGAGTGTTGTGCCTCCCTATTTGCACAACCATACCAGGTGAGGGTTGCTATGCTCCCCTAACCCCTTTGCATCTTGTCCTTCTGATCCTCGCTATGGAGCGCTGTTGCCCTTTTTTTTGTCTATTTAAGCATTTGAGCATTTTAGACTTTGGATCTATCTACTTTTCAGAGCCATTTGTCATCTGCTATGTTTGTGTTAACGGCTGCCTGTGGGTTTCCATAACCAAAGGACACTACTGAAATTGGAAGGCAACTCAGGAACTTTAGAGATAAATCTCAATTACGGGTTGGCTGACTTGCTGCACCCTGTGGGAGGAGGGATCCTGAGTGATTTACCAGGCCAATACATGTTACCCACATACACTGGGGCCATGAGCTCTGATAGCACATAACTCTATGGTGTCTGTAACTTACAGAAATTCCCAATCTGTTGTTGTTTATCCTTAAAGACAAAATCCTATTATATTCCTATTATAATCCTATTATAAGTGCAGAAGGTATTGTAATACAGAGAGATATATTCATTTGTGGTAGAAGCAAGGCAATATGTTTAGGATAGGTGATATAAGAATTTTAGTTAGAAAGTCAATATAGAGACAGGGAAGTTTTTTCTGTTTGTTTGTTTGTTTGCTTTGTCTTATCCCCCTCTACTTTACTTCACTTTTTGTCAGCTTTTACATGTAAAAATTTCTCCTCCGTTCGCAGCTGTGAATGAGCACCGTTTAGCAGAATTGGCATTTGTTTTCAGTGCTTTTACACAGCATAATTAATTGGGTGGCTGGGCTTCATGAACAATCCTCGTATCATTGCGTAGCCAAGGAAACTGACAGAACAGGTATGCATATATCATTTTGCCCTGTCTATCCCCCTAATAATTGAGTCCCCCACTATCAGCACCTATCTAGCCTGTCCTATACTCCTATTCCCCACATTACTGGAGCAGATACTCTCCTGGCTGTCACAGGCGGTCTCCTGCGGCAGCAATGCCACTCATGAAACAACATCCCCCTCATCCGCCAACTTGACAAACTTGGGGTGTGCAAGATCAGGAATAGTCTCTCCAGCAGTCGTCCCCTCTGAGTAGCTGACTCATCCTCCTGCACTTCCATGCTATTACCCTCTACCGCATCCTCCCCTGTGAGTGCTTGCTCAGTGAGCAGCAGACTTCTTTTTATAGGGACAAGGAAAGAAAGGAGCGCTGCATCTCACACCTATGGCTGACACTAATGCCTCTAGGCTACATTTAAAAACCAACGCCAGGATGTTGGTATATAATTTGATCAAACCATATTGCCCCATGTACCACGTGCAGGTCCCCTGGTTGACATAAGTCCCTACGCTAACTCATCACTGTGTCAGTCAGCGACTGCTAACCCCGCAAAGCAAGCACAAACAGAAGGAGGGCCATAGAATGGCCCTGCAACCCCAATGTCACAGGACCAATCCCCAAGGGCCCCCCCCAAGAAAGCTGCCACCAAACATAAGTGTGAACATGATTGTATAACTCACCATAGCTCCTGCAGGTAGAATGGGAAAGATAGGAGGTACTAGTCATGTGTGCACAGGTGCCTCCTGCTGATTGCGGTTATGTAGGTCTTACCAGGAAACACTCAGAAAAAAAGACTTCTTTTTATATCATCAGTTGCTCTCAATGTTTCTAGCTGCTTATTTAGATCCAGTACCTGGGCCTCCAAATCAGAAACGTGCACACATCTCACACAACAATATGCACCTTCAAATTATTGTTCAAAGATTGCATACAACACATAAGATGTATAATGGACCAGATGTCAAACATGGAGCTAATTTTACACTGAGGATATAGTAATTAAACAACAAAAGCAGACAGATAAAAATAAACTATTTCCTGTCCTCTTAATTCCCAGACCATTTTCACACTCCAACACTAAGGGGAACATTTATTAAGTCCGGCGTTTTCTGGCTGAACTTAAAAATGCCCCTGCAGCTCCGGTGCTACAAAGATTTATGTAGAGGTTGACTGCCTCTACATAAATCCCGTGCACCGGTGCGCACGGCAGAAAACCTATGCCAGCTGAAAGCTGGAGTAGGTTTTCTGCGTATCTTTTGGAGGAACGAATGGTGAATTCGCGCCCTCCGTTCCGCCCCCTCCACACCCCCTCCCCCGGCGCACGCGGTGGAGAGTGCTGATTTGCAAATATTTTATTCGCAAATTGGCCATTTGCGAATAAAATCATTCGCAAATCGGCACTTTCCTCCTAAATAACACTGTACACCAGTTGATACATGTCCCCCTAACTCTTTGGGGAGATTTATCAAAGGGTGTAAAATTTAGACTGGTGCAAACTGCCCACAGCAACCAATCACAGTTCCTCTTTCCTTTCAGCACTGCCTAAAGCTGAGCTGTGATTGGTTGCTGTGGGTAGTTTGCACCAGTCTAAATTTTACACCCTTTGATAAATCTCCCCCTTTCAGCTCCACTGCAGCATCTTCTTCAAGTGTCTCCTGTTTTGCAAAAAGAAAAAGGTATTGATATTATGCAGAGTATATACTACTAATTTGTATATATGTAAACTAAGTTCCTTTCCATAGTTCCCATAGTACTAGTAGACAAGGAATTGGTATGAAATAAGAGGTTACTGTTAGGCTACCTTCTTACAACGGTAAAATGACAGCCCCAAATAACGAACATGGACATTATTTGTGGCCGTCATTAGCAAAAGATGGCCAGCTTTCAGAAAAAGGCTGTCATTTTCCTGACATAGCCTTAAATGTTTATTTAGGTTATGTTTACATAAGATTTGTTCGATACTTGAGCAAATAAAAATTTTAATTATTCATCTTTATGGAGTTGTTTTTGCACCCCGCACAATGGAATTTTGGAAGCCCCATTTAGGTAAATGGGATAGCAATAGAAATCTAGCCAATAAATCTGATGCATGTGAATATACTGTAGCCTTCAACGCTTCAAATCATGTTATGTTGTTCAAATAGCAGAATATTGGACCTGTAGATGATGATTCCTAATAAAGACACCATTTTATCAAAACCTATGTTATTTAGTCACTTTTAAACATTTTATCACTTCTAATCTTTTATACATGTGTAAATATTTTACATTTTAATGTACCCTTAATTCTTTAAAATTTGAATTGTTTTAGTTTGCTCTCAATGTGGTGTTGACCAAGTGTGTTCTAACATTCTGGACAAGTATGTTCTAACATCTTTTACATTCTGGTGGAAGTTAGAGTTAACTAAGATATTCATATCATAGCTTGTGTCCTTATACATAAACAAAAGCACTAATTTTACTCTTTTTTTCCCCCTCCTTTCTACAGCTCCATTCAGATCAAGATAAAGGAGATGGGAGTCTGAAATATATCCTCTCAGGAGATGGAGCTGGAACACTTTTTGTCATTGATGAGAGAACAGGTGACATTCACGCCACACGACGAATTGACAGAGAAGAAAAAGCCTTTTACACCTTGCGTGCCCAAGCAATAAATAGAAGGACAGGGAGACCTGTGGAACCAGAGTCTGAGTTTGTCATAAAGATACATGACATTAATGATAATGAGCCCACTTTTCTAGAACACATTTATACTGCCAGTGTCCCTGAAATGTCTGATGTTGGTAAGAAACATATTTGTCTCTCAGCTTGCATCCTGAATATTTGTTGCTGGCCGTACTCTTAAATGACAAAACCTTTGCTTAAAATGAAAATAAATGATATTTATCCAAGGACGATGAAAAGGAATAAAATAGATTTTTTTTATTTTTGCAAGAATAATAGACAAAAATATGCCAGTCCACTGTTTTATAAGTTATACTTTCCTATAGTTAACTATTATTCATTGAGTATTTTAAGAGGTTTCTGAATTCTCAAATTGAGTTAAAGATAGAATGATTGAAGTTAAATGAAAGCAATGAAGTTCAATACCTTAAAATAACATTTCTGAGCATCATTGTTTACAGCTACATGCGAAATTGTGGTCACGTAGTTTTGGCAGGCTGTGTCAGGACATTACATCAAAATGACACTTCTCAAGAATCAATAGCTAAATCAATCTACTCTGCTATTTTCCAGAAAGCTGCATACAAATAAACCAGGGTTACGCAAACAAGGCCACATTGTTGGATTTTAGGACTCAAATAGGTCACAGAAAAATGTTTTTTAAAAAATGTGCACATTTTGTGTTCACTTTATTTCTTACATGGCTACATTCACAAACAGTAAAAAAAAGGTAAATAAATAAGTAAATTTATCACATGATTTAACCCACACAGTGACCACAGAAAATTTAGTTAGAATAATGCTACTTTGCCATTTTTTTTATATGTAGTCATTTTTAAAGAAAAAGTCTTAAGTATACCATATATTCCGAGAAAAAAAAATCAGAATTGCTTGGGGACAGTTATAGCATCACAAATTTGTGAATTAGATTTGAAAAATGGGCTCTGGTCCTTACAACCAAAAGTAGGAGAGTCCTGAGGGGGCTAACATCCTATAGACTGTTATTTACAAACATTTCAACTTTACAAGCTTTTATAGTCTGTTGCTTAGGACAAGATGAGCTGAAAAACCTTTTAAAGAGTGGGTTCACTTTTTCTTTATTATAGTTATATCCAATCAATTAATGTACATAAATGGATCCTTCAAAATGGAAGACACATGGATACCAACTAAAATCTTACTAAGGGTGCTAACACACATGACCAATGTGCAGCAGATCAGCAGCAGATCTGGCAGATTTGATGGTGCAGATTTGATGCTGTGTTCAGTTATTTACATCAAATCTGCTGTGTATCTGCTGTGTATCACAGCAGAAAATTCACCGCGATATGGTGTGTGTGAAGCTACCCTAATGCAAACTGTACTGGTACATTTGGAATACTGAACCATTTGAATATATTTTTTCTTTCCCTTTGCTGCTATGCCTGTTTTAATATTTTTATACAAAAACCAACACATTTCTAACATTGAAAATTATCATTTATTATTTGCACCTAAAAAAAGTAACAGTCAACAATGTAACAGTTTGCATATATGCAACTTTTTGATCACTTGTTTATTATAATTTTCCTGGATTTGATGCGGCCGAAAATGCACAATTTTGCACGCTGTTTACTGTGCATGATCAGGAATGGGATAATTTTATAGTTTAGGCGAATACACATATAGTAATACCAAATATGTTTTATTTAATTTTATTTATAAAAGGGGAAAAGGGGGGGTGATTTGAACTTTTAGTAGGGGAGGGGATAGAGAGATAGATAGATAGATCGATCCCTGGGGGACTTCTACATACACAGCTTTGATTTTTTTCATGGAGATCAATGTTGTATATATAAAGCACTGATCTTTGAGATCACTACTGCAACCCAGAGCTATGGATTGCAGCCCGGCCCAAGCAGAAGAACCATTCTCCCGTCCGGATCGCATCACATGGGGGAGATCCGACGCACTAGAAACCAGGGACGACCCTTTAAAAGCAGCTGTCAGGTTTGACAGCTGTGTTTATATGCTTCTTTAGCTGGCACAGCGATGGGAAATGTGTCAGCTAATAGAAGCTCTCTCCGGCTGCTGATAGTAAACAGGAGCAGCACAGTTCAGAGCAGGGTCCCAGAGTAGCCCCTCTCTGAACCCCCCTTGCTCAGCCATGACTTACAAGGTATGTAAAGGTATTTGAAGGGATTAACATAGCTATGCAATGGACGCTGTTAAACGCTGTGTGAACATTAAAGGACAAGTGCCATGAAAAACTTTTTCCCAGTAATTGAAGCACATTACTTTCCCCCCCTCCACCCCCACCAGGAAGTGCACTAAACTCACACAGACCTGATTACTGTTGTCACTGTCACCAGGCAGCTCCTTCTCATGAGGATGAGTCATCAGCAGGAGGGGCTGCTCTAGGTCCTGTTACAGCAGCCTCCCCCTCCCCTCCTTGTCAGGTGACTCTGCTTACTCAGCTTATCTTCTCTAGTGACATGACTCCTTCACTGAGTCCACGGCAGCAGGAGAGAGGGTATGAGGGGAGGGGGGAGCTGCCTATGTGCCGGAGTCAGTCGGAGGGAAGATAAGCAAGTGAGATGTGACAAGTGATGTCTTGCAGTTGTTCAGCCAATCGGAGCTGATCAAGCTGAGTCACCTGACAAGGGAGGGGGGAGGCTAGTGTAACAGGAGAAGGAGATGGGAGAAGAGCTTGGTGACGGTGGCAACAGTAATCAGGTCTGTGTGAGTTAGGACACTTCCTGGTGGGGGGTGGAGGTGGGAAAAGACAGGGAAGGGAGGCAGATAGGTGATTGAAGCATATCACTAACTTTGTAACTTTGTAACGTGCTTCAATTACTGGGAAAAAGTTTTTCATGGCACTTGTCCTTTAATTGCAAATACTAAAGAGTAATTTTTAATGTTGAAATATGTGCCCAGGTTTTTGTATAAATTGTTTCAGTGGGTTTCCAGTATTTTGTTTATGGTGATGGAGTTACATAATGCATAGTATACTGAGGATCAAATCTTACCGTGTGGTCGTCACACAGAACTTTGTTGTATAATTGTTTTAACATAGTCCATTTTTTACAGGCTTTAATATTATTAATGGCTTTCATTGTAAAATAATGGCCGTTATTTTGCATAAAAGAACATTGTGGGAACACTGCCTGAGGATGATTCCTCACATAGGATTTTCAAAGCTAATAAAGGAAAGAGTTTATGAGAAAGATTCTACTTCTTGAAAAAATGAAATAAAAACTGCTTTTTCATGATAAAAATGCATTTTTCGGCTAATAAACCCCAATCACAAAGTTTCTTAAAAATCACCTGATTTCTGCAAAAAGAAAAATTGACAGTGACACTTTAACAGTGTGTGAATTCAGCCTAGAGAAACATAATTGTTTTCCATGTGCTTTTGTAATCTACAATCTCTGACTGACTCATCGGTAATAGATGTAAGGCTGGAGACAGACGCAACAGTCTCCCCCCCCCCCCCAGGTTTGGATTAAAATGGGATGGAAAATATTAAGGGAGGACTTGTACTTCTCTTTTCTGTTTGAGTGGCCAACCCTTTTAATGGCAAATAACGGTCATTATATGATAACAATATATGTTAAGATATGAATCACGTTATTCTGAAAATGTCAGCAGGGGAACCCCTACAATCCTCAGGATTCCCATATCCACCAAGTAGAAAGATAATTATTTGCTGACATAAGACTATGTTTGGGCTATGCTCACACAATGATTTTTAACTGCCGTTATTTGACACTTAAAATACCGGCCATTAGTTTGAGTATCAAATAACAGCCATTTTTTTTAACATACTTTACCAGCCTTTATTGAACGGCCATTGGTACATTATTTAAATTTAGGATGAATGATAGCTGCGCTCAACAGCGTTTTGGATGTGGCTATTTTTAAAGGTCAATTAAATGTGGTTAAAAATACGGTGAATGGACAAGCAAAAAAAGTAAAAAAAATCTGTGTGTAAACAACTTAAAATAACGTCTGTTGTTAGCTAAATAACCGGCCACTGCAAAAAAATGCGGTCATTCTATGCAGTGTAGGGCTCTGTTCACACAACGACAAAAATAGAGAAACAGCGTCCGCTTTTGCTATTTTAAAAAATGTTCGTTGTTGCTGCCATTTTTATTTACTGTTATGCAATCGAAGAAAATGAAAAGATGGACGTTCAATGCACACAATGTATTGAATAACTGATGTTTTTGGCACAAACGTCGATATAATGATCATGACAATTATTTTCCAACGTCCTTTGCAAACAGCGGACGTTTTTTATTAGTTGTTCACATACAGTTTTTCTTTTGTCACCGTTCTTTCTCCGTTTTTTACAATTAAATTCAATGGACTTTTCAATTAAGCCACACCCAAAGGCCAATTAGTAATTCCAAACTAGTATAATGTACAAACACCCGTCATTGCACTAAGGGAAGGTTAGACAGCTAAATTACGTCTGTTATTTTAGACTCAAAATGACGGACGTGATTTTCAATGGCCTTGACAAAACGGGGTGTAAACATAGCCTGTGAACTAAAAGCCATTGGTTCTATAGATGTCAATAAAAAAATCCTTAAAAACTGAAAATAGTGGACATCTTGGGTATAATGGATGAAAGTTTAATAAAAAAAAAATAAAAACTGTGTGTGAACATGTCCTCAGTCTGCTTTAAATGCCTTTAAAAATGTTTGTGGTGTCTGAGAATTAGTAAAATAAAGAATGTATATATGTGTTCAATATTTGGAGAGCACAGTTTTCTCAATAGTGTTGTTGCTTCCTACATGTATGTTCTATTTGGACACACTTGCCCATATTTATCGAAGGTTGTAAAATATTGCAATACTGGTATAAACCGCCCACAGCAACCAATCACAGCTCTTTTTTAATTTAACCAGACCTGAATGCTGAGCTGTAATTGGTTGCTGTGGGCAGTTTACACCAGTCTATATTTTACACCAGTCTATATTTTTGAGAAACCTCCCCCACTGTTTCGCACCTCCTTTGTGTGATCTCTAGCTTCGCTCACCATTTATTTGCATAACAAAAATTAAAGCAATGGAGCCTAGCATCTCTGCATCTATAATATGACTGAGACCTAATAGGAATGATTTTTCTAGTAATAAGAATAATAAATGCTTTAGCTGTTTTGGCAGAAAAGTCTTATCCAAGTTAATGAAGCATGGAACCAATAGTACAGATTAAGGGATTTATGGGAAGATGCACGTTTGGAGAGAACAGGTATAAACTTTTTTCCAGATAATAATAATAATAATAATAATAATAATAATAATAATAATAATAATAATAATAATAGGACATTTAGGACTCTTTGAAACCATTATACTACTTTCTAGTCCCCATTTCCCACAGGAATAAATAAAACTATCAGTCTTACAGAACAGAGATGTCATAAAAACTTAAAAGTACAATTTGTTCTAATATAAACAAACAAAACAAACTGCTGTCAATGGAAAAATAAAAGCACTGTCAAAGGTATGTAAAGACGCCATTGAAATCAGGGCACCTAATTCTACTAAGTGATACAGTATATTTTTTAATAGACCATAGATGGTCTTAATCCGTGGTTAATGTGTTTGCACTTCTACTTTATTTACTTATTTATTTTTTTTACAAATTTCATTTAAACACGACTTAGTATATCATGCAATGTAAAAACGTCCTTAGTAAAATTGTTTGTATTGTAAGATATTTGATTCTGTTAAATGAGCTGTTCTTAGACCTTTCATCAAGTTTATATGCTGCACAAAGAGAGAAAAAAGAAGAGCATTGTAATTCATCAAAAGTAAAAGAATTCCGTTTAGCATTTGGTTTGACAGACAAAATGACTTTACTTTTCTTATCTTCTTACTTTGCAGCAATCCTAAACACCTCTGACAATTTTACTTTCCTTCTCATTGCCAAAGCACAGACATCTTTTACTGATCTCCATGCCCATGACCTTGCCTCACATTTTAGAGTTAAAATTAGCAACTTCCATCCGGAGATACAAACTACTAGGAGCAATTTTCCTCAATCATTATGTTTCCTCTTGTATCTTGTCTATATTCAACTCTGCAACGGACGATGAAGTCCCAGAACCAGTGTCCTCTGCCCTACCATATTTTCCTTTGATCCCATTTCTTCACATCTTTTTATCATATCTCACCATCAATTTCTTTCAGTCATCGGGATTTTTCTTTCTCTTTGGAGCATACACATATTGTCTCACCACTTCACAAGTATTCTGCTGACCATCAGTTTGCTTGTGGAGCTTATAGTGTTTGATCTAATAAGTCTCTGATGGACCCCTTGCATGTTTTTTTTCCTCCTGTCTATGAGTAGCATTTTGTTTTTGCAAATGTTTTAAATGACCCCTTGAATCAAGACTACAAAGTCAAAAGTCTTGGTTAGGTTATGTTTCCAGACTGTAAAGGTAAAATATGGCTGTATTATCAATATAATAATGAGCTCCATCAAAGTCAATAAGAAATTGGCTACAAATGCACACACTCCATAGAATCCCAGCCATAATTGATAACGGCCTTCCAAATAACAAACATGCTCATTATTCACCACATGCTTTTGTAAAATACAGTCATGTTTACATCTGATTTATTTTTACTCAAAATTGGGTCTGTATTTAGCTTTTATTTGACTGCATGTGAACCTAGCCTTAGCCTTACTGAATTAGTTCATACAGTTAATATATTCTATTATAGTACATATATAACATAAACCCACATATCAAAATAACTCCACACCATCAGAATATGAAAAGACTATGTCAGGACGGGGAGGTAGAGACAAGACGAGACAGTGGACCCTAAGGCTGAATCCATCCACTGTCCCTACCTACTTGCATCAGCCAGCCCTAGGCGGCCGCGGACAACCACGAAGACGTGCCCTACAGTTAATAACTGTAACACCGAACAAGACAGACAGACAAACACAACAAACGAAAGTCGACAAGCCAGGTCATAACCAAACGGACACCACAGTACAAAATCATGGATCAAACGGATGGTCAAAAAGGTCTAGTGGGAGGTCAGGTAACGAATTGAGCAAACAGAGGAATTAGGACATGGAATCGCAGAACTAGAGAAGGGGAGCTGGGATCAGGGTATGAACCTTAATTGCCAGCAGGGAATAACTGTCTCTGCTTTCATTTATGAGGATCAAGAGCCCAGTCCGGATCTCCATTGGACCGGCACTCTGATCCTCAAGGTTCCAGACGGGTAGAGGTATCAAAAACACTGCTTAGCTGCAGTGATCAAGGCTAGCAGTGAGCAGTGTAACTCCTGCATTGCCAGGAGGCTGGAAGAAAAGCGGGTGTGTCAGGCTCACTGCACATTCCTGACAGACTATAATTATTTTGGTCTTACTCTGTGTACCTTAATTGGGTCACAATTAAGAGCACCGCCCCATCATCCGACCCACCCCTTCTAATGATAATTAATGGAGGGGGTGAGCTGGATGACGCAGAAGTGTTCCTAGCGGCGCTCTGGAGTGGAGTTTTCCCCTGACAAACAGTGTGGGACCAGTGCAGAGGAGGAAGGTAAGACACATACCTTCCTCCTCAGCATCTCCGGCACTATAAGGGACGATCAGCAGGTTAGATTCTTCTAACCTGCAGGTAGTTCCTATTTAATCAGTTCTATCATCCACTACTAAAATTAAAGGCAGTACATCAAGGCCATAGAAAGTCCCATCACAAAAATCACAGGTCCATTTTTAAGTTACATCATGGTTCAATAAGAAAAACTATTTAAGAGTGATTTGACATTTATCAGCCAGACCACTGCTTTCAGAGCAGAGTGGTGGTTGGTAACCTAGACATCGAGCTGTCAACAATAGTAGCAAGAGAACAGACAAATCTAGAGAAGAAATCAAGTTTGCTAAATTAATGTGTTTATAAAAATATTTAACTTGACTTAAGTTTAACTATATTAGCTGGATAGGGGTTATCCAGCGCTACAAAAACATGGCCACTTTTCTTCCAGAGACAGCACCACTCTTGTCTCCAGCTTCGGCGGGGTTTTGCTGCTCAGTTCAATTGAAGTGAATGGAGCTTAATTGCAAACCGCACCTGAACTGGAGACAAAAGTCTTGATGTCTCTGAAAGAAAGTGGCCTGTTTTTGTAGCACTGGATTTCCCCCAATGCCTTTTTTAGGTGAAAAACAGCAGTTTTTTTTTTTGTTTTTTTTTCACAATGATGGCCAATAATTTGATCCTATTTAGTGTTGAGCCAGCATGCTTTATCCAGCATAGTGCCACCAAATTCCGGAAACCTACATATACCTATATTACAATAGAGGGCAATCAAATTAGTAACATATAGTAATCAATGAGTTGTGAAAACAGTGTAGCTTATGGTGGATCATTTTAATGCAACTCCCATTAATATCTATAAGAGTTATGTAAACTGTGTAAAACAACTTTATAAGCTTTTTTTCCTGAATCCTGGCTACATCTGGACTCTGGAGTAAGATTAGGTGGGCTGGGGGCCTCATTCTTAAAACAGATGCAGGTTCAAGTGGACCAAAGTCTTTTCCTGTATAAGCAATAAGTAAAATTGTTTTTGTCATAAAAATACCTTTTACTGTGCCACTGTTTGGTACAAATGCCTGATGTTACTATGGTGGAAATTTTGCAGGGGCTTTGGGACAATTTTTAGGTGAATAATTGGAATTTTTGCAATTTTATGGTGTTTGTTCTATTTATGAACCAGTATTTGACGGGTCAATTTTTTATATGCAACTTTTTAAAACTTGCCTGTTTTATGAGTATACACCTCAAAATTTTGGATCAATTCATTATATGCGACTTTCAAAAAGCAGCGCAAACAGATGCAGGCATATCTGATCAGTACCAGGTAAATTTGTTTAGGATTTTTTTGTGACTTTTTGCAACTTTTTACTTAGACTCATTTACAAATCCGATGCGACTTTATAATAAATAACAAACAATGTATTAGCTACTTAAACACCTATCCTAGAAAAGTCACACAAATTAGACTCCTTACTAAATGTCCCCCTATATGTTTACTTTGCTGGTACTATGTGTGTAGTATTGCCGGTACTATTGCCTGTGCTATGGGTACTACTGCTGGTACTATAGGTGTACTGTTGCTGGTACTATGTGTACTATTGCTGGTACTATGTATGTACTATTGCTGGTGCTATAGGTACTACTGGTACTTTGTTTGTACTATTGCTTGTATTATGGGTATTACTGCTGGTACTGTGTGTAGCATTGCTGTTACAACTGGTTCTGCTGCTGTTAGTGTGCGCACTGTTTCTGGTATTATGGTTACTAGGTTACTGGTACTGTGTGTGCTATTGATGTTACTATGAGCACTCCCATTGGTACTATGGGTACTACTTCTGGTACTGTGTGTACTAGTCTGAAACTATGCTGGCACTGTAACCATAGCTATTTTGTCTTACTGGTAACTGAAAATAGAAAAGTGAGTGTGCGTAGAAGTTGATACCAGATGATGACAGAAATTTTTTTGCCAACCTACAGTAAATCTTTCATTAGACATGATTCAATACAATATCTAAAGAATAACATACTTACAGACTAAAGAACATAGAAACAGTGAAGTAATATACACAGAACAAGTGATGTCAAGAAGAATAAAAGATCAGAGTTTATCACATAATATGGTACCATTAAAAATTATTTGAAACACAAAAAAAAGAAAAATGCCTTATATGGCTATGTCAATAGAAAAATATGCTAAATTAACTTTTGTTTGATTGAAGGCAAGGATATAAAGAATAGAAACTTCTGTAGATAATCATCTACTGAAAATTCTCAGTTTCTGTCTTTTCTGTCTGATACATATTTTTTCCTTCAACATACTGATAACTTGGAGACTCCTTTCAGTAAAATGGCTATACTTATTTTGTAGACATAAAAAAAATTGTGGTGAATAAACATATTTGCAAATGTTGTTTTGCGAACATTTACTTGCATCCTGTCCCTCTGCTCCACTCACACAAGATGGTTGGGGAGGGGATGTAGCAGGTGTGTGGCAACACACAGTGGGGGCACGGCCTCAAATTACCTTAATTTTAGCATCCTGATTGCTATGGGCAGAGCCTGCTGTTCGTTACATACTGTAAGAGGAAACTGTCCGATTTTATTCTAACCCATTTAAGACCAGGACAATTTTATATTTTTATTTTATTTATTTTTTCTATTTTGTGTTTCTCCTCTTGGATTCTAAGAGCCATAACTCTTTTATTTTTTCCATCAGCAGAGCTACTGAAGGGCTCCTTTTAATGGCATCTTTAACTCATTTGTGCCCAGGTTTACTTTTACCTTTGAGTAGAATTTTTTTTCCTCCTCACCGTCTAAAAGCTGCTGTATGTCTTTCTTTTTTCTATATACAGAGCCATATTACAGTTTGTTTTTGATCCCCACACACACACACTTTTTAGGTCCCCCTAGGGGACTACTACATACAATCACTAGATTGTATACAGTGGTCAATGCTATTGCATAACATTGATCTGTGTTATCAGCGATTTTCACATAGAGCCTTCCTGTGGCAGACTGTATGTGAAGTCACCGAGCTGAGTGCACAGAGATGAAATAGCATCTTGAACCGATTATCCATACTACTATGTTTGAAAGAGAAACACAATCTATGGCTATGTTCACACAACGTCTTTTCATCTCCGTTTAAAATGACATCCGTCATTTTGAGTCTAAAATAACGGACGTTATTGAACAGCTTGACCTCCCTTTGGTGCACTGAGGGCTGTTGGCACATTATTCAAGTTTTAGTTACTAATTGAACTTTGGATGTGGCTTTATTGAAAAGTCCATTGAATTTAATGGTAAAAACGGAGACAGAACGGTGACAAAAGGAAAACTGTGTGTGAACTACAAATAAAAAACGTCCGCTGTTTGCAAAAGACGTCCGAAAATAATGATCATGTTCATTATTTTGACGTCCGCGGCAAAAACGTCCGTTATTCAATACACTGTGTGGATTGGATGTCTGTCTTCCCATTGACCTCAATGCATTGCATTGCAGTGAGTTAAATCTCGGCAAAAATGTATCAGTATCATTATTCCTGTTATACCTTCCCTCTCCAGTTTCTACTTTCTATAATGCTTCTCTTACATTTTTTTCAGGATATTCCCTTTCAATTCTCTTTTTTTTTTCTCCAAATGCTTTACTACTTTTAAAAAATTATTCCTACAACAGTTTTATGTCTCTGTCTGCAAAGCAGTGTAGGGCTCATTTATTGCATAGTAATCTGTAGTTTTTATGTTTGCCAATTTTTGCTCCATGGGACATTCTTTTTATTACATTTTTATTATCTAATTCAAATAATAATGCTATATTTTAACATATTAGACAATTCTGTATGAGGTAATACCAAATATATTTATACAAAATACAGTATGGTACATTTTTTGTAGTTTAGACTTATAAAAAAAGTGGTGGGGAAGGGGGTGTTTTCACTCAATTTTGAGTACTTATTTATTTAATTTCCTTTCAATTTTGAAGTTCTCCAAGGACATTTTCATAAGATCACTTGTGTTGAAGAAAAAGAGGCTTTCAAAAGACCAATGCCATGGTGACCAATCTGCATCCCCCAATTGTGATGCAGGGGTGCTAACCTTGAGGTCTGACAGCACTGGTGTGTGTTGGCTGAAGATAGCAGCCAGTGCCCATTGTGTTTTACGTTGGCTCATCTCAACCTACTCTACACTACCCTTTCCTATATTTCACATTAGCTTATGTTAGACAGTCGAGAATGGGTTAATATTGTTTCCACATACATTACTAAAAACTTGCTTACTATTTTAGACTGGGTTCACACTACGTATATTTCAGTCAGTATTGTGGTCCTCATATTGCAACCAAAACCAGGAGTGGATTAAAAACACAGAAAGGCTCTGTCCACACAATGTTGAAATTGAGTGGATGCCCGCCATATAACAGTAAATAACTGCCATTATTTCAATATAACAGCCGTTGTTTTAAAATAACAGCAAATATTTGGCATTAAATGGCGGCTATCCACTCAATTTCAACATTGTGTGAACAGAGCCTTTCTGTGTTTTCAATACTGTGTATTGCTTTGTTCACACAATGTCCACAACGAAAAAAAAGGCGTCCACTTTTTCTATTTAAAAAGACGTCCGTTATTGCCGTGATTTAATTGACTACAATGCAATAAAATCAATGGGATGATTGATGTCCAATGTACACAATGTATAAAACAGAGGACGTTGTCTGCGCGTACATCAAAATAATGATCATGTCAATTATTTTCAGATGTCTTTAGCAAACAAAGGACATTTTTATTGCTGTTCACACACACTTTTTCCTTTTGTGACCATCCTTTCTCCGATTTTACTATTAAATTCAACAGACTTTTCAATTAAAGGCACACCGAAAGGCCAATTAGTAAACCAAAACTAGAATAATGTACCAACAGCCATCACTACACTGACGGGTGGCCAGACAGCTAAAAGACGTCCGTCATTTTAGACTCAAAATGAAGGACGTAATTTCACACTGAGCTGAAGAACCGTTGTGTGAACATAGCCTATATATAATGCTGGTTATTAAATTTCTTTTCTTGTACTAAATGATCCTTACTTGATTAGTAACAAATGAAATCGTACTAAGAAGTTTTCATATAAGAAGAACAGACTGAAATAATCTCACATTTAGTGTTAAACATAGACCTACAGGAAAATCTCTTTGACCTTTTGACCTTTTAGATATTTTATTTAAGATTTTCTAAGGCTGTAATAATGATTTTATGGTGGAATCACAATGTACTATAATCACTTGCAAAAACTGAGCTATATAATATTGAGAGTATCAGCTGGACACTGAGAAAGAAGTAGAAAGGTTAAATAAAAAAGAAAGGGCACTCACTTTGAAGTAATCATATTTTTGGTGTTTGGATCAAATGTCAGCATCACAGGCAAAGAATACAGCGGAGAAGTACAAGTTATTTTTTTATTTCTTATATTTCAGGTCACTTTTTCTCTTTAGTCATATTGACCGGGGATGATGAAAATAGTGTATTTTAATGCATAATATAAAGTGTCTTTTGTCAAGTAACCTAGCGATAAGACTAGAAATGTGCAATTTGTGAAAATGTGCCCTGTTAATCTTTTGCTGACAAGCTATTTTTCTCTTCCATATTGCTGTTTCTATATTTCCTCTATATAAAACAATAAAGGCTGAACCACAAACCCATATGTAATCATTGCAGTTTCAATGGTCTTATGTAAAATATCAGGACCCTAACTGGACATAAATAAATAATATAACCCTTTGCAAAAACTGCCTACCATGTTGTCCAGCCCGTCCAATCCATGTTGGCTTGTACAATCCTTAAAAAAAATATGCAGACTCAACCCACTTAAGTGATGTTTACCCAGATTTATTTTCTTTGTAGCAAACAAAGAAATTAAATCTATGAAACAAAACAATGTTTAATAAGTTAACATTCTGGCTTTGTGAAACATATCCTAATCATATTAATTATATATATATATATATATATATATATATATATATATATATATATATATATATATATATAGTATATTTGTTTTGTATGTTCCTCGAACATATGATGAAGTAGAGAATAATAAATACCATTAAAATACTAGTAAATGTAATTTTTTTTTTACAGTAAAAAGTCATGTTCTCTTGTAGTTGGCTAAGAAAAAGAACCCATGGCAATGGATGCAATGGAAAAAGATGTTGGTTGTTCCAATAAAAATTTGGAGCAAGTATGAACAAATGGAGAAGGTCATAGAAGGAAATTATATGAGTAGACCAAGCACGATATCAAAGCATCAGGATAGAAAGCTCAAAGGCACATCAGAACAAATAGTCTCATTAATCAATGTTTAACTGTAAGAAAGTAATTGAATTAAATGAGACACAGGATAAATCAATTTTACAATGTACTGAAGAAAAGCAGTCATGTAGTGTCTAGAATTGGATAAAAAATATATTCAGTGATGAATCTCAAATTAGTTTTGGCTAAGGAGATTCTGGAAAAAAAATTTCCGCCTTTAGGCAGTGTTCACACGCTGTGAACATCCGGCCATTGCCTGACCCTGGCCGGGTCACGGAACGGCCGGTCTCCGTCCGGATCATACCGGCCGGTACTTAAGTACCGGCCAAGTGATCTTTCCGGCCGTGGAGCTCTGATGCGGGCGCATCAGTGCGCGCCAGCATCAGAGCTTCCCATAGCACACAGTAAAGCGAGCGTCCGGAGCCGCTCGCTTCACTATGTGAACTGAAAGGTCTTTCTGGCGCCGTACGAGATCCCGGACGGAGCGCATACGATGTGTGTACGCTCTGGCCGGGATACCATTGCAAATAAGACATTGTTCAATTCCTCAAAACTACGGCCATAGTTCTGCGGCAAGAACTACGGCCATAGTTTTACGTAGTGTGAACATAGCTTTATATTGAAACATATAAAGATGACTTCTTGAGATCATGCATCTATTGCGATTTATTTCTTCAACGGTGAATGCCCAGATTCACATAGCAATTTTTGGACACATTTCACGCTTTTTATTTTATGAATGGAAACAGCTTATATAACACATATATTAAGGGGCTATTTAACTTATTTTATGGAAAAATCATGTGGCTCTTTAGGGGAAAAAATAAAATTATGACTTTTAGAAGACGAGGAGAAAAAAAAATCAACAATAAAACTGAGCATTGTCCTTGAGGGGTTAAACAAACATCTCTGATTTGTGTCATATTTGTGATTTGAAAAAAGCAAACAAAACATGACTTTGGTCAAAACATTAATTTGGTATAAAAAAAAAAATATATTTTTAGTTTTCCAGAGTTGAATTATTTTATTTATGTTGCTTTCATATTTTTGACATATCTCTAGACTAGGGGTCTCAAACTAGCGTCCCTCTAGCTGTTGCAAAACTACAATTCCCATCAAAGCTTTGGCTGTCCAGGCATGATGGGAATTGTAGTTTTGCAACAGCTGGAGGGACGCGAGTTTGAGACCACTGCTCTAGACGGAATGCAGGGAACAAAACTGGTAAACATGTATGTAACCATAGTGTATGTATTTAAACTGGTAAACATGTATGTGACCTTAGTGTAACTATAGCCTCCCTGTATACAGATGCAGTTATTTCTACTTTCAGACACTTCAGTCTTCATTTGCGCACATTATAAACTCAAGAAAATTGTAAGGCTTTGACACTAGAGGATTATTGCGAGAAAAACGTTTTATGTCAAACCTCTATCTTAATTCTCCAATAAAGTCCATGTTAAACATGGAAACAGCCCAGTGGGGGTGCTTATCTGTTTTTTGTATCTTCCTTTCAGCATAATAGAGAATGGCATCTTATGTACAGACAATGCACCACTTAAATTATGTCATGATGGCAATGCTTGAATTCAATAGATGGATAAATGGCTTATTACTATTTTAAAGGGGTTGTCCTAGACAAATTTACAATTAGCAATCCTTTGGACATGACGGTGATATATATATATATAAAGCCATAGTAGAGTCTATGCTAAGTGACCATTTACAAGGAGGGGGGTGTTCTAGCTTGTCATCTGATGTTGCTGAAACACTGACAGCAGTAGAGAGTGAGCACCCCGGAACTGGCAGCTGCAGTGGAACGGGACGCATAAGAATACATCATTGTCATGTCCAGCACAGCCCTGGCAGGATCACTTATTGTTAATTTGTCCCAGGCATCGCCTTTAAGCTTGCAATATATATATATATATTTTTTATTATATAGAAATTAAATTAAGGCAAATTTTCTTAACCACAGGTACCTTTGTAGTTCAAGTGACTGCTGCTGATGCAGATGATCCATCTTACGGAAACAGTGCCAAAGTCATTTACAGTATTCTTCAGGGACAACCATATTTTTCAGTGGAACCTGAAACCGGTAAGTGCAGCAAAGCTCTCTCCCCCCACTCCCCCCCCCCAAACTTATGTCATTATACATACAATAGATACTGTAGTAAGCTAACCCACATTAACCCACATTTTTTCTCAAAGAAAACAAGGGGAAGTGGAATCTATGTGGTTTTAGGATACAAAAAAGTCCATGTAAAACCTACATGTACTCAAGGTACATTGGATCCGTTAAGGTCCCTCAGTCCTCACACACTTACCCAAGGACCTGATGGGCAAGGGGGAAGTGTTCCAACATTGTTCTCTGTTCTTAGTAATGCCACATACAGCAAATAAAGAACTTAAAACCTGATGTGCCATGACAGATATTCAGTCACAGGGGAAGGGACACAGTGGCTTCTAGTAACCCTGGCCATGTCCTTATCCCACAAGTCAGACTTCATTAAGTGCAATGCCTCTCCCTGTACTCAGGATTTGTAGCCAGTCTAGGCAAGATGAAGGCATGGCCAGTGTAATTGAAAGCATGTTTCCTTCCTCATGACTTATCAGGTTAGTTATCAGGTAGTGTCCCAATGAACTGTGTTTCTCTAGCACATCTCACAGATGCTCAATCAGATTGGTATCTGGAGAAACTAGAGGCTATGGTGCGTTTACACAAAACAATAATTGGCCTGATCGTATGATTAACAATGTCGGAGTAATGTTTTTTCTTCATAACGATCAGCGCTTAGACGGTGCAATATATCGTACGGAAAAATCGTTTTGCGATCGCGCGCCCACAGCCCGGCCCACCTGCAGCCCGCCCCCCGCTCGCAGCCTGGCCCCCCACTCATCCGCAGCCCGGCCCCACTGTCAACCGCAGCCCTCTGCGCCATCCCAATCGCCACCCCCACCGCCGCCGCTCCGATCGCTACCCCCCTGCCGCCCCGTCCGCGAGCATACGTTACCTGCTCCGCGTAGCAGGTCTTCAAAATCCCCGACTCCCCTCTTCAGTGCATTGATTGGCTGAAGAGGTGAGCTGGGAATTTCAAACGGCTCCTTTTCAGCCAATCAGTGCTTCCTTGCACTGATTGGCTTAAGAGGAGCCGTTTGAAATTCCCGACTCCCCTCTTCAGCCAATAAATGCAAGGAAGCACTGATTGGCTGAAAAGGAGCCGTTTGAAATTCCCAGCTCCCCTCTTCAGCCAATCAATGCAAGGCAGCACTGATTGGCTGAAGAGGGGAGCCGGGAATTTAAAACGACTCCTCTTCAGCCAATCAGTGCTGCCGTGCTTTGATTGGCTGAACAGGGGAGCCGGGAATTTAAAAAGGCTCCTCTTCAGCCAATCAGTGCTGCAGTGCTTTGATTCGCTGAAGAGGGGAGCCGGGAATTTCAAACGGCTCCTCGTCAGCCAATCAGTGCTGAAGAGGAGCACTGATTGGCTGAAGAAGAGCCGTTTGAAATTCCCGGATCCCCTCTTCAGCCAATCAATGCACTGAAGAGGGGAGTCGGGGACCTCGAAGACCTGCAGGTAATGTATGCTCGTGGCCGGGGCGGCGGGGGCGATCGGAGCGGCGACGGCGGGGGCAATCGGAGTGGCGGTGGCGGCGGCAGGGGTGGTGGTGATCGCAGCAGCGGTGGGGGTGGCGGTGGGGGCGGCGGGGGTGGCGATCAGAGCGGCGGCGGCGGGGGTGGCGATCAAGTTGGCGCAGGGGGCTGCGGATGAGCGGGGGGCCGGGGAGCGGCCGGGGCTGCGGGCGGCAGGCGGGCGGACTATCGCATGATTGGCAAATTTTTTGCGAACCACGCACGACGATTTGATAACATGTTGAAAGATCAAAATGAACGATTTCTCGTTCGTCGTTTGATCGTTCGCTGCGTTTACACGTACGATTATTGTTTGAATTCGATTGTTATTGCATAAATTCACACGATAATCGTTACGTGTAAACGCACCATGTATCTACGTGTAAACTGCCCCCTAGCGGCTGATCAGTGATATTATTCACTGATCAGTTGCTTTGATTTAAAAAGTCCCCCCCCCAATTTTCTTTTTCCTTTTTATGCACCGCTGAGTGCTGATCAGCATTGCACGTAAGTGCGCCGCTGATCAGAAACTCCTCCTTTTTGGTGTAGGGGCCTTTCCCCCCCCTTTGTCCTACCGCCACTGTCTGCTGATAAGTGCAACATTTAGCAGCAGCTCCTTTCTTGGCGTAGGGATATTTTTTCTTACTGTCAAAAAAACGTAAAAAAACACTACATTACACCACAATACATGAAATAAAGTTTTAAACTACACTACATTACACATTTACATTCCCCATATACCAATCCCCGTATAAAGATGGGTGTTTTCGATGGTGGACGCATACACTATTATTGCCTCTGACACCGAAACAGCCCGTGAGGATGAATGGGGGGATCCTTTTTCCCTCAATTCATCCTCATCCTCATCATCCAGTGACGTGTCTGGGGGTAGCGTAGCGTACGATGCCCCCCAGACACGTCTTTTCCGCCAGTACCATCCCAATAAGAGATGACAGTATGGCGTGAAATTCTCCAAACTCTGTGAGAGTACCTCAGGGTACACTTACAGATTTGGGTACGTGCACACTGCAGAATGGCGAAGGATAACCCTTTGTGCATTCCGCAGCTGGCACCCACCGGCGGACTGATGCGGGCTCGTGTCTCCGCCCGTGTCATAGACTCCATTCTATGCACAGGCGGATTCCGTTGTCTGTCCGAGCATAGAATGGAGTGTGTCACGAGCGGAGTTGCACGCCTCCATCAGTCCACCGGCGGGTGCCAGCTGCAGAATGCACAAAGGGTTATCTTTCGCCATTCCGCAGTGTGCACGTACCCTTAGAGTGTATGAAGGAAGGGAAACACGAATCCAGCCCCCAGAGGCCCCCCCATCCTCGGAATTAGTGGGAAGATCGTTCGGGAACTGATCTTCCCACTGCTGGATAAAGGTTATCACCCGTACGGGGATAACTTTTATACCAGCACCCCCACTTCTGGTCCCTCGCTGCCAGAGCTACTGTAGCTTGCGGCACGAACCAAAAATATCAGAAGCAGTAATAAAGCCCTAATATTTAGCAGCCATGAAGCGGACCAGCGCTTCTGGATATGAAGGACCCTGTATCGCACCACGAAAACATTTTCCAGGTGACGTCCCCCACACTGGAAAACAGGAGACCCCACAAGAAGTGTAGAGTGTGGCGTGACAGGGGGATCAGGAAGGACACCATTTTCCAGTGTGCCACCTGTCCTGATCACCCTGGCCGCTGCATACTGGATCGCTTCAAGGCGCACCACATGTCATTGGAGTTCTACATCTTCTAAATTCTGTCCCTTATTCCTATTTCATGGGTCACATTGATCCAGGGATTATTCTGATTGTCATTATGGAGTCGGGAAGGTATTTTTCCCAGTGATGAAGCTATTGTCGTCTGCCTTACGAGGGTTTTTTGCCTTCCTCTGGATCAACAAAGGTTGAATTTGATGGACACCTGTCCTTTTCAACCTTATAAACTAATAATTGGCCTAATACCTCCAAATAAATTAAAATTGTCCCTTTTCCCCAGCTAAATAGGTATGGCCGCCATTCCTATTAGAGGATGCCATGATGCAATTACAAAGCCTCTGTGCTGCCAGGACAGTAGAAACCCCCCACAAGTGACCCCATTGTGGAAACTACACCCCATAAGGAATCTAACAAGGGGGGCAGCAGAGAAATGGCCCCCTGGTGACGGGCATATTTGTGCCGAAAAATTTTTAAAAAATGGTATTTTTTTATTTTCTGGGCACATGTTCTACATAAGTGCCCGTTACCAGTGGGGTTCATATGCTCACTGCACCCCTTATTAGATTCCTTATGGGGTGTAGTTTCCAGAATGGCGTCTCTTGTGGGGGTTTACCACTGTCCTGGCAGCACAGGAGCTTTGTAATTGCGACATGGCCTCCATCCTCCATTCCAGCCTCTAAATGGTGCTCTGTCCATATGGTGACTTGCCCTGTGCCCATATGGCACATTATGTCCACATGTGGGGTATTTTCGTACTCGGGTGAAATTACCCTACACATTTTGCATTCATTTTCTTTTTTAACCCCTTGTGGAAATGGAAAAAAATCAAGGCTAGACCAGTTTAATTTTTACACTAAATCATTGATCTTGTCTTGATTTTTTCACAAGAAGTTAAAAGATAAAAAAAAAAACACAAAGTGTGTAGAGCAATTTCCCCTAAATACATAAATACCCCACATGTGGACTTAAGGCGACATGCGGGTGCAGGGTAAGCCTCCAAAGGGATGGAGCGCCATTTGGCTTTTGGAGGCTTGATTTGGATTTGGATTTGGAATGGATTTCGAGGGCCTTGTTGCATTTGAAAGGCCTCTGTGTTGCCAAGACAGTTGAAACCCCCCCACAAGTGATCCCATTATGGAAACTACACCCCTCAGGGAATGTAACAAGGGGTGTAGTAGGTATATGGACCCCACCGGTGACGAGCACAAAAGTGGAACAATGTGGCGTGGAAATAAAATATTACATTTTTTACACTATAATGTTGGATTAGCCTTAAATTTTTCATTTTCACAAGGGGTTAAAAGAGAAAAAAAAAAAAAAAAAAATGTGTAGAGCAATTTCCCTTGAGTCCGTAAATACCCTACATGTGTTCATAAAGTGCCATGTGTGCGCAGGGCAAGCCTCCGAAGGGAAGGAGCACCATTTGGATTTTGGAGTCTGGATTTGCCAGAATGAATGATGAACGCCATGTCGCATTTACAGAGCCGTCGTGCTGCCAAGACAGTGAAAAACCCCCACAATTGACCCCATTCTTTAATCTACACCCCTCAAGGAATCTAACAACGGGTGCAATGAGGATATGGACCCCTTGATGATGGGCACATTTGTACCGTGAATGTGAAAAAATGAAAATGTTCCCTTTCACGTCACATTGTTCCACATTTGTGCCCATCACCAGTGGGGTACATTTGCTCACTGCACCCCTTGTTAGATTCCTTGAGGGGTGTAGTTTCCAGAATGGGGTCACTTGTGGGGGGTTTCCAGTGTTTTGGCAGCACAAGGGCTCTGTAAATGCGACATGGCCCTTGAAATCCATTCCAGTGAAATTCAGCTTCCAAAAGCCAATTGGCGCTCCTTCCCTTTGGAGGCTTGTCCTGCGCCCGCTTGGCACATTATGTCCACATGTGGGGTATTTCCGTACTCGGGACAAACTGTGCTACACTTTTTTTTATTTTGTTTGTTTGTTTTTTATCTCCTTGTAAAAATGAAAAATGAAGGCTAGAACAATGTTTTAGTGTAAAAATAGAATTTTTCCTTTTTTACGCCACATTGTTCTGAAAATCTGTGAAGCACCTGTGGGGTCCAAATGCTCACCACACCCCTTGTTACATTCCTCGAGGGGTGTAGTTTTCTAAATGATGTTCCTTTTAGGGGTGTTTTTTTAACTTTTGGCACCCCAGAGCCTCTGCCAACCTTAAATGGTACAGTAAAAAATGACCAAATAAAACGGAGGCATTGAAATTTACTAGGCACTCCTTTATATCTGAGGCTTGTGGTTGCGTCAAACAATGTAATAGGGCCACATATGGGGTATTTCTATAAACTGCAGAAACGAGGCAATCAATACTGGGGTGCATTTCTCTGCTAATAGGTTTATCATTGTAAAAGATATTGGATTACACTAAAATATCTGCACAGAAAATTAAAATTTTCAAATTTCTTACACACTTAGATTTTATTTCTGTGACTCCCCTAAAGGGTTAAAAAACTTCCTGTATGTGCTTTTGCAGAGTTTGGGGGGGGGGTGCAGTTTCTGAAATGGGGTGCTTTGTGGGGCTTTATAACATACAGTCCCCTCAAATACACTTTAAGGCTATGTTCACACTATGTAAAACTACGGCCGTAGTTCTCACCGCAGAACTACGGCCGTAGTTTTGCGGAGTTGAACATAGCCCTGTGTGCAATGGGATCCCGTCCGGAGCGTACACACATCGTATGCGTTCCGACCGGGATCTGTGCGCCGCCGGAAAAAACTGACAGGTCAGTGTTTAGATATTTAGAGCTGTCTGGGAAATTATCAGCTCAGTTACATGGGTATGCAACCCTTTTACTATGCTTTTATATATTTTTGTAGCTGCACTTTGGCATTAATGTGATATTTTGAACGCTGACAATGTTAGGAAAGTTTTTGTTTCATTGAGTAGCGGCCGCAGAAAACTCTGTCAGTGCACACAATGGAGCGAGCTGGTGTGCAGTGGGGAGTTCTGAGAATGAGAATTTAGCAGCGCTAAAGATCATCTGGCCGGTACTGCTGTACCAGCCAAGATGATCTTTTCAGAGACCGGCTGTTCCGAGACCCGGCCGGGACATGGAATGGCCGGTCTCATACATTGAGCGTGAACATAGCCTTATACAACATTGTACATCAAGCAGCTGAATCTACAACATGGGATCTTTGTGATAATGTGATCTGTCAATTGTAAACAGATACATTGCTCCTCTGTAGGGGCAGCTTTGAATATTATATAGTTCCTTTGGCAACTGGACCCCTCTCTCTGAAACTCCATCTTCAGCTGCTAACTACACATTTTGGAAAAAGATGCAGCTTCAGCTGTCATACAAGTGGCACTTTAAGAAAATATAAGGTTTAGAAATGACATGTTCTGTATGGAAATTGTCACAGTAAAACCAGATACAGTATTTATCATACACAACTCTGTGAGTTTTACTAAAAGCACTTCTATTTTCCTAATGTTAGCTAAAAACTTTATTCCTTCCCTAAGGAAAAAATGTTAAAAACTTTTTTTTTGCATTGTTAGTATTCTTAACTGAGAAACTGAGCAGCATGCACACATCGCAGTGGTATAAAGGAAAATCCTACAACTGAAGAGGTCTAAAATTACATTGGAGAGAAATGTGACCAAATTGAATTCTCTGCAATGTGATTTTACCACAATGATGTTAAAGCAAATAACTGAAGCATTTTCACAGTCCAGCAATGATGTTATAACTTATGAAGCCTTTGGTATATATATATATATATATATATATATATATATATATATATATATATATATGATTGGGCACATATTTCCAGTTAGTTTTATTGTTTTAGTTTTTGCTGCAGGTAGTCTCTGCAGTATGATTGTGTTAACCCCTTGTAAACACCCCCTCTACTTTTACAATGCAGTATAAGGCCATGTTCATACAACGTAGGTTTTATATAAATCACAGCCATTCTTGCAATTTGCAACTCCGGACGTGACTTATGCAAAACATACGTTCCATTTGAATGAATGGATTGCATCCGGCCGCACGAAAAACTGACATGTCAGTTCACGCAATGGAGCGTGCGGCTTCGGCTGCGACGTGGCCGGGTCACAGAATGGCCGGTGTCTTATGCCATGTGACATGTGGGCATGTCATTGGCTCAAGAACTGAGTCTGCAACATCTGTGCCAGCTGTATGTTACTGCTGACACTGTATTGCAATGGCTGGGATTAGAAATAACTTAAATCCCAGCCATTCTTTCCATGGGGCTATGTTCACACACAATATTTGCTTAGAATCTTGTTTTATTTTGTTTTCCAACCAAAATCATCAGTGGGTTGAAAACACAGAAACTGTGCACATGTTTCCATTATAGTTTTTCTCTGTCCTTCCTCTCCTGATTTTGGCTATAAATTGTGACCAAAATACTGACAGAAATGCTGGACAAAATACTTTGTGTACACATCGCCTTGGATGTGACATACAATAGCTTTACCTTAGCAGGAGGCATGCAAGTAGACGTAATGTGCATCTTCTCTGCTTGTCTGTCTACTGATATCAGTGCACTGCACATGAAACAGTAGGAAGCACTTGTGTTCCTTGGCACATTAGCAATTTCATATATTACACAATTGTTGACATCATTATGCAACAAAAAACTAGAGAGAGGTGGCACCCCCCCAAAAAAAAAAAGAAAAAAAAAAAAAGTAAATTAAGAAACAACACAAAAACCAAAGGTCATTCAACTTTGCATGGAATTGCCCTTTAAGTCTGTGAACATGTGTATGTATTCTGAGTCTTAAGCGACTCTCACTCATCAGCTTATTCTCCACAGACTTAGGCCCAACACATTTCTAATATCCAAAGGTGTTACAGATCCATGTAGAGGGCAGGATCCATGATGGGGGTGGGGGGGGGGGGTCATTATACTGCCTGTATTTGCACAGATCAGCCTATTTAAATGAATAGGTCCACACAAATGCAGATAGTTACAGATGCACATGAAGCAATTAAACAGGATGGAGAAACATGATGGTTACCATTTATTTTTGTTCACTAGGCCATTATATATAGGTGGTATCTTATTAGCACTACCATTTTCAGGCTTCCCATGTAAGAGCACTTAAACCATTTTGATCTCCAGGGGCCTTTTTATTTTTGTGGTGCAAATGTTATTTTTACTAACATTTTGTATTCAATAAGTAACAAGTGCGTCATCTGCAGTGCCGTTGTAGGATTTTTGTCTCATTTGGAGAAGCAGAAAACCTTTGAGAACCCCCTAAGTAGGGGAGGTTAAATGTCGCTTACCCTGTATCTCTCTAAAAGGTTTTTTGTCTATAAACAAATTGGAATACTTATTGCATTTTACATCATGCCAATTTACTTTGCTTTCATAAAGGTATTATTCGAACTGCTCTGCCAAACATGAATCGTGAAATCAGAGAACATTACCAAGTTGTTATTCAGGCCAAAGATATGGGTGGTCAGATGGGAGGATTATCAGGAACTACCACTGTGAATATTACCCTGACAGATGTCAACGACAATCCGCCAAGATTTGCTCAGAGTAAGTGACTACAGTAAACAGACATTTTAACTACATTTAGTACAATATAACTGCTGCATGAAAAACGAAATATCTTTTCACCTTGTGATCCTTTGTATTATGTCTCTTGTCCTTCAAAATGTTTTTGACTATTCAGGCAACTGTGTATTAAAAGTTACAATATTGTTTGCCATATTTTCATATAAAACTAATCTTTAACATTAAGGCCGTTTTTGCTGTAATTTAACTGACTGTAATGCAATGCATTGAAGTCAATGGAAAGATGTACGTCCAATGCACACAACGTATTGAATAATGGACGTTATCACTGCGGATGTCAAAATAATGATCATGACGGATGTCCTTTCAAACAGCGGGTGTTTTTATTAGTTTTTTACACATAGTTTTCCTTTTGTCACTGTTCTTTCTCCATTTTTATTATTAAATTTAATGGATTTTTTAATGAAGCCACACCCAAAGGCCAATTAGTAACCCCAAGCTAGAATAATGTCCCAACACCTATCAGTGCACTAAGGGGAGGCCAGGCTGCTAAATAACGTCCGTTATTTTAGACTCAAAATGACGGATGTAATTTTAAACAAAGCTGAAAAAACGTAGTGTGAATATAGCCTAAGACTGTCTATAGTAGTGTAAGTTGATATCATTGAAGCAGGAAAAAAAACAATATAGAGGCAGCGCTCATTCAGAATTAAAATAATTAGATTATGAATAACTCATAACAATAAATCAAAGAGAAAAAAGATATCTGGCGCTCAAAGGGTCAACCAAGCAAGGAATAGTGTATACTGTAACAGCAAGAAAAGGATTAACTTACTTCGGTGTGGGGGATAAAGTCTCAAAGAGATAACTTAACCCCCTCCAGGTAATAATATAACTGACGCCTGTCAGTGAATAAAGGTCCACTCTTTAATTCCACATATACGACAATACAATGACAAGGTTCATGGCAACGCGTTTTGGTGTATCTATTGCACCTTTCTCAAGCCTAAATGAGCCTAGTGTACACAGTGGTATATATACTATAGAAGAGATAATAATTACTACTTACATGAGTGTCTGATGTCTGATGCCGCTAAAACCGGACATGGCGTATCTGGCTTCGTCGGAGGTTAGGTGGTTGCGTTCCACCTTTGGAACGCAAGGCAATCCATACGTGCCATCCTTGGAAGGCATTGCGTCCGTGGAACGCATGATCAAAGGTACAGAGGCCGATAAGGGTCATGTTTATGCTGTGTGGATGAGATATTCTGCAGCGTATTGCTATGATAATGGATTCATCTATTATATTTGGTATCCCTAGGATAATCAGTCTAGTAGTATATATAAGGAAAATTAATAGATAATGGAGCAACTGTATAGTAAATAATATTAAATAGGTAATAAGTTATTCCACAAACAGTAAAGTGCGTTTTTCAGTATATGATGATTAATTAATAAATTATTTCACAATGGTTGCTATTAAAAATAATTAATAATAAATATGTCTATGTGGTTTATATTCAAAATAGGATTATAATATAATTTAGTTTAATTTGAGTTAGGTAAATCTATATGTGTATATAAAAATAGATTACGAAGTAAATAATAGTATAATTGTAAAGTCAACAGTAAATATACAGTAAATAAATAATTAAATAATCAAAAATTTAAAAAATTATTAAATTATTCTATGATAGTTGGAAATAAAAGTATTTTATATATAATTTATGCTAAAATAACTGTCACCCCCTATTTGCATTTTGACAGCTCTCCACAGGTGTAAAGGGTAAATGTTACAGCTTTCATTACTTATTTTATATTATACCTCATGGTGCTTGTTCTGGTAAAAAGTCGTTCTTATCACCTGTGGATTGGTATATGTGGGTGGGGCCTCGCTCCCTATGTGCCACATCACTCGGCCCCTAACGCCACTTAGCCCCGCCCCATCCATGACATCATTGTCACATAGGCCCTGCCCCTCAGCGGCCCTTGGTGTGGGACAATCTAGGGGGTGGGGCCTAGAGCTTTAGGCTGGCCATTCCAATGGCTGCTGAGGGGATGGGGCCTATGGGGTGATGACATCACGGATGGGGCCCACATATACCAATCTACAGGTGATAAAAACGACTTTATACCAGAACAAGCACCATGAGGTATAATATAAAATAAGTAATAAAAGCTGTAACATTTACCCTTTACACCTGTGGAAATCAGTCAAAATGCAAATAGGGGGTGACAATGTCACTTTAATTAGGTAATAAATAGCATATTATCTATATCTAGGGATAAATAGAATTATTGTGGGAGTTGCTCCATGCTCAAAATAGCCCACAATATAATTGGTGAGCCTAATACTCAATATGTGTAAATAATGAATTATGAATTTTAAACTTAGTTTCAGGAATATAGTAGAAACTCATCTGCAGCACTAAGATGCACATATCCCCCGGACAATGTGAATACATCCTGATACATAGGACCTAATAATACAAACAAATTTAATGATTCATAAAATATGCATATCGACATTCGGACAAAACATAAACTATATAAAAGATACATTAATATACATGTTCTAATGCTTCGTTAAGACCAGCCGGAGCCAATGTATCCAACCTAAAAATCCAATACATCTCCTTATTGGAGAGAGTTTTAAAACTTTAAAACCTTTAAAACTCTCCGCAATAAGGAGATGTATTGGATTTTTAGGTTAGATACATTGGTTCCGTCTGGTCTTAACGAAGCATTAGAATATGTATATTAATGTATCTTTTATATAGTTTTTTTTTGACCGAATGTCGATATGCTTATTTTACACAGAGCAGGTGTTTACCATGTGTACGCTGGGAGGAGTATATACGGTAAGCCCTTGAACCTGTGAGTTGCTGCTGCACTTTCAGTTTTTTTGTCTGTACTTTAGCCACGAGCAGTGTGCAACCTGCAGTGTCAACAGAGTCTTAGCTGTGCGGCTAATTTTTCCTTTTTTTCTGTATTTATACCGCTGTGTACACTAGGCTCATTTAGGCTTGAGAAAGATGCAATAGATACACTGAAACGCGCCGCCCTGACCCTTGTCATTGTATTGTCGAATATGTGGAATTAAAGTGTGGACCTTTATTCACTGTCAGGCGTCAGTTATATCATTACTGCGAACCTGGAGGGGGTTAAGTTATCTCTTTGAGACCTTATCCCCACACCGAAGTAAGTTAAACCTTTTCTTGCTGTTACATTATTGAAGCAGTGAGGGTTTCCAGTTGTGGAAAAGGGAATGTGTCTCTTCCATTTGAGTTTTGGCCCAAATTTTTGAAACCTTACTAGTAATATATTTTTACCATTTTAACAGTACAAAAGCTATAGTACATAAAGCCATGTGTATTTTAATACTTTACCATTTTAAATATCTCACATTCAAAGATTTATATGCTATACAAAATCCAATACTATTTTTTTTATTACAGCTGTATCCAGGCTAGACATTTACAACAGAGGTCTTAAAATATGTAAAATTAAAAAATGTAAAATAAAGAAGTTGCAAAAAAACTAATCTTAAAAAGTATGGAATTCTATAAAACACATAAGTTAAATGAGAAAGTAAAAAAAAAAAAGTGTTTTAATTTATTTTTTCTCTTTTCTCTTTAATTCATTTTCATAGGCACACAGACCCATTAAATAAAATTATATGATGTTTTGTCCTTATTATACATTTTTCTGAACTTGGCAAAAAAGCAGCTAATAGAATTCTAGTAATCAGTTCTAAATGTCACCGGTTAGATTTAAATCACCTCATTAAGTTCCTTCCTAGAGGCATGCATGAACTAGTCTAGTAGCATAAAAATCAGATACAGTATGTCGTTTATGCTAGAATATCCTTAAAAAATAGATGTATTTTGTCCTTGCTGATTGCTTTGTCCTATGTACTCATTATAGTGAGGTGTACAGTGAAAAAGCAACACACTAGTTTCATTTGGGATAAAGAATGTAACAAAATTATAATTATTCTTCTATAAGTGTATTTATAGGCCAGTAAACAGTGCACATTAATTTTTTAAGGCTGTAAGCTACCAGTGTTATACTATACTATTTAACTCTTATTAGTCACAAATATGCCTCTAGATTGTAAGTAAAGAATCTAGAACCAGTGTGAGATGGATAAGGCTGTGTTCACACGGTTTTTCAGCTCTGTTTAAAATTACGTCCGTCATTTTGAGTCTGAAATAACAGATGTCTAGCCTTCCCAGTGCAATGACGGCTGCTGGTACATTATTTTAGTTTGGGGTTACTAATCGGCCTTTGGGTGTGGCTTAATTTAAAAGTCCATTGAATTTAATAGTAAAAACAGAGAAAGAACGGTGACAAATAAAAAGACGTCTGAAAATACTGATCACGTTCATTATTTTGACATCCGCTGTAAAAATGTTCGTTATTCAATACATTGTGTGCATTGGACGTCCGACTTTCCATTGACTTCGATGCATTACCATAGCAGTCAGTTAAATTGTGACAATAACGGACGTTATTTTAAACTTCTCTATTTTTGACTTTTGTATTTTTGATATTTGTGGGAACATAGCCTCACAGTGATGCACAAAAATTAGATAAATGTGGACAGATATGCACCAGTTTCCCCATCTCTTTTTTTAGTTTCCATTAACATCGGTGGGGACTAAGTCCTTTTTAAGGTCCAGTTTTTGATATTTATTCATATTAGGGTACATGCATACGCCACTTGAGCACCTTTTGAAAGATTGGGGGGAAAATTACTTCTAGGCTGTGTCCACACACTGTAAAATATAGGTAAAATATGACTTTATTTTGAGGTAAAATAACAGCCTTATTCTCAATAGAAGGCTATGTTCCCACAATATTCTTGAAATGTCCTTGAAGTGAAAAAACTTCCAGTTTTTGATAATGAGGACTGCCTATAATGTTTATTATTGTAATTAAAGGCTAACATTATTTCAAAACTTGTTAAAGGATGTTGTTGTTAAAGTGTAAAAGATTGGAAAATCACAATTTTAAAAAATTCAATCATCCAATTTCTGCCATTCCTCTCCTCTCTGTTCCTATATGACTCTGTTAGACTCCTCCTGCTCTTCTCTAACTGCCTGATGCCCTCCTGCTCTCTCCTCCACACAAAGCTTACTGGCTACCTCCATCAACGAACCACCATATAAAGAGGGGGAGGTGCTGACATCATCCACAATCAGCCCTTGTATCCTCTTCTCTTCTTTACTCTCTGTCCAAAAATCGCTCTGTTACTCTCTTCCTGCTCTACTCTAACTGCCTACTGCGATTCTGCTCCCTCCTCACTCACGGCCAACTGGCCACCTCCGTTAACAAACTGCCTTATATAGAAGGGGAGGGGGGAGGTGCTGACATCACAGAGGGGCCTGCAGCTAATTTGAAGTTTTATGGTTAATCACTTTCTCCAGCTCAGTGATGCTCAAGACAGCATGTGTGGCCGCCATTTTTTTGTTTGAATCCGAGTGAATTTGCTTCCCAGAACAAAGCAAATTCACGGCAAATCTTAATTTTCCAGATTTGCTTCGCTCTTCTCTAATTATGATCCAAATAATAAACATGCTCATTAAAAAAAACAAAAAAAAAACAATTACCTGCTTTTGCAAAATGCAGCCAATTTTAACCCTTAGAGGACCGGTCCAATTTACATTTTTGCGTTTTCATTTTTTCCCTCCTTGTGCTTAAAAGGCCATAGCACTTGCATTTTTTCACCTAGAAACCCACATGAGCCCTTAATTTTTGCGCCAATAATTGTACTTTGCAATGACAGGCTGAATTTTTGCATAAAGTACACGGCGAAACCAGAAAAAAATTCAATGTGTGGTGAAATAAAAAAAAAAACATTTCTTTTTTTTTTCATTTTTACGCCATTCGACCTGGGGTAAAACTGACATATATGTTCCTCAAGTCGTTACGATTACAATAATATGTAACATGTATAACTTTTATTGTATCTGATGGCTTGAAAAAATTCAAACCATTGTTAACAAATATATCTTCCTTAAAATCGCTCCATTCCCAGGCTTATAGCGCTTTTATCCTTTGGTCTATGGGGCTGTGTTAGGTGTGATTTTAAGCACCATGAAGTATTCTTTCTATAGGTACCTTGATTGCACATATGCAACTTTTTTATCGCTTTTTATTACAATTTTACTGGATTTGATGTGACCAAAAATGTGCAATTTTGCACTTTGGGATTTTTTTGCGCTTAAGCCATTTACCGTGCGAGATCAGGAATGGAATTAATTAATAGTTCGGGTGATTACACACGTGGCCATGCCAAGCATTTTTATTTATTTATTTATTTTTATTTATAACATGGGAAAAGGGGGTTGAATCTGACTTTTATTAGGGGAGGGGGCTTTTTATTGATAATACATTTTTTTTTTTTTTTATACACTTATACTAGAAGCCCCCATAGGGGAATTCTAGTATAAGTACACTGATCTCTCATTGAGATCTATGCTGCATTGATATGCAGCATAGATCAATGAGATAGGCACATTGATTGCTTCCGGCTTCTGCAGCCGGAAGCAATTGAGTGCTGAGCCGAAATCAGCGGCATTACAGCGCTGACCTTTGACGCAGTAAGATGTGTGGATCGCTCCTCCAGGACAATGCTTTGACAGCTGCCTCCGATTACTTTATTAGCGAGCACGGCGATCGGACCGTGGCCGCTAATAGCCGCGGTCCTGGGCTACGAGTGGCACCTGGGACCACGGCAATTCAGAGCCGGGCGGCCACGCTCTGAACACATGGAGGCAGCCCTGGATGTACATGTACCTCCAGGGTTGCCTAGGGGTTAAATAGGAAACTGTACCTGACAGGTGCTTCAAAGGGTTAACATTAACCAGGAAAGCTGTGAACATTGGTGGATCACTGATGTACAATGACGTTTTTTCTGCTGCCAGACCCAGTTTTAGGACAGGCCACCTGACTTAACCAGACAGATGCTTCACAGGGTTAACCTCACCAAGGCGAGCAGTGGACATAGTATAATGGCACACAAAATGACAAAACAGGGAGAATTTCACAGCTACACAGCTTACACTACTACCCTAACATTAACCTCTGTCCCTATCTGTCCCTGATACCTAATCAGCCTACTGTAACCCTGCTTTACCCCTGCTTCTCCCTGCCTCTACCTATCTCTGTCTAGCTACTGTAAATGTATGTGTTTATTATTTGTCAGTACAGATGCTGACTGGCTGGCTGCTGCTGTGCTCCTATATATAGTGAAGGAGAAGGGGCTTGCAGCTGATCGGCTGACTGCAAGGAACTATGGATAATCCTTTGCATCTGGTCTTTTACCGAACTGTAAAATAAAATGTGCCCGCCATCCTGGACTGGGTTCTAACAACCTTTTTGCAAAGTTCTTAACAAATCTAGGTTTCGGAAATTCAGTTTGCTCATCTCTAAGTATGTTCTTTAATTCTGCCAAACAAAGTGTACGTAAACTTATAGGTCAATTGGAACTTGGGGTGAGGAGAGGCATATTTTTTATTTTTTTTTACATTTAGAGAGTTAGATGGTTAATGAAAAGCTTAAAGTGACTCTGTACCAACAATCTACCCACCCCAAACTGCTTGTACCTTCGGATAGCTGCTTTTAATCCAAGATCTGGGGTCCGGTCGGCAGATGATGCAGTTATTGTCCTAAAAAACAACTTTTAAACTTGCAGCCATGTGCCAAATGGCCGTGGCCTGGAGTGTGTATGCATTAGGCTGGCACAACCTCTCTGTCCCTCCTCCCTACCCTCTTCATCATTAGGAAAGCTCCAGGCAGATTGTCTCCTATTCATCAGTTGTGTGAGCATGGCACATGGGCTGGATCGTAAGGGCACCTGTGCAGTGTTCACTGCAGAGGAATAGGAAACATTCTGCCAGTGGCATTCCTAGTGATGAGAAGGGTAGGGGGGAGGGACAGAGGGGTGGTGCAAAGTTAGGACACAGATAATCTAAGCCCTGGCCGTTTGGCACAAGGCAGCAAGTTTAAAAGTTTTTTAGGACAATAACTGCATCACCTGCTGAATGGACCCCAGGACAGATTGTGGATTAAACACAGCTATCTGAAGGTACAAGTTGTTTGTGGGGGTCAGATTGTGGGTACAGAGTCGCTTTAGGTGCTAACTCTATTGGAGCTTTCTGTTTGTGAAATGGACTATTTGCCTAAAATGAAAATATCTACCTGTCCACCATATGGATTTTGTAATCGTAACATCTGCCGTCTGAAATATCTATTTACGTACTTTTGCTCCATTCATTGCCTCGCCTTATTTTCTGGGTGCAGGTCCATCTGTAGATAGTTGTACATACGTGTAAATATATATGTTTTTTTGATATGTTTTCTTATTATATATTTACTTGGGGAGCTGCCCATGCTCTGACTGACCGCAGGTGTCCATAGATGACTGTATTATGTATTTGTTTATTACCCATTGTACCAGAGGGTGACATGACGTAGTATTTCTGCTCCTTCTGGGGGGCTATATGGAGCTATATACATATTGCAGTGTTTATACTTACTTATTATGATATGGATATGTAAAGCTGCATGCTTTTGATATATGAAATCGATACTTTTTACGCCGGCGCATGCGCATACTTAGTGAATCATTGGACTACACATACTATGACATCAGTGTGGACTACACATACTATGACATCAGTGTGTGTATTGAGTTCGGCACAATAATGGAACGCTATGAACATTTTGGATAACGCATGTTTGGTATATATTTATAGTACCTAATATATTGATGCTCTATGATGTAGTATGACTTATGTTATTAGTATCCTAAACGCATGCGCAACCTTGTGCCACAAGTGACATTAGTTGGGACTGCCTTATGAGTATATATGTTATTTATAATTACAATCTAATATGTTTTACTCTAATATATCCGATGCAATCATGTGTAATTCGTCTTTGATGACTATTACAAATATATCGTTCCATAGTGATCATATGATTCCATAGCAATTAATCGCGACCATGTGACCATGACTTTGTTTTTAGACGGACCCGGTCATGTGACCGCGATACCGGATATGCGTACTAATACATGAGTTACGCTACCGGTGCTATCCTGTGACGTGATGACCATGTGACTTAGACAGACGTGGTCATGTGACCGCAATGAATCGGACATGCGCATTAGCGCATGGGTCACGCTATCGGCGCCATTTTGCGGCCGGCCTGGAGCAGTGGGCAGCTCCCGTTACACAGGTATTACTTATTATGTGTATGATTCACTCAATCACTTTGATATTTTTTGTATAAATAACGGTCCCTAATCTATGTACATTACCCCTGAGGAAGTCCGTTTGGGCGGACGGAACGCGTGGGGCTCTTTTGCTTGACACCCCATCACCACCCTGTTGCTTGTTACTTATGGTGGTATTCTACCATCTTGGTCTGATTTTGATGTTATTGCCTTTGTACACGATTCTTTTTATATTAGGTGATACTGATCATGGTCTTTCTTATCTATTAGAATACACTTCTTATTACGTATTTATTTATTGTCATTTTTGGATTGTTGGTACCATGTCATAGATTACTTATATTTTGCACGTGCACTTTACTTATGCAGGGTGTGTGATATACTCAGACTGGGGTGTCATTGTGGGCGGTACTATACCGGGTACCCCCCTGTGGGCTTTATATTTTAATTGTTTTTAGTTTGTGGGATCTATAATATTGAATATTGTACCTGTTATAATAAAGTACTTTTATTTATTACATTATTTTGGTGTGCTATGGTTTACGTATTTGGCATAGCTGTTTCTTTTTGATATAGTTATATTGGTTTATATGCCTACCATCTAGCACCTATCATTTATATTGAGTTGTGCATGTCCAATATTTCTGTTAGGTGCTAACTCTAGTTTGTTTTCCAAAGAAATGGAAACCTATTCTACCTATTTCTTGATATCTAGGTTGAAAATATGGGATGATAGAAAATAGGCTTTGAATTCTTGAAGGTGAGTTAAGGGTTTGTTAAGGATAGTATAATATTGTTAGCAATTCTGTGTCTTACTCTATTATTATTTATTCCACTCATGAAATCTATGATAAAAATAGGGGACTAAAAAATATTCAAAGAAGTATTTGCTACATACAAACACTACCCAGTCTGAATCTGTATGTATATAACAGATTTATTAGTCTACTGGCTAAAGTTGTAGTGTATATTTTTATGTCCATGTTTGGGAGAAATAAGGGATGGAAGTTTGTTGGTAAGGCTATGTTCACACAACATTTTTTTTTTTCAGCTCAGTTTAAAATTACATCTGTTATTTTGACATGGACATTATTTAGCAGCCTGGCCTCCCCTTAGTGCAATGACTGGTGTTTGTACATTATTCTAGTTTGGGATTACTTATTGAACTTTGGATGTGGCTCAATTGAAAAGTCCATTGAGTTCAATAGTAAAAACGGAGAAAGAACAGTGGAAAAAGGAAAACTGTGTATGAACTACTAATAAAAAATGTCCACTGTTTGCAAATGATGTCCAAAAATAATGATTATGTTCATTATTTTGACGTCCGCGGCAAAAACCTCCATTATTCAATACACTGTGTGCATTAGACGTCCGTCTTCCCATTGACTTCAATGCATTGCCATTGCAGTCAGTTAAATTGCGGGGAAAAACGACCGTTATTTTAAATATGAAAATCATCTGCCTTTTCTCTATTTTTGACGTTGTGTGAACATAACCTATGACTGGATCATTACCTGGTTTAGGAAGGATTGGTATTGTAATACAACAATTAAAAAAACAAACAAACAAACAAAAAACACTCTGGTACCTAACTCTCTGCAGAAGCATATAGCAATACTTACCTATCCATCCCAGTTTTGAAGCTACCAAAAATCCATTTGTTTTTTTTTTTTTTTTCGTTCTGTATTGTGTTTCTGTACTTCCTGGTTGAGCAGTTGTACACAGTACTACAGGTTCAAGAGTGCAATGCTTTCCCTCAGCTGTTCATCAAAGTCCCCCATTCTGCCCATTTCCCACCCAAATCTGTTGCAGAACATCTAGGCTGTGTTCACACATTGCAGTTTCATTGTGCTACTGAATTATTTGCAGTACTTTATCATTTCATTGTGTTCCCACCCACACAGCACAGTTATCTCTACCTGTAACGCTGATATAGTAAAGCACTATTTTAATTTAATTTTTTTTCCATCTCCACGCACATATTATGATCAAGCATCTTTTATCTTTGAAGATGAGCCCCACAATAATGACTTTAGCCGATATTATCTTGCATGGGATATACTGTGTATGCCTTGTTTTCTGTTCGGGTGGGATTGGCAGTGCCATCTCTGATCCTCTCTGACGTTTAGAATAATTTAATTGTGTTACTTCATTTTTGTGAACACACTGCAGTACTGCAATGATACTCCAGCATGTGTGAACATAGCCCTAATTTCACTGCAGAGTTTTGCACAATCAGTGAAGTTGCAGCAGCTGCTTCTGGCTGGTCAGAGATGGTGAATCACTTAGGGGATTGGGGGATCCAGCCAAGCATCCGGTGATATCACACCCTGCCCCCTGTCTGCATCATCAGCCTGTGCCTAGCAAACACACAATGTGAGACCGAGGCATGGAAATTTTGTCTCCTAAGGTGGGAGAGCCGAGGGAGCAGGAGACAATGTGGATTGGCTCAAAGGCCAGTTTTCTTCACTTCCTGGATTTCAATCAGCTACCAGTGTGGCAGAACCACACAGATATGGTATTACATTATATAGACACATCTATATAACTTTTAATGTACGCTTGATAGAAAACAAGTTTTCCTTATGTGGAGTTCCCCTTTAATGTGATGTGGCCTAGAGTATCTGTGCTCTCTTTTCTTTTTTGCCTCTCCTTTTTCCTCCCCACCCACCTCATCAATAGGAACACCCCTGGCAGTATTGATTGTCTAAACAGTGTACATGTGCCGTGTTGGATCGTTAAGGCACATGTGCACTGAGTAGACAAGTGATGAATTAAAAAAAAATCTGGCATGGGTTGTTCGAAATGAAAGGAGGGAGGGAAGGAAGGAAGGAAGAAAGAAAGAAAGGAGAGATGTCGCAGGCCTAGGGAACAAACACTCTAGGCTACGCCACACTGATTCAGCGGCAGATTAAACAATAATTTTTTACTCTAACCAAGTTATTGAGTTAAATTGTTACGGTGAAAACTTTAGCCCATGATCACGCATTGTACATCAGTACATCAGTGCTTTAATCATTACAACTGTAAATAATTATCATGATAGACGTTGTGTGAACAAAGCCTCAATGTGCTTACTAAATATTGATTCTTATCTTTAAGTGGTTGGACAGCATGAAGATCTATTTATAGATTGTAAAGTAAATTTAACACAGACAGTATATTGTAGGAAATGATTAAAGATGCGCGAACCGTCTGACTTTTGTTCCTGATGCCTGCGATCACAGGTGCATACTTGCGATCCCGGGAATATTTGGCCAGGATATTCCAGGGAATGGATCCATTCCCTGGAATATCCCGGGCACATATTCACGGGATCGCAACTATGCACCCGGGATCGCAGGCATCACGATCGAGCAAACTGCTTTCAGACCAAAAGTCCAAAAGGTTCGCTCATCTTTAGAAATGATAACTTTTTGATAAATTTAGTTAAAAAAGACTTCCTATTCTTTGTTTCTGTTGATTATGTTTCAGTTGCCTTGCTAAGACTTTTCCAGATATGCTATTGTGTAAATAAAAATTTAGTTGAAGCGACGATGTGATGCCATATCAAAAGAGCTTGCAATACATAAGTGTAGTTAGACGTTGTGGTTTATGAGTGGGTAATAAAAAAAAAATAAAAAAAAAAATATATATATATATACATATTATCTTTAATTTTGACATATTAGAATGATGCCTCATATATTGTTTTTTATTGTCATCTATGTTTTTGGTTCAGTATTTAACAATAACCCTTTCATGACTGTGGGTCATTGATGTCTCAATGCCGAGGTTGTTTTTGGACTTCAGCTTATGGATTCATAATGATCCCATAAGCTGAAGCCCCTTGCTCTGTCCCCTCTCCTCTGTCCCCTGCTACTGTTAGAAGCCTGTATCAGTGGCAGGGGAGAGAGGAAAAAGGGCAGAGCTCACAGCCGTGCACCATCCAGCCTTACCTCACTCCTGTTTCCTGTATTTTTGTTAATAAAAGCAAAACTGGAAGTTTTCTCAATATGATTTGTCAACCCCAAGCAAGGTTTTGCAAGTCCTGCTTCACAGGATTCGTTTTGCTTATCTCTTCATCTCTCATGATCATGATTGTAATTCGCAATTGTGAGTAGAACGAGACGGACACATTTCCCTGCTATGTTTTAGAAGTGGGAACATATCCTTAGCCATAGAAAATCTTTGCCTATCTATACAGAAAAATCAATTCTTAATTATGATGTATGTACAGAGAAAAACAAGATGTCATTACTGTCTATTCTATGCTGGCACCTCCACATAACTGTTAGGAATTCTGTCACTGGCTGTCTTCACACATTTTTTTTCTCTCCCTTTTTAAAAAGAAAAAATGATAACCTTCATTTTCAGTTAAAAATGGCATCCATCATTTCACTGTTTAGCCACCCATCATTTCACTGTTTAGCCACCCATCAGTGCATTGGATGTGTCTTTAACCTCTTAAGGACATAGGACGTATGCGTACGTCATATGTCCTCACTTGCACTTCAAAGCGGGGCCGCGCGGCGGCCCCGCTTTGAAGTGCCGCGATCCCGGGTGCCGTGAGTAGCCCGGGACCGCTGCTATTAGCGGGCACGGTCTGATCGCCGTGCCCGCTAATTAGCTAATCGGAGGCAGCTGTCAAAGTTGACAGCTGCCTCCGTTTACCGGAGGCAACGTTTCCCTGGTGTCTAGTGGGGGAGATCGCTCCTCCGGGACCCCCTAGGGGGGCTTCTAGTATATGTGTAAAAAAAAAAAAAAAAAAAAAAGTGTTGTTAATAGTAAAAAGCCCCCTCCCCTAATAAAAGTCTGAATCACCCCCCTTTTCCCAGGTTTTAAATAAAAGTAAACAAATAAATAAATAAATAAACATGTTTGCTATCGCCGCGTGCGTAATCGCCCGAACTATTAATTAATCACATTCCTGATCTCGTACGGTAAACGACGTCAGCGCAAAAAAATCCCAAAGTGCAAAATTGCGCATTTTTGGTCGCATCAAATCCAGAAAAAATGTAATATAAAGCGATCAAAAAGTCGTATATGCGCAATCAAGGTACCGATAGAAAGATCACATCATGGCGCAAAAAATGACACCTCGCACAGCCCCATAGACCAAAGGATAAAAGTGCTATAAGCCTGGGAATGGAGCGATTTTAAGGAACGTATATTGGTTAACAACGGTTTGAATTTTTTACAGGCCATCAGATACAATATAAGTTATACATGTTATATATCGTTTTAATCGTAACGACTTGAGGAACATGCATAACAAGTCAGTTTTACCCCAGGGCGAATGGCGTAAAAACACATTTCCCCCAAATAAAAGAAATGCGTTTTTTTTTTCAATTTCACCACACTTTGAATTTTTTTCTGGTTTCGCAGTGTACTTTATGCAAAAATTCAGCCTGTAATTGCAAAGTACAATTAGTGACGCAAAAAATAAGGGGTCATGTGGGTTTCTAGGTGGAAAAATGCAAGTGCTATGACCTTTTAAACACAAGGAGGAAAAACCGAAAACGTAAAAACGAAAATGGGCCATGTCCTTAGGGTTAATTGAAAAGTCCATTGAAATTAATAGCAAAAAAACAGTTAAAGGCTATCTTCATACAACATTTTTTCAGCTCTTTTTAAAATGGCATGCGTTATTTTGAGTCTAAAATAACGGACGTTTTTTAGCAGCCTGCCTCTCCTTAGTGCAATGACTGATGTTTGCACATTATTTTAGTTTGGGATTACTGATTGCCCTTTTGGTGTGTCTTAATTTAAAAGTCCATTGAATTTAATAGTAAAAACGGAAAAAAAATTGTAACAAAAGAAGAACTGTGTGTGAACAACTAATAAAAAACGTCCGCTGTTTGCAAAAGGCGTCTAAAAATAATGTTCATGTTCATTATTTTGACGCCCGCGGCAAAGACGTCTGTTTTCCAATGCATGGTGTGCATTGGACGTCTGTCTTCCCATTGACTCCAATGCATTGCCATTGCAGTCAGTTAAATCGCGGCAAAAACAGACGTTATTTTAAATATGAAAATCGGCCGCCTTTTCTCTATTTTTGACATTGTGTGAACATAGCCAAAAGGCAAATGCCTTTTCTCTTTCTTTTTTTTCATTGTGTGAACATTGCCACTAGTTGTTTGATAGTAGACGATTCCTTCATTTTCAAGATGGCTTATTGTGGGTAAATATTGTATGGAAATATGCTCCAGAACCTACTACTAATTATTTTTCCCAGAAGAATGCTCTTAAAATACTGCAATACTGCAATAGTTAAAATTTACTGCGTTTAGAATTTGGTGTATAGACATTGAATAGTTTATATTTTATGTTATATAATATATGCACCTTGTGGGTGATTGCAGATATAATTGTATTTTTGATTGGTATTAATACTCATCTTTTTGGAGTTAAATGAGAACAGAAAGATTTGGAAAGTTTTTTGAGGATTAGACTTTGTGTTGTACTGTATTTTGAGGTGTTATTTAATACAAGAGAATGGCTATAATCACACAACGTTTTTTTGAGCTCAGTTCAAAATGACGTCCGTTATTTTGAGTCTAAAATAACGGACGTCATTTAGCTGTCTGGCCTCCTTTTAGTTTAATGATAGCTGTTCGTACATTATTTTAGTTTAGGGTTACTAGTTGTCCTTTGGGTGTGGCTCAATTGAAAAGTCCATTGAATTTAAAGGGGAACTCCGGATAAGAAAAACTTGTTTTCTACTAAAAGTACATTAAAAGTTATAAAGATGTGTCTATACAATGTATTACCGTATCTGTGCGGTTCTGCCACACTGGTAGCTGATAGAAATCAAGGAAGTAAAGAAAAATGGCCTCTGTGCCAATTCACATTGTCTCCTGCTCCCACTGCTCTCCCCCCTTAGGAGACGAATATACCATGCCTCTGTCTCACATTATCTCCTGCTCCCACTGCTCTCCCCCCTTAGGAGACAAATATACCATGCCTCTGTCTCACATTATGTGTGTTTGCTCAGCACAGGCTGATGATGTGGATAGGGGGCAGGGCGTGATGTCACAGGAGGCAGGGCTGGATCCTCCAATCCCCTGAGTGATCCACCATCTCTGAATGGCCAGAAACAGCTGCTGCACAAATTTTACTGATTGTGATGGGTGGGGGACTGTGATGATCAGCTGAGGGAAAGCATTGCATTCTGGGAACTGCTCAACCAGGAAGGACAGAAACACAATACAGAACAAAAAACTCCCAAACAAATGGATTTTGGTAGTTTCAAAACTGGGATAGACAGGTAAGTAATGCGTTATGCTTCTGAAGTTTCATTTTTTTTAACCTCTACCTGGAGTTCCTCTTTAAGGCTGGGTTCACACACAGTATATTTCAGGCAGTATTTGGTCCTCATGTCAGGTCCTCATAGCAACCAAAACCAGGAGTAGATTAAAAACACAGAAAGGCTCTGTTCACACAACGTTGAGATTAAGTGGATCCATGCAGTGCAGCCATATAACGATAAATAACTGCCCTTATTTCACTACAACAGCCATTGTTTTAAGATAACAGCTAATATTTGCCATTAAATGACGGCCATCCACTCAATTACAACATTATGTGAACAGAGCCTTTCTGTGCTTTTAATCCACTCCTGGTTTTGGTTGCTATAAGGACCTGCCATGAGAACTAAATACTGCCTGAAATATACTGTGTGTGAACCCAGCCTAATAGTGAAAATGGAAAAGTCAGTTAAATCATGGCAAAAAAACTGATGTTTTTTTAAATATCAAAATCGGGCGCCTTGTTTTTTTTATTTTGATGTTGTGTGAACATAGCCAATAGAGTGCTTATTTGCAATATGAGTTCATCTGAAATAGTTTTTGGTCCTGGGAGGGAGGTGGGTATATTTTTTTTTTATTACCATAGGAGCTTATGCAGTACAAGCATATGCATGTTAAAGTCTTCTGTCAGAGTCAGGAATACTTATGTACATTGCATGACTCATCGGAAGAATATGAGAGGAGATGGGAGTTACAGTAAGTATTTTACCACACATTGACTAAAGTCCTCTGTAAGTATGATAAAAGATGCTGGTTCCAAATCTGTAATTTATAGCTTTCTTATTCTTTGTATTTTACCATTTTAAGCCTACAAAATGGGCATCTTGATGCATAGAGAGGACTACTTAACTCAGGAATATAATGGAGAGGACTAGTTAGACTCCTTCATTTGTGGGCTTCTTGCAAAGGAATGCAAGAACATAGAAAGATAAAAATTACAGATATAGAATTGATATATAATCTATTGATCATTTAAGTTTAGCAGTGACAGAGTACCTTTAAGTATTTGTTATCAGATCTAAATAAAGAAATAGAAACTAGTGACAAACAATATAACAATATTCATTTTCATGAAATATCAACAGGTCAAATTTATTTTTATTAAACAAACTAATGCCAAAGAGCAAGTTGGCCATCTTCTTTGTGCAATCTATGGATTCAGTTTTTTTATGGTGCTTGTATGATAATCTTTTTACATTTGATAGGAAATTTTATTCAAATAATTTGCTATTATAATTATATTTATAAATTGTTAGACCATCTTAAGTATTTATTAATTTTAGTTCTCCAGATGACAACTTTCTTTCTTTAATTCTTTTATATTGGTTTTAAAATTCAACATAAAATTCTTAATTACAACTTTGTACAAGAATAAAATTTTAATTTAGAAGTTATTTCTTTGTTTAATACCATGTTCAAATTTATTTACGGAATCCTTTAATGTTTGTACAGAAACAATAGAGCTACTGTATGTGTATTGTAGTTTAGTGTTATAGCGTGCCCTGTTAACAGATTACTTTTATGAGCTAAGAGAAATTTAACTTTGAAAAATATTTGAAATGCAGCCAATTCATATTTTTTTTACATTTTCTTAGTGAGACTTCATTACTGCTTCCATTAGTGACATAAATGTGACCTAAAATATGTTAGAAGCTTTACCTTTATCATTAACCTATAAATTATGTTATGTTGATGAATTCCATTTGTACCTTTGAATTGTAGATACATACCATCTCAGTGTCTCTGAGTCCTCTCCTACTGGAACAGTTGTTGGTCATATAAAAGCTATAGATGCAGATATTGGCAGAAATGCAGAAGTAAGATACAGAATAATGGATGGAGATGAAATGAATATGTTTGATATAACAACAGAAAAGGTGACACAAGAAGGTGTTGTAACCATAAGAAAGGTATGTTTTTATCCTATTTTAAAATGCTCTAACAGGGTTGTCTATGAAGAATAAAATGTGTCTCTATGAACTAGTTTAACCCTTTGAGGACCAAGCCCAAAATGACCCAGTGAACTGTGCAAATTTTCATTTTATTTTTTTCCTTCCCTTCCCTTCTAAGAGCTCTTGCACTTTTAGTTTTCTATCTACAGGGCCATGTGGGGGCTTGTTTTTTACAGGAATAGTTGTACTTTGTAATAGCGTCTTTTATTCTACCATAACATGTATGATGGAACCTCAAAATTATTATTTATGAAGATATAAATTGCTGAAATCGTAAAAAAGAATGCAAAATAATAACGCAGCCCAAATACAACCATATGCAGGTTTAGGCTGCGTTCACACTACGTATATTTCAGTCAGTATATGTATATTTCAGTCAATATATTTCAGTCAGTATTGCAAACAAAACCAGGAGTGGAATAAAAACACAGAAAGGCTCTGTTCACACAATGTTGAAATTGAGTGGATGGCCGCCATATAATGGCAAATATTTGCTGTTATTTTAGAACAACGGCTGTTATATTGAAATAATGGCAGTTATTTACTGTTATATGGCGGCCATCCACTCAATTTCAACATTGTGTGAACAGATCCTTTCTGTGTTTTTAATCCACTCCTGGTTTTGGTTGCAATACTGACTGAAATATACTGACTGAAATATACATAGTGTGAACGCAGCCTTAGGCTATGTTCACACTATGTATCTGTGCGGCTGTATTGCGGGCGGTAAATCATTGGCCGTATTTTTCCGGTTCATGCATACGCAGGAAAGTAGACGATATACGGCTGCAGAGTGCACACTATGTATGAGCCTACGGCCCGATCGTAAACGGACCCGTAAAAAATTAACAAGACCATTGTTTGCGGCTGGAACTGTGCAAATTCACGGCCGTGGATTGACAGGTGGTCCGTACGGAGTACTTCAAAAATAGCCGGCAATAATGCCGAATGCCGATGCCTCTAATAGGTAATATATTAAATTAATAAAACACATTTTCTTTGTAATAAAGTCCCTTTCTTTGTTCAATAACTTAATTCTAACGAATCCATCATTGTGCAATTAAATATACTGTTAAAATAAATATATATATATATATATAAATAAATGTATATTTATATATATATATATTTATTTTTGGTCAGTATATTTAATTGCACAATGATGATTCGTTAGAGTTAAATTATTGAACAACGAAACTGATTTTATTACAACGAAAATGTGTTTATTAATTAAATATTAATTAGTACAGGAAGCTCCATTAAGCCGTTAATTCATATTCCTGGTAAATAGAGCATTCTGTACTAATCATCACTTTACTTTAATTAAAACATCAAATGTTTCTTCTAATTATGTTATTGCAATAGCATTATTAGAAGAAACATTTTGAATTATATGTGCGCTCAGCTGATTGGCTGATCGGCTGAGCGCACATATAAAGAGCCGGTCCGCAGTACAGTGACTTCATTGTGCTGCGGAACAGCGAAGAGGACACATCGGGGTGAGTATACAGCTCTCCTCACCCCCTCCCCAGCACTGCACCCATCCCAGTAAGGAAGGGGGGTCACTTAACCCCTTCCTTGCTGGGATGGGTGCAGTCTGACATTAGTCTAGCCCCCAAGGGGTTAAGGGGGATGCAATACATCCTCCCTTAACCCCTTGGGGTCCAGACTGTAAGCAGCGATCTGTAAAGATGCTGCATACTGTAAGGTGCACAACACCGCTCACAATGATGGGTGTTGTGCTCCTGTTTGTGTGTTTCTCCCTTTTTGTTTTTCAGATATCGGTATCCTGTGGATTACGTCGGATTCGGTGGACTACGTCGATGACCAGCGATTGGTGTTTTTTTTTTTTTTATAAAATGGTCAATGAGGGGTGTGGGGGTGTTTTTATTTGAATTAAAAAAATGTTTCACTTGTGTGTTGTCTTTATTTCTTTACTTTATAGACTTAGTAGTGGAATCCGTCTAATAGACGGAATCCATTACTAAGTCGGGGCCTAGTGTTAGCCGGGATAAAATGGCTAACACTAACCCCCCATTATTACCCCAGTACCCAATGCCACCAGGGGTACTGGGAAGAGCCGGGTGCCAGTGGTCCCGGAGCGTCAAAATTGGCGCTCCTGGACTGGGCGGCAGCAGCTGGGGAGGGCCTAAACCAATGGTTCTTCCCACCCTGGTGTTACCAGGCTGCTGTCGCTTGGTTTTTCAACCCGGCTGGTTATAAAAATAGGGGGGACCCTATGCGTTTTTTTTTTTAATTATCTATTTATTTAAAAAAAAAAACCGCATAGGGTCCCCCCCTATTTTTATAACCAGCCGGGTTAAAAAACAAGCAACAGCAGCCTGGTAACACCAGGGTGGGAAGAGCCATTGGTTTAGGCCCTCCCCAGCCTAAATCTTACCAGCCTGCTGCCGCCCCAGTCCGGGAGCGCCAATTTTGACGCTGCGGGACCACTGGCATCCGGCTCTTCCCAGTACCCCTGGTGGCATTGGGGGGTTAGTGTTAGCCATTTTATACCGGCTAACACTAGGCCCCGACTTAGTAATGGATTCCGTCTATTAGTTGGTTTCCACTACTAAGTCTAAAAAAGTAAAGAAATAAAGACAAGACACAAGTGGAAAAAAAAAATATTCAAATAAAAACACCCCCACACCCCTCATTGACTATTTTATAAAAAAAAAAACACCAAACAACCGATGGTTATCGACGTAGTCCACCGAATCCGACATAATCCACAGGATACCGATATCTGAAAAACAAAAAGGGAGAAACACACAAACAGGAGCACAACACCCATCATTGTGAGCGGTGTTGTGCACCTTACAGTATGCAGCATCTTTACAGATCGCTGCTTACAGTCTGGCCCCCAAGGGATTAAGGGAGGATGTATTGCATCCCCCTTAACCCCTTGGGGGCCAGACTAATGTCAGACTGCACCCATCCCAGCAAGGAAGGAGTTAAGTGAACCCCCTTCCTTGCTGGGATGGGTGCAGTGCTGGGGAGGGGGTGGGGAGAGCTGTATACTCACCCCGATGTTGCCTCTTCGCTGGTCCGCAGCACAATGAAGTCACTGTGCTGCGGACCCGCTAATTATATGTGCGCTCAGCCGATCAGCCAATCAGCTGAGCGCACATATAATTCAAAATGTTTCTTCTAATAATGCTATTGTGATAACATAATTAGAAGAAACATTTGATGTTTTAATTAAAGAAAAGTGATGATTAGTACAGAATGCTCTATTGCCGGCAATATGAATTAACCTCTTAATGGAGCTTCCTGTACTAATTAATATTTAATTAATAAACACATTTTCTTTGTAATAAAATCAGTTTCGTTGTTCAATAATTTAATTTAAACGAATCCATCATTGTGCAATTAAATATACTGTCAAAAAATAAATATATATATAAATATACATTTATTTTTATATATATATTTTAACAGTATATTTAATAGCAAAATGATGGATTTGTTTAAATTTAATTATTGAACAACGAACGAGATTTTATTACAATGAAAATGTGTTTTATTAATTAAATATATTAACCATGAGAGGCATCGGCATTACTGCAGAGGATCGCAAACCCCTGTAATAGCGATTCATGTAAACTGTTTCCCTGCTTTCCCAGATGCATTCCAGAGGTGTTTGCATCACTTTCTAAAGATTTTGTTATTTTTAGTTGTACCAGATTTCCAAGTAAATGACCGTATGTTTTCAGCCGCATGTCTATTTTTTCCCCCGCCCGTAGTTTCAGCCGCACATTTTCAGCCGCATAAAAAATACAGCCGCACAGATACATAGTGTGAACATAGCCTTAAACATATCTTCTAACGTTATATATTTTTTCTTATTAACTTTTTTTTTTTTTTTTTGCACTGCTGAACTTGGATAAAGTGGCTGCTGAACTTGGATAAAGCCCTAAGACTATGTGGAAATCATGGATATAGTCATTGGCTGTATCCATGTTTTCCAGACAACCTTAGAGCTTTATCCAAGTTCAGCAGCCCCAGCTAATCAAATACCGAACGTTCGGGTTCGGATCGACTCGAACCCGAACCCAGTTCGCTCATCTCTATATACAATATGTTTATTTATTTTTATATGTTTTATTTATATAATGGGAAAGGGGGGATTTGGGGTACTTATAAAAACATTTTTACTTTTTATTTACACATTTTAAGTCCCCCTTTTAAGTTCATAGCAAAGGACATACCAATACACCCAGGGTCGTCTGGGGACAGGCACCCAAGGTGTACTGGTACGTCCTTGGTCTTCTAGGGGTTAAATAGAAAATTGCGTAGCTACAGTTTATGTGGTTTTTAATGATAAATAACATACATTTGGAAAACATGGTTATTGCATTGTTTAACCCTTAAACTTTTTAACAGACAAGGTATTTTTTTTAGAAACATCAACGCTTAGTATTCATAAGGGTGACATCAGGTCCACTGTTCCCACAGTGGTTTCCTAAAGTGACAAAACTGTGATCAATTCCAATCAAAATCTAACCTTTATTTGTACTTTGGTAAAATTTTACGGTATATAAGCCATATCATAGCAAGATTCCTGCCCTCATAAGGGCAATCCCTCAATTAAACATATTGGGCTCCATGATATGATGACCCTAATACACTAGAGGGGCTGAAGATATTAGATAAATAGTAGATTATTTATACAACAGATGCAGTGCAGTTGGCAAACATGTTCACCATTTGTATACTATACAATGTAAGCCATCCCACCACTGATAATTGCCTGGCAATCTAAAAAGTCCAACATTTGACATATGTGACAAATAAACTATTTTCACAGTTCATCTGAGAGATAACATTTAGTAACTGCCTAACATTTTGTATATTAACTACAATTGTACTATAACACAGAGTTCCATAATTAGCCAACATAGATAAAGTTGACACATTAGATAGAATTGATGTAAAATATGCAGAAACCAATAGGATCTTAATGTATGAAGAAGCTATCTGTAATCTATAAACTAGTGCACACATTAGACATTTGTGCACCATATATTATCGATTCATCTTTTGCATATGACATCAGTCCCAGGGTAAGGGGAGGTTTCACTGATAATAGATTTTATTGTCATGCAATTTTGAAAGTCATTTGGGGTCACATACCCTCCTATGTAGATACCATTCACAACTGCCCATCATTTCACATATTTTTGGATTATTGTTGTTTTTGTACTTGAGGTTAAATTGTGAACCCTCGTGAACAGGGTCCTCTTTCCAAATGTATTAGTCGTCCATTTACCTTTACCTAATGTGATTTTGATCTTGTAATGTTCCTGTCGTGTAAGGGCTTGTTTTTTACAGGAATAGTTGTACTTTGTAATGGTGTCTTTCACTTTACCATAACATGTATGACGGAATTCCAAATATATTATTTATGAATTGGTGAAATCGTAAATAAGAATGCAATATGGTAACTTTTGGGGGGTTCCTGTGTCAACTTAATGCACTATATGGTACAAGCGACATGGTAACATTATTCTATAGGTCAGTCTGAACACAACCATATGCAGATTTACACAGATTCTCTAGTGTTATATATATTTTTTTCTTAATGAAATCCTTTTTTTTGGGCAATTAATTATTATTAAAATGGGACTATTGTGACGCTTATAACAGTTTTATTTTTTTACCTACGGGGCTGTATGGGGTGTCATTTTTTCCACCATGATCTCTAGTTTTTATTAATATCATATTTGTGAAGATCGGACTTTTTGATCACTTTTTATTTTTTTTTTAAATATAATGTAACATCAAATCATTAATCAGCACACTTTTTTCCCTCTTTTCGTGTACGTTGTTCGCCGCTCGCAATGACGCTTGTTATATTTTAATAGATCAGACAATTATGCACGCTACGATATATTATATGTTTATTTATTTATTTTTATATGTTTTATTTATATAATGGGAAAGGGGGAAGAGTTAAACTTTTATTTGGGGAAGGGGCTTTTACTTTCATTTGTTTGTTTATTCACACTCATCACTGCTATGTCATAGGCATAGCATTGATCAGTGTGATAGGCGATCTGCTCATTGAGCAGATCGCCGATCGGACCCCACGGAGGCAGGTGAGAGACCTCCGGTGGTCTGTTTGAATGATCGGGTGACTGCGGGGGTGCCAATCGGTAAGTGACAGGGGACTTCCACTGTCACTTACACTTAAACGCCGTGGTCGCGTTTAAGGAGTTAATGGCACGCTGCAATACGATCACTGCAGCCTGTCATTAACGGTGAGGTGCCGGCTGCTCCGGCCCCCACTTTCTATGAAGCGCGCTCCGCTCAATTTCAACATTGTGTGAACATAGTCTTTCTGTGTTTTCAATACACTCCTGGTTTTGGTTGCCATGAGGACCTGACATGAGGACCAAATACTGCCTGAAATATACTGTGTGTGAACCCAGCCTAAACAAGGTAAGATTTTAATTGGGATTTAATTTTCAGTTTAGTTAATGTTATTCCCAATAAGAGTATGATTCATTATATTCTTGTTTTAACAGATAGGGGAACAGAGATTTAAATTGCCTACAGTGATAGCCTATGTTCCCACAACGTCAAAAACATCAGTTTTTGCTGCGATTTAACTGACTGCAGTGGCAATGCATTGACGTCAATGGGAAGACGGAAGTCCAATGCACACAGTGTATTGAATAACAGACATGTATACATCAGACGTCAAAATAATGATCATGATCATTATTTTAGGATGTCTTTTGCAAACAGCGGACATTTTTTTATTAGTTTTTTACACAGTTTTTCTTTTGTCACCGTTCTTTCTCCGTTTTTACCATTAAATTCAAAGGACAATTCAATTAAGCCACATCCAAAGGCCAATTAGTAATCCCAAACTAAAATAATGTACAAATACTAGTCATTGCACTAAGGGCAATGGCGTCCGTTATTTTAGACTCAAAATAATGGATGTAGTTTTAAACGGAGCTGAAAAAATGTTGTGTGAACATAGCCATAATTAGTTCATGTGGCATGACTTTCTTAGAACAAGAGAATTTTGAATATAAAGAAACGTAAATTTTTCAAGTTTTTGCCCAAATGTGTTATTTTTTACAAAAAACTACTGAGTGTATCAACCAAAATATACCACAAACGTAAAGAGGAATATGTCAAACTGGAGACAACAGTAGGGGGATAGTGACCATGATTTATAGCGCTGGATAACCCCTTTAATGCCAAAACAGGCTGAAGAGGCAAGGGGTTAAAAAGAAATGGACTGACCTGAACTGCCTTGACTACATGTTTTCCATTAAGCTTCAACTCACTACCCGTAGGCACCCTGATGGTAGTTTAGATTTATTATTATAGTAATAATCATAGGTATGAATCAGTCTGGATTGTGTTAGTGTTTTTTGGTATGTTTACGATCACTAACCCTTCGCTCCCCTCTTTCCCTTCTTCTCCTTTCATAACCCCCTCCGTTCCCTTTACTCATCCTTAAAACTCCAATCTATATGCTGTCATAATCTGGAATGTCGTAATCTGCAGTATAGGATTCCCCAGTGGGGAAACATTTTACATTCTCTAGAGCCAGACAACCCCTTTATCATAACTTGTAGGTGACTTGCAAGCTAACTTGTTAAAAATGGCAATGGCATTATATTCTAATGAACCTTGTGCTTGATCACCTTTATAAACTGTTAAATTGAAATAAATGAGATTTCATTGAATATCTTCTATCAAGGTGACCATGACCATTAATTAAGTGAACACTTACAATAATGGCATTCCATTACCTTGTTAATGTGATTACATTGGGCAGTTTGTTTTAACAGTGACTTTTTTAAGTAATAAAAGAAAAACAGTTTATCCTGTATTTTGTGCTAAATGCTCTTTGAATAATAAACATGATTACATTTGAGATAATGCATTTTAGAATACTTCCAAAATTATCAGACTGAATTTCATGGAAATTAGCACTATCTTTGCAACAGTGAACAGCATGAAACAGAATACAATGTAACAAAAGCAAACTGTCATTCTAATGAGGAGGCAACAATAAATTATCACAAAGAATTTTCAGTGCCTAATTTAACACCTCAGAGAGAAGTCAACAACAGCAAGAGAACATCGAGTCCCACAGGTTCTGCTTTTAAACACAGATTTGAAAATTTATGAGCAATGAATTCCCAAACCAGAAAAAAATAGACTAAAAATTCATTAAAAAGGTGAAGATGAATCACAAGAGACAAACTATACATAAAGAACTATACATCATAAAGTTATTTAAAAAAAGACAATGTGAAATAGAATATACCTTTTTTTTTTTTTTTTTTTAGATAAAAGGGATGTGATGAATAGGGACAGGGCTGTCCATATTCATTGCAACCAAATTGTCACGTACACACTTACCAGCACATGACGGGGATGCCACTGCAAGGGGTTAATCTATTTCCACTCACTCAATCTTGCACTCACCTACCACTCAGGTGGCAATTGAGCATAAATCACACCCCAACACAGTCCCAGCACCTCAACAAAGACGCTGCCACCACCTTTCAAATTAAGTGTGAAAGGACACTGTCAACCCACAACAGAACTAGCTGTCACTCACAGGGTTAAAACACTACATCCAAAGGCTATGGATTCTTAGAGCATACAAGGACCAAACTTATTAAAGTTTTAAGCTTCAATAGACAAAAGGTACAGTGCTTACAAAAAAGGTAAATAAGATGACATACATACATGCAATAACAGTATAAAATAAAGGGAGAAATAAGCAGGAACTATCTAAGACTTACAATAGTCGTTGCCTTGCCAGGGGGTAGGGGAAATCATGGATCGCAGCTCAGTCAGACTTACCCCCTCCACTGCCCCCAAGTTTTGCTGTTGCCACCCTATTTTATACAGTCAAAATCCAGCTTAGATTTCATGGCGGCCCATCAGGTGATTAGGATAATGAGTTGTCCCTAATTGGCTGATTAGGTGATAATGGGGAAGGACCAGGGACACCTCATTGCATATGTCCTTTAATTGAACCATTGTCCTATGGTTGGGGGGTGTTGTGCTTCAGTGGGTCTATCAAATCTTTGAAGTAGGTAAGAACTCCAGGTTTCCTGAGACCCTCAATAAACCAGGCCTGGTGTTTCCTGACCAGAGACCCTCAATAAACTGCCCAGAGTTTATGATGTTTGGACAAGCTAAAGTATAGTGAGTGGAATACACATAACAGTCTGTAGTGTTTCACTTTCATAACCACGTATAATATAACTACACACTCATGAATAGGGACAGGGCTGTCCATATTCATCACACCTCCCCCTTTTAAGAGATGGCAAGGGAAGATCAATTCACAGATAATCTCCCGGACATCTCCATGCTCCTTTTCTCTAAAGGGACAACCCATTAGCAGGGGGAAGCACACACTTTTTAACTAAGTCACAGGATTATGAGTGGAGGTCAACCGACCTCTCACACAGACATCACGTATATCATAACCACTGGTGGCCACAATCACAGAATTCACATAACAATAGTACAATATATGTCCACTAATCTTAAGCCAGTCCTCTTTCTTCCCAGAATCCAGAAGCTTCTCATAAAGAGGTCTCATCCTGGCCACCCGCAAACTGTTGATATCTGGAGTGTCAGTTTTGATGTTGAGGAGCCTGTCATCTTTGACTCCTCTCGCAATTAGAGCGACAACCAGTCCATTGTCAACGGACTCCCATGATCCAGGTCGATCCACTAAACTTCTGCCATCTTGCAATACATCTGGGTAGTCCATATTAACAAGGGCTCCAACTATTCCCTCCATTTCCACAGTTTCTTCCACACAGTTCCTAGTCTTTGTATCTGGGGACCCTTTAGTAATATCATTGGGCTCAAGGCTGCATTTAGCTTTATTAACACTGTCCATGCCTTCCTCAGTTGGCATATGGACAACAGCCTTCTCTGTAGGAGGTCCATCCTGTATGGCAACACAAGAAAAATCTTCAGCCCTGGCATCACAGGGTCCTTTACATATATTACAGTCTCCCACATAAGTATTTGCCTTATCACTGGGAGATTCCAGGCCAATGGATCGCAGCTCAGTCAGACTGACCCCCTCCACTGCCACCAAGTTTTGCTGGTGCCACCCTAGTTTATACAGTCAAAATCCAGCTTAGATTTCATGGCCGCCCATTAGGTGATTAGGATAATGAGTTTTCCCTAATTGGCTGATTAGGTGATAATGGGGAAGGACCAGGGACACCTCATTGCATATGTCCTTTAATTGAACCATTGTTCTATGGTTGGGGGGGTGTTGTGCTTGAGTGGGTCTATCCATTCTTTGAAGTAGATAAAAACTCCAGGTTTCCTTAGACCCTCAATAAACCAGGCCTGGTGTTTCCTGACCAGAGACCCTCAATAAACTGCCCAGAGTTTTTGATGTTTGGACAAGCTAAAGTATAGTAAGTGGAATACACATAACAGTCTGTAGTGTTTCACTTTCATAACCACATATAATATAACTACAAACTCATGAATAGGGACAGGGCTGTCCATATTCATCACAAGGGAGTTTTGTGTTATTTCTGAAATGGCAATGCAATGGTGTAAGGCTAGGTGAGGGTTAGGCTCACAACAACATTTCACAACATTCACAACATTTTTTCAGCTCAGTTTAAAATGACATCCGTTATTTTGAGTCTAAAATAAAGGACGTTATTTAGCAGCCTGGCCTCCCCTTAGTGCAATGACTGGTGTTTGCTTATTATTCTACTTTGGGATTACTAATTGAACTTTGGATGTGGCTTAATTGAAAAGTCCATTAAATGTAATAGTAAAGACAGAGAAAGAATGGTGGAAAAAGGAAAACTGTGTGAACAACTAATAAAAAACATCCGCTGTTTGCAAAAGACGTCAGAAAATAATGATCATGTTCATTATTTTGACGTCCACAGCAAAAACGTCCGTTATTCAATACACTGTGTGCATTGGACGTACGTCTTCCCATTGACTTCAATGCATTGCCATTGCAATCAGTTAAATTGCGGCAAAAACTGACATTTTTTAACCTCTTAGGGACACATGACGTACCCGTATGTCATATGTCCCCAAGAGGTGTTCAGATCGGGGCGTGGCGACCCCGCTCTGAACCGCCGCGATCTCCGGTGCCGCGGCTATTAGCGGGCACGGTCCGATCGCCGTGCCCACTAATCAGGTAATCGGAGGCAGCTGTCAAAGTTGACAGCTGCATCTGATTACCATATGCAGCCGTTCCCTGGTTTCTAGTGGCGGAGATTGCTCCTCCGGGACGTTGTCCCGGAGGAGCAATCTCTGTGTCTATAACCTGCTGGGGTCTCCGCCAAAATGGCGCTGACCCCGGCTCGGCACTTTGTTGTTTTCGGCTGCAGCAGCCAAAAGCAATCAAGTGCCGATCTCATCGATCTATATACAGCATAGATCAATGGGAGATCAGAGTGCATATACTAGAAGTCCCCCATGTGGTATCGCCGCGTGCATAATCGCCCAAACTATTATTAATCACATTCCTAATCTTGCACGGTAAATGGCGTAAGCGCAAAAAAAATTCCAAAGTGCAAAATTGCGCATTTTTGGATGCATCAAATCTAGAAAAAAATGTAATAAAAAGTGATCAAAAAGTCATATATGCGCAATCAAGGTACCGATCGAAAGAACACATCATGGCGCAAAAAATGACGATTTTAAGGAACATATATTTGTTAACAAGGGTTTGAATTTTTTACAAGCCATCAGATAAAAGAAAAGTTATACATGTTGTATATCGTTGTAATTGTAATGACTTGAGGAACATGCATAACAAGTCAGTTTTACCCCAGGGTGAATGGTGTAATAACAAATACTCCCCAAGTAAAAGAAATGCATTTTTTTTTTTCAATTTCACCCCACAATGAATTTTTTCCTGGTTTCGCAGTGTACTTTATACAAAAATTCAGCCTGTCATTGCAAAGTACAATTAGTGATGCAAAAAATAAGGGCTCATGTGGGTTTCTAGGTGGAATAATGCAAGTGCTATGGCTTTTTAAACACAAGAAGGAAAAAACAAAAACGAAAAAACGAAAATTGGCCCGTCCTTAAGGGGTTAAAAAATGAATTGGACCCTTTTTCAATATTTTGGACGTTGAGTGAACATAGCCTTACTGGGCCCTATACCTTATATATTGGGTGTCAAAGGGGCTTGGCCACTTGGCCTCGGCCAGATTATATAGGTACATCCTGAAATCAATATTTAATTCAGGTGAAAAAAAGTTTAGCTACAACTGGCATAAGGATGGAAAGAAGGAACAAAAGAAAGAACATTGAAAGGAAAAATATTGTGTAGAAAACAGCTTAAAGCTGGTATTATATTGTTTACATCTATTAAATCAGCCCACATTAGCTAAGTGGCACATCTGGCTAGATCACTTATATAAACCATGTTTTATTTACAGTCCATTCATTTTCAAGGATATTTTCTTTCTTTTTTTATCACATGACAAAGCTGAAAGGAGTGAAGTTTTTATTATAGAGGTCAATTCACAGTGCAACCAAGTATAAAGCCTAATATACCATGGCAATCTCGCAAATTTTCATTGTTTACAAACATTGACTACTTTACAGCTTAAAAAATAGTCTAAAATCCCTTTTGTGAAGATTGTCTAAGACTTCCTTTAACCCTAGAACACATGTGTGTAGAAATCTACACTTTTATGTAACATGGGACTCTAAAACCTGTGTGCAAGCACTATGGAGAAACTCAAACAAAAGAAGTTTTACAAGTTTTTTCAAAATTGCCAAGTAAGATAAGAAAAATACACAAAAAAGTAAATACAAGGGCCCTATAGTCTGGTGTTATGGTCCTCATATATATTCAAGGACAGTGTTGCTTTGTAGTATGGATCAGAATTTGGGTCCATGTCCATGTCCAATATAAGAATAAAGTTCCTCTTTTGAGATATTTTTCCACGTTTTATTTTTTCCTAAGCAATGCTTCGTCCTTCTAAGTTTATACATAAAATCACCTCTTCTGCAACATCATTAGGAAAAAAAATACAGAAGCCATCTTTAGTGGACAAGCAATGTGGACTTCCTGCAGCTCCTTGAGCTTTTTTCAAAATATTATGTACTATGGTACATCCAGGTACTGAAGGAGTACTGTCCCAAAATACATTAGTTTTTGATATTCTATTTATCAATTCTACTGGATGTCAGTAACTAAAAGACCCTCACTAAAAGACCCCTCACTAAAAAACCCTCACCCTCAGCAGCACTCACCTTTTACACTCTCTTATGGCTGTGGTCACACAGTCTTTTTATGCAAAACAAGAGCCAGTGTTTTGAAAGTAATGGTTGTTGTTTTACAATCACAGCCATCAATAATGCTCATTATCATGACCGTCGTTATCAAACAAAGGCTGTTATTTTGCATAAAAAGATGTGTGAACATAGCCTCTAGGTGATGTACAATACTCGGCAGTTTTGTGGCTCACAATGTATAGGCTATGTCAACACATAGGGGGAGATTTATCAAAGGGTGTAAAATTTAGACTGGTGCAAACTGGCCACAGCAACCAATCACAACTCCTCTTTCCTTTCACCAAAGCTGAGAGCTGACCTGTGATTGGTTGCTGTGGCCTATTTGCACCAGTCTAAATTTTACACCCTTTGATAAATCTCCCCCATAGTATTTCTGTCAGTCTTTCTGTCTGTCAGGTTAGTCTTTTTTCAACCAAAACTGACAGGGCAAAACTATAATGAAAAAATTCACACAGTTTTGTTCAACCCACTGCTGGTTTGGTTGGGAAACATAAAACAAAAACAAAAAAAAAGACCAAAAGACTGACGGAAATACTATGTGTGAACATAGCCAAACACGCCAGATTCTTCTAGAAAAAAAGAGACTGAGAAAGAGGCTTACTCCTTCCTCCCAAAATCACATGGCATTATCACATGTCCTTCACCATTCAGCACACAGTCTATGTTGCCATCCTGACGCTCATTTCTGTGTTCAGAAAGACTTGCAATGATGTCATTGTCACAGGTCTTTGTACACACAGATATAATCCACCCCCTCTCCAGCAACCATGATTACAATAACACAATAACTTGTGATACAAACTGATGAATATATGATAAATAAAAAGTATTATTTTAGCAACATTCTTATTGCATAAAAATTATATAAACAGTTGGAATATGCTAACAGCTACATACTTGAGGAATACCTGGAGTTTCAAAACTATAACTAAAGTTTTTTTGGGGGAGGTGTGAAAAATGCCACACAAAAAGGATGTGTGAGGGCACCCTCACACTATGCCTGACCTGAGCTGCTGAGTAAATGGTGGAGCAGGAGGCTCATGAGTTCTTAGGGCTCTATTACACGGAGCGGTAATCAGCTAAATCAGGTTGATTTGATCAATGATTGCTTATGTCCCTAATACCTATTGCCAGCCACATTCCATCCAGAGGCAGCAAGTACTCAACCAGTCTACTGATAGATCCATTCCATGGCAGCAGATTGGCACCATGGTACAGGTGCTTACCCAGAGTACAGCTGTCCACGAGTCCTTATAGGGTGACCTGAGGAGGAGGATAAGCCACAATGGCCCTTCCATCACCAACCAGCTACTGGGAGGCTATCAAGTCTGGCTGGGATGTGAAAGGGAGTCATTGGGGAACGCAGACACTAATGTAAGTTACACTCCATGGAACCAGAATGCAGCAGACTTACTGAGGTTGTCCTGCTTTCCTAAGCATGCAGCAGTCCTACTGATGTTTTCAGGCTTTCCTGAGCATGCAGTCCCACTGAGGCTTTCCAGCTTTCCTGAGAGTGCAGTAGTTCCACAAAAGCACACAGCTTTCCTGAGCATGCAGTAGTGCCACTGTGGCTATCCAGCTCTCCTGAGCACATAACAGACCCACTGAGGCCACCCAGCTTTCCTGAGCATGCAGCAGTCCCACTGAGGCATTCTGACTTTTCTGAGCGTGCAGCAGTCCCACTAAGGTGTCCAGCTTTCCTGAGGGTGCTGCAGTCCCACTGAGGCTGTCCAGCTTTCCTGAGAGTGCAGTAGTTTCACAGAGGCACACGGCTTTACTGAGCATGCAGCAGTGCCACTGTGGCTATTCAGCTTTCCTGAGCACACAGCAGACCCACTGAGGCCATCCAGCTTTCCTGACCAAGCCTCAGTTCCACCAAGTTCGTTATGCTAGCTTGAGCCCTCTGAAAGAACCCTTAGAGGTCAATCCACAACAGCGCCAGCATTATCTCTTCTCAGTCCACCTTTGTCTCATGAGAGACAGTACCAAGACAGGAAACAATAGGAGTGGTATGTGAGAACATGTCTGGAGCATCTGCATCCAGGTGTAATAAGCAGTCAGCAGAGGAAGGAAATTATACAGGACTTTGACAAGGTGAAAGGTTATGACTAGAGATGAGCGAACCTCGAGCATGCTCGAGTAGATCCGAACCTGAACTTTCGGCACTTGATTAGCGGTGGCTGCTGAACTTGGATAAAGCCCTAAGGCTATGTGAAAAACATGGATATAGTCATCGCCTGTATCCATGTTTTCCAGACAACCTTAGAGCTTTATCCAAGTTCAGCAGCCCCAGCTAATCAAATACCAAACGTTCGGGTTTGGATCGACTCGAACCCGAACCCAGTTCGCTCATCTCTAGTTATGACTTTCTGAGGGACAATCTACATGGCCATACCTTGTTTGTGAACAGGATGTCTGTAAAAAGGGACTACCTACTGGAGTACCTGCATAACCTGGAACCTGGTGCAAGGGTCATGTAGATGGTTAGTTGGAGCAATCAGACAGCTGAGTGTTTTGCCACTGGGCCCCTCCTCTGTTCCTACAGAGAAAGAGCAGTGTGACAATAAACAACCCCTGCACCAATGTCAAGCCCTGGTTGACATACCTAAGCTGTGAGCCTGACACCAGGACATGGAAACCACTTATCCAGCTCCTCCTACAAGCCATGTAGTCCCTCAAGTGGCCTACACCATGTCACTTTCTTCCATAGTGTCAGTTCTTCCTCTGAAACCCACCTCTACATCCACAGGTGCCCAAGTTTCAGGGGCCAGAAGTTGAGCTTATATGTTGTCCCAGCATCGGTGGATTAGAGGTGGTTAGAGAGCCTCTGTTGTGCACCCTTCAGGCAGTTTTTGTTTTTGTTATGTATGCCCAGTTGGGATAAGTATTTATGTTGTGCCATGTTGGCTACACTATGTAATGTTTAAGAAAATTGCATGGTAATTACACCATTTATGTATCAAGAATACTGACTTTTGTTATGGGTGGGAGGGGTAGTTTTGTTGGGAATTAGTGTTTTGAAAACATGTTACTACAGTGATAGCTACTGCTGCCTTTTAAAGAGGATGATGTTAGGTGAATATTATGGACACTAATGGACACTATTTGCTATGTAAGGACCTCTATCCACAAAAGGGGCCTCTATTTCAAAAGACACTATACAGATTTACAGTGGCAGAAATCTTATGTTATCTTGTCACCACTAAGGCAGTCACCAAACTCTTTTGTTTACAGGTGTTTATAAGAAAATGTTAGTATGGACAGCGTGTCAAGGGACTCTTAAAAGTTAAAGGTCAACTCTGTGTCCTAATGGATGCTTATTACAAGTGCTATTTACAAGTGTCTTATCAATTACTTTAACAAATAGCAAATTTTCGTTTTGCGCTTTCATTTTTTTCCTCCTTGTGTTAAAAAGGCCGTAGCACTTCCTTTTTTCAACTACAGACCCACACGAACCCTTATCTTTTGCGCCACTAATTGTACTTTGCAATGAAAGACTTAACTTTTCCATTAAATATGTTGCAAAACTGTAAAAAAAACATTTGCGCAGTGAAATAAAAAATAAAACACAATTATTTATGTGTGTTTACACCATTTGCCCTATTGTAAAACTGACATGTTATCTATATTCCTCAAGTCGGTACGATTACAACAATATGTAACTTGTATAACTTTTATTTTATTTTATGGTCCATGGGGCTCAGTCAGGTGTCATTTTTTGCTCCATGATCTGTACTTTCTATTGTTGCCTTGATAGTTTTTATGCGACTTTTTGATCACTTTTTATTACAATTTTTCTGGATATGATGTGATAAAAAAATCAGCAATTTTGCATTTTGGTGTTTTTTTTTTTTTGTGCTTACACCATTTACCGTGCAATATCAGGAATGGTATAATTTAATAGTTCGGACGATTACACATGCGGCAATACAAAATATGTTTATTTATTTATTTTATTTATAAATTGGGAAAAGGGGGGTCATATACATTTTTATTAGGGGGAGGGGATATTTTTTAATAAAAACATTTATTTTATTTTTTTACACAGTAATATGAAGTCTCTTGGGGGACTTCTATATACACATTGCATGAATATAGCCTTTTATTGTTGAGCAAAGTTTTTAGTCCACGTGCTGTTGACAATCACCAATTACTGTCTTATTAATTTTTTATTAGCATTCTTGTTAACTATGGCCTCAAAAAAATCGAACATAATATTCTAATTACCTGGTAAGGTTTCAGAATTATTTGTAATTCAACAACATAACTTCAAAATAGATCTTTGTATTTGAATTTTACAAAGAATAAGCACAGTTCTTATAATGTACCTTGATAATGGATTTTTCTAAACCATTTAGCTATAAACGGTAAAGAGGAATTTCAATTACTCAACTCAGAGCTATATTGCACAGCAAGAAAAAAAAAACTTTATGGATCCAAGACTAAATCCCTTCCAAGTTTTTAGGACTTGAAAATGCTTTAAAAACAAACTACAACATATTATTTACACATATTCTAAGTGTTTAATGACACAACATATAAATCACCTAGAAGGCTGGATCATTGAATATAACAGCATCCTACACTTTGGAACTCTGAAAAAGTCAATTTACTATGATCAATTATTTAAAAAAACCGTAACAAAAAACAACAGACATTTAAAAGTTATTGAGCTGTTTTCATTGCTGGAAGACTTTCCTTTGAGCTATTGTACTGTAAGTGAACACTCTGCTCAATAAACAGGGCTAATCTGACATTACTAACACTTTATGTTCTACTTACAATATTTCTAAGGTTTGTAAATCTTTTTCTGTGTCACAGATTTTAACTTTTCATGAGAACATATCTGCTGCTTTTGGTAAGCACTGGATTAAATATTAGTTGTACATAGTAAGTATCATAAGGGAACCTGGCACACTAAACACAATGTGCAGCCTGTGGATAACATGTTACAGAACAGTAGGAGCTAAACAGGTTTATATTTAGTTTTAGTGGAAAAAGATTTAGTATATAAGTATACTAGTATTGATTTAAATCCCTGGTCATTATGAGCTCATGTGTCCAGCATGCAGAGATACCTCTAAACTTACACAATAAAGGTAGAATCAAGCATCCTGGTGAATAATAAAACAGCAATAACAGAAACCAGTAGCACCTACGAAGATTCCTCAGGCACACAACAACGTTAGTAAGATAGGATGAAGGGACCTGAGACCCTGCAAACTCCTCCCCTTGATATTAGGCTACGTTCACACAGAGCAAAAGGAGCGGATTACGCAAGGAAATATTTCCGCCTGAAATCAACTGACGCTGAATTCCGAGCAGAATATAAGCAGAATGCAAGCAGAATCCCTGCGTATTCTGCTAGGAAAGTGTTCAGCTCGTAATCAGCTCTTGACAAATTCAGCGCGGAATACTCAAGGAATCCGCGCTGAATCCGCATCCATTCAGCGCTGAAATTCAGCGAGTATTTGGTGAGTAAACTAGACTATACCAGAACATATACTAGAATCCTCCTCCCCCCCCTTTTCCCCATTTCCGCGCTGATTCAGCGAGTAATTTCCGCTTGTATTACGCTTGTATTCCGCGCTGAATCCGCGCTGAATCCGCGCTGAAACAGAAAATCAGAGCCCCATTGATTTGTATAGGCTTCCGCTAGCGGAAGAATGAACATGTTCATTCTTCTGGCGGAAAGCGGATTAGTTCAGTGCGGAAATTCCACTGTGTGAACTGCAGAGCAGAATTTCCATTCAACACAATGGAAATGAGCTCTGCACCTATTTTAACGGCTGAAATTTCAGCGATGATTCAGCGCAGAAATTCAGCTGCTTTTGCTCAGTGGGAACGAGCCCTAAGCCATCTTATACAGGATGCTTTTTGCATCCAGGGAACCCTTGAACTTGTTTAACCTTTTCAAGACAGAGCCCTTTGATGCACAAAAGTTTGGGTCAAATTAATGCAATGTTCCTCCCCGCATTCTAAGAGTCATAGCACTTTTATTTTTCTACCTACAGGGAGGCTTGGGGTGTCATTTTTTGCGCCATGATGCGCTCTAGTTTTTATTAATATCATATTGGTGTAGCAGAAAAATTTTGATTGCTCTTTATGAATTTTTTTGTGATATATAATTTAATAAAATCAGCAATCCTGGTGCATTTTTTTTGTTTCCCTTAATGCCATTCACCGTGCAGGAACAATAATGTTATATTTTAATATATCTGACAATTCTGCACGCTACAATATGTAACATGTTTGTTTATTTATATTTATATTTTTATAATGGGCAAAGGGGTATTTTAAACATTTATTGGGGGGTTTATAAGGTTTTTTTTTTAAATACTTTACTCTTTTAACACTGTAATATATGCAATCAGCACAGCCACAGCATAGCATAGATCAGTGTTATTGGTGATCTATGTATAGAGCCTGCCATTGAGCAGGCTCTACACATAGATCGCCAATCCGACAGGACAGAGGTATTGATCTATCACTGAGTACCTTAAATGCCACGGTCGCTTTAGATCGCAGCGTTTGAGGGGTTAATGAGATTCAGCTGCGGGATCGCAGCTGATTCTCATTACCTGCGGCCCCGGACACAAATGAAATCGGGAAAGCCCCCATCAGTGCAGGGACATATATATATAAATTCCTACTGCACAGGGTATGTGCAGTAGGAACGTCTATATACATGTTACTGACGCGAAGGGGTTAACCAGCATATGTGGCATAATCTCACTGCTCTTGCAGTACAAAATTTCCTTTTGTTATGATGGTAAAACCTTCTTTCCTTTAGACAAAGTGGCTTTTTTTTTTCATAGTTACAGGTCTAAATAAAAACAGATCATTAGACACATCTTTTTTAATATAATTAATATGAGTCAGGCATTAAGCAAAATCAATATTTACTGCGTCAATTCCAATATTTAATCCTTATTGACTAGTCAAAAAAAAAATTATAATAATAATTTGCGACATAAGATAAGAAAGTATTGGGTCACCTACACATAGAACAATCAATGCAAAAATCAATATATCATAATATCTCATTAAAAGGGCCAAGCTAATACAAGTATATAAAAGTTCATAGCAATAAGTATGTGGAGCACTTTAGTAAGCAATCAATATACCATTGCTCCTTTCACATAATAATTCAAAGTGCAAGTGCTTATGTATGGTATTGTCTATTATGCTGCTGAAGGGAGTGTTTACCATTAGAAAAGGGGTATACTTTGTTTACAATAATATTAAGGTTGATGGTATACTGTATGTCAAAGTAACAGCCATAAAAATGTAGGGTTTCCCAGCCGAACATTACAGACAATATTATATTGTCTTCATCAGCTTGCCTTGCTCACATATTTGTAGTACAACCTGGTGATATCTTTTCTCCAATGTACATGCACCAGGCCATCTATGTGATATAAAAGAAGTTGGGATTTGTCTTTCTCAACAATCTAATTTTAACCCCTTAACCCCTTAACCCCTAGACGACCCTGGACGTAGGGTTACGTCATGGAAGTCTGTCCCCAGACGACCCATGACGTAACTCTACGTCCTGGGTGTTTCTCCCGCTATGAAGCGCGCTCCGGAGCGGAGCGCGCTTCATAGGAGGTGGGGGCCGGCTGCAGTGAGCAGCCGGGACCTCACCGGTAATGACATGCTGCAGCGATCGCGCTGCCGTGTGTCATTAACCCCTTAAACGCCGCAACAGCAGCGTTTAGGTGTAAGTGACAGGGGGAGTCCCTTGTCACTTACCGATCGGGACCCCCGCAGTATGACTGCGGGGGTCCCGATCATTGAAACGTACCGCCGCAGGTCTCTCACCTTCCTCCGTGCGGTCCGATTGGCGATCTGCTGCACTAAGCCTGCACAGGCAGGCTCAATGAGCAGAGCGCCGATAACACTGATCAATGCTATGCCTATGGCATAGCAATCATCAGTGTAGAAATCAAACTAGTGAATGTAAAAGTCCCTCAAAGGGACTTCAAATGTGTAAAAAAAAAAAAAAAAAGTTCAAAACACTATTACACTACCCCAAAACCCCTCCCCCAATAAAAGTTGAAATAACCCCCCTATCCCATTATATAAATAAAACATATAAAAATAAATAAATAGATAAACATATAATATACCGTAGCGTGCGTAATTGTCCGATCTATTAAAATATTGCAAGCGTCATTGTGATCGGTGAATGGCGTACACAAAAAGAGGGAAAAAAGTGCGCAGATTACTGATTTTATGTTACATTATATATTAAAAAAAATCTATAAAAAGTGATCAAAACGTCCGATCTTCACACATATGGTATTATTAAAAACTAGAGATCATGGCGGAAAACATGACACTCCATACAGCCCCGTAGGTGCAAAAATAAAACCGTTATAAGCGTCACAATAGGCCGATTTTATTAATATTTAATTGCCAAAAAAAAAGGATTTCATAAAAAAATACATATATAACATTAGAGAATCTGTTTAACCTGCATATGGTTGTGTTCGGGCTGACCTATAGAATAATAGTATCATGTCGCTGTTACCATATAGTGTATTACGTAGACACAGGAACCCCCCAAACGTTACCATATTGCATTCTTTTTTACGATTTTACCTATTTATATCTTCATAAATAATATATTTGGAATTCCATCATACATGTTATGGTAAAATGAATGACTCCATTACAAAGTACAACTATTCCTGTAAAAAACAAGCACTTACAGTACATGGCTTGTAGATAGAAAACTGAAAGTGCTAGAGCTCTTAGAAGGGGATGAGGGAAAAACGAAAACACTAAGATCAAAATTTGCGCAGTCCACTGGGTCATTTTGGGCCTGGTCCTCAAAGGGTTAAGGACAGAGCCTGAAATGGCCTTAAGGACTGAGACAAATTTTATGAATATGACCTGTGTCACTTTATTCATTAATAACTTGGGAATGCTTTTACCTATCCGGCTGATTCTAAGACTGTTTTCTCGTGACATATGGTACATTACATTTCTGTTAAATTGGAGTTAATACTTATAACGAATCTTTATGAAAAAAAAACAAAATAGCGTGAAAAAAAGCATTTTTCCAGCTTTGGAACTTTTCTGCTTATACAGAAAATGGTTATGCCACATAAATTATATATTAAATAGCATTAGCAATATGGCTACTTTATGTTGGCAGCATTTATTAAACTATCTTTCATTTTTTTTTAGACAATAGAAAGCTTAAAACATTAGCAGCAATTTTCCAAATTTTCAGTAAAATTTCAAAAACAGATATTTTTAGGGACCTGTTCAGGTTAAGGCCAGGTTCAGACGCTGTAACTGTGCGGCTGTATTTGCGGCCGCAATAGTTAATATATTAAATTAATAAAACACATTCTCTTTGTAATAAAGACACTTTCGTTGTTCAATAATTTATTTCTAACGAATCCATCATTTTGCAATTAAATATACTGTTAAAATAAATAGATATATAAATAAATGTATATTTATCTATATATTTATTTTTTGACAGTATATTTAATTGCACAATGATGGATTCGTTAGAATTAAATTATTGAACACCGAAACTGAATTTATTTCCACGAAAATGTGTTTTATTAATTAAATATTAATTAGTACAGGAAGCTCCATAAGCCGTTAATTCATATTCCCGGCAATAGAGCATTCTGTACTAATCATCACTTAACTTTAATTAAAACATCAAATGTTTCTTCTAATTATGTTATGACAATAGCATTATTAAAAGAAACATTTAGAATTATATGTGCGCTCAGCTGATTGGCTGTTCGGCTGAGCGCACATATAATGAGCCGGTCCGCAGTACAGTCACTTCATTGTGCTGCGGACCAGCGAAGAGGACACATCGGGGTGAGTATAGAGCTCTCCCCACCCCCTCCCCAGCACTGCACCCCTCCCAGCAAGGAAGGGGGGTCACTTAACCCCTTCCTTGCTGGGATGGGTGCAGTCTGACATCAGTCTGGCCCCCAGGGGGTTAAGGGGGATGCAATACATCTTCCCTTAACCCCTTGGGGGCCAGACTGTAAGCAGCAATCTGTAAAGATGCTGCATACTGTAAGGAGCACAACACCGCTCACAATGATGGGTGTTGTGCTCCTGTTTGTGTTTTTTTTGTGTGTTTCTCCCTTTTTGTTTTTCAGATATCGGTATAATGGGGATTACGTTGGATTCCATGGACTACGTCGATGACCAGCGATTGTTGTTTTAATTTTTTTATTAAAATGGTCAATGAGGGGTGTGGGGGTGTTTTTATTTGAATAAAGAAAAATTTAAACTTGTGTCTTGTCTTTATTTCTTTACTTTATAGACTTAGTAGTGGAAGCCGTCTAATAGACGGAATCCATTACTAAGTTGGGGCCTAGTGTTAGCCGGTATAAAATGGCTAACACTAACCCCCTATTATTACCCCAGTACCCAATGCCACCAGGGGTACTGGGAAGAGCCGGGTGCCAGTGGTCCCGGAGCGTCAAAATTGGCGCTCCTGGACCGGGCGGCAGCAGGCTGGTAAGATTTAGGCTGGGGAGGGCCTAAACCAATGGCTCTTCCCACCCTGGTGTTACCAGGCTGCTGTCGTTTGGTTTTTTAACCCGGCTGGTTATAAAAATAGGGGGGACCCTATGCGTTTTTTTTTTAAATAAATAAATAATAAAAAAAAACCGCATAGGGTCCCCCCTATTTTTATAACCAGCCGGGTTAAAAACCAAACGACAGCAGCCTGGTAACACCAGGGTGGGAAGAGCCATTGTTTTAGGCCCTCCCCAGCCTAAATCTTACCAGCCTGCTGCCGCCCGGTCCAGGAGCGCCAATATTGACGCTCCGGGACCACTGGCACCCGGCTCTTCCCAGTACCCCTGGTGGCATTGGGTACTGGGGTAATAATAGGGGGTTAGTGTTAGCCATTTTATACCGGCTAACACTAGGCCCCAACTTAGTAATGGATTCCGTCTATTAGACGGCTTCCACTACTAAGTCTATAAAGTAAAGAAATAAAGACAAGACACAAGTTAAAAATATTTTTTATTCAAATAAAAACACCCCCACACCCCTCATTGACCATTTTATTAAAAAAATTCAAAGAACAACCGCCGGTCATCGACGTAGTCCACGGAATCCGACGTAATCCCCAGGATACCGATATCTGAAAAACAAAAAGGGAGAAACACACAAAAAACACACAAACAGGAGCACAACACCCATCATTGTGAGCGGTGTTGTGCTCCTTACAGTATGCAGCATCTTTACAGATCGCTGCTTACAGTCTGACCCCCAAGGGGTTAAGGGAGGATGTATTGCATCCCCCTTAACCCCTTGGGGGCCAGACTGATGTCAGACTGCACCCATCCCAGCAAGGAAGGGGTTAAGTGACCCCCCTTCCTTGCTGGGAGGGGTGCAGTGCTGGGGAGGGGGTGTGGAGAGCTCTATACTCACCCCGATGTGTCCTCTTCGCTGGTCCGCAGCACAATGAAGTCAGTGTGCTGCGGACCGGCTCATTATATGTGCGCTCAGCCGAACAGCCAATCAGCTGAGCGCACATATAATTCTAAATGTTTCTTCTAATAATGCTATTGTCATAACATAATTAGAAGAAACATTTGATGTTTTAATTAAAGTTAAGTGATGATTAGTACAGAATGCTCTATTGCCGGCATATGAATTAACGGCTTATAGAGCTTCCTGTACTAATTAATATTTAATGAATAAAACACATTTTCGTGGAAATAAATTCAGTTTCGTTGGTCAATAATTTAATTCTAACGAATCCATCATTGTGCAATTCAATATACTGTCAAAAAATAAATATATAGATAAATATACATTTATTTATATATCTATTTTTTTAACAGTATATTTAATTGCAAAATGATGGATTCGTTAGAAATAAATTATTGACCAACGGAAGTGTCTTGATTACAAAGAAAATGTGTTTGATTAATTTAATATATTAACTATTAGAGGCATCGGCATTCGGCATCATTGCCGGCTATTTTTGAAGTACTCTGTACGGACCGCCTGTCAATCCTCGGCCGCATGTCCAGCCGCAAACAATGGTCTTGTTAATTTTTTACGGGTCCGTTTACGATAGGGCCGTAGATTCAGACATAGTGTGCACTGTGCAGCCGCATATCCTATACTTTCAAGCATACACACGAACCACCAAAAATATCGCCGCACAATTACAGCCGCAAATACAGCCGCACTGTTACAACGTGTGAACCGAGCCTAAAAGTCCAAATCACCCCCCTTTTCCCATTTTATAAATATAAATTAATAAATAAATAAATTAATAAACATATTTAGTATCGCCGCACACGTAATCGCCCGAACTGTTAATTAATCACATTCCTGATCTCGCACGGTAAACGGCGTAAGCGCAAAAAAATCACAAAGTGCAAAATTGTAATAAAAAGCGATCAAAAAGTCGTATATGCGCAATCAAGGTACCGGTAGAAAGAACGCATCATGGCGCAAAAACTGACACCTCACACAGCCCCATAGACCAAAGGATAAAAACGCTATAAGCCTGGGAATGGAGCGATTTTAAGTGACATATATTTGTTAACAAAGGTTTGAATTTTTTACAGGCCATCCGATACAATATAAGTTATACATGTTATATATCATAGTAATCGTAATGACTTGAGGAACATGCATAACAAGTCAGTTTTACCATAGGGCGAACGGCGTAAATGCAAAACTCCTCGAAATCAAAACAAATTCGTTTTTTTTTCAATTTGACAGCGCAAATGATTTTTTTCCGGTTTCACAACATATTTTATGGAAAAAACTATGCCTGTAATTGCAAAGTACAATTGGTTTAGCAAAAAATAAGCACTCATATAAGTCTCTAGGTGAAAAAATGCAAGCGCTATGGACTTTTAAACATAAAATGGAAAAAGCAAAAGCGCAAAAACGAAAATTGGCTTTGACCTTAAAGTTAAGTGATGATTAGTACAGAATGCTCTATTGCCGGGAATATGAATTAACGGCTTATGGAGCTTCCTGTACTAATTAATATTTAATTAATAAACACATTTTCGTTGAAATAAATACAGTTTCTTTGTTCAATAATTTAATTCTAACGAATCCATCATTGTGCAATTAAACATACTGTCAAAAAATAAATATATATAGAAATATACATTTATTTATATATCTATTTATTTTAACAGTATATTTAATTGCAAAATGATGGAATCGTTTACATTTAATTATTGAACAATGAAAGGGACTTTATTACAAAGAAAATGTGTTTTATTAATTCAATATATTAACCATGAGACACATCGGCTATAGTGCAGAGGATCGCAAACCCCGGTAATAGCGATTCATGTAAACTGTATTCCCTGCTTTCCCAGATGCATCCAGAGGTGTTTGCATCACTTTCTTAACATTTTATTTGTTATTTTTAGTTGAACCAGATTTCCAAGTAAATGACCGTATGTTTTGAGCCGCATGTCTATTTTTTCTCACGGCCGGAGTTTCACCCGCACATTTACAGCCGCATAAAAAATACAGCCGCACAGTTACAGCATCTGAACCTAGCCTTAAAGTGTATGTGCGGCACTTAGCAGCCAGTGGTGGTAGGATATAGGGGGAAAAAAACGCCCCTACGCCAAAAAGGAGGAGTTGATGATCAGCAGCGCACTTACGTGCGATGCTGATCAGCACTCAGCGGCGCACTAAAAGGAAAAAAAATTTGAAAAAAAAAAAATCTTTTTAACTCAAAGCAACTGATCAGTGAATAACAGTCACTGATCAGCCACTAGGGGGCAGTAGAGCAAAGCTGCCAAAGACTTCCGAAGCCCGACGAAGCCCGAAGAGCTGAAGATATACGAAGATTTCCGAAGTTAGACGATGAAGACCCAACGAATCCCGTAAGTCGCGCCGAGGACATTGCGGACCGCCGATCGTCGCTACGGACGCTGGGATCAGGTGAGTATGGTGCACCTACACCACATACTACCTAGCTGAGGGGTGCAGAACCCGGGGACACTGTTTTTTTACAGTTTGATCGCCATGATGGCCGGCCTATCACGCGATCGTGGGGGTGGCATCGGCGCCATCTTTCTTCAGGACACTGATGGCGATTGGTGCTGTCTCGGACAGCACCAATCACCATTGCATTTCGGGTCACCGGGTCAACGATGACCCAGGAAAGCTGTTTTCAGCTGCTATCGGCTGATCTGTATTGATCAGCTGAGAGCAGCGATCGTCAGCACGGGGGCCGGAGGGAGGTTAATCACCACCCGTGCCGACAAGCAGAGATGGCCTGCTATACATTATATGTAAGTGTACGCCCGTTTGCGTTAATGCCCACCCTGCGGGGGCGTACATTTACGCTCAATGTCGTTAAGGTGTTAATCACTCAGCCTATTTTGGCCTTAAGGATAGATAGATAGATTATTTTTTACACCTTGGGGACTATTACATGCAATAATCAGATGGCTAACACTGGTCAATATGCCATACCTAAAGCAGACTCTATAAGAAGATCACTGAGCTTACTGCACAGAGGTATGAAACCTCTAACAGGCAGTAAAAATTATTTGGACCCCTGCAGTCACACTGTGGGGGTTCAGATCGGAGGGTAACACAAGCATAGCTCCTGTCACTTACACTTAGATGCCATTTAAGGGGTTAATGGCAGATGAGAGCACAATCCTTGCTGCCCATTATTAAATGTGAAGACCCAGGTGTTGGTAGAAGCAAGCTTAGCTCCTGAGCTCGTGTCATAGAGTTCCTGTGCATTATGATGTGCTGGTATGGTCAGGGCCGCTCCTGCCATGAGGCAGAGTGAGGATTCTGCCTCGGGCGGCAGATTTTGAGGTCCCTGAGGGGCGGCACAATCCTGCACTGTTATTTCTGACTTATCTAAATGACAGCAGCCGCCTAGCAGCAGTTACAGGACCCCCTTCCCCCTGCTGCATTATCTGGGTCCCGGCTGCCTTATCTGCAAAGCAAAAAGTAGAGGATGCACAATAACACAAAGTCTCCTTGTGAACCCTGCCGTGCTTCCTCCACTGTGTACTGTCTGAGCGTCAGGACTGGAAGAAGGAGGAGGATGGGACTCAACATGGCAGCCTGCAGAGGTGAAAACAATGTGAAGGCCAGGAAACTGACCCTGCAGAGCTATGTGCTGCCTGTCCTGTGTCTTCCTCCTCTGTGTGTCCTGTGTCCCCCTCCTCTGTGTCCTGTGCACCCTCCTCTGTGTGCCCTTTGCCCCCTCCTGTGCATCATGAGCTCTGTTTTCTGAGGTCCTGACCCTTCACAGCCTCCTAGGACCTGTGTAGCCAGGAGACAGATCAGAAACAGGTGGTATGGTGTAAATTGTGTTGTGCTGGGGTGGGTATGCAGTGTTTCTAGGTGCTCTGTGTATGTGTGTGGGGGAGGGCAGGGGGGACTGTCTGGTATAAGGGGGTCTTTGCTGAGGGAGGGGTATGGGTATTTTCTATTAGGAGGTCAGTATTACCAACAAAGATGCAGTTTGGGGGTAATGTAACAGCCGTGGCACGTACCTCTTCCCGTGGCCACTCTGTCTTCCCTGGCGGCAGCAGGGCTCGTTCCTCAGTCTCCTCATCCTTCGCCTCCCTGTCAGCTCGACGGGCGCGTCCCTGTCTCCTAGGGAGCACGCCCGCCGGCACTGCTATAATTTAAAGGGTCAGTGTACCTTTAATTGGCTGCTGCTCTGCAGCTCTCCTACAAATTGCAGCCCTCCCCGCCACAGGTGTTGGAGCCTCTGCATGCTTTCCTTAGTGTGTAGTCCCAGCACTCCTGTATCCAGCCAGTGTATCCTGCCCCTGTATCCTGCCTAGTTTTTCCAGCCTACTGCTATCTGCCTACTAGTCTATAGCTGCACCTTACCGCCACCACTAGCAGCCAAGCCAAGGGTAGCGACCTGGGGGTCGCCTGCCGCAGCAAATCCGTCCTGCCTTGCGGAGGGCTCTGGTGAAGACTAGCGGCCCCTTAGACTCCGCTCCCTGGTGCAGCTTACGTCATCGCTAGTGGTGGCACAGGGGAACCACAACCCCCAGTGTTACAGTAGGCTCCAACCATGGATCCCGGCGTGGTGCCTGATATCTGTGCGATCACAAGTGTGGTCGCCCAGCAGTCTCAACAAATTCAGCAGCAGTCTCAGCAGATACCGCAATTGGCTACTGCCCTACAGCAGCGTGCGTCAGCACAACATGCTCCTCCAGCTACTCCACCACCTTCGGCGCCAGTAACGTCACCTCTTGGCCCAAACCTACGCCTGGCACTTCCATCTAAGTATGGTGGAGACCCCAAGATGTGCAGAGGATTTGTCACTCAGTGCGCCATGCACATCGAGCTCCTGGCAAAACAGTTCACCACTGAGCGTTCCAAGGTGACGTTTGTAATCAGCCTTTTGGAGGAGAAAGCCCTGGCCTGGGCAACACCATTGTGGGACTGAGACGATCCAGTCACCACTAACCTCCGGACCTTCCTGGCAGAGTTCCGGTGTGTGTTCAAGGAACCAGCTCGAGCCTCATATGCGGAGACTGCTCTCCTCAACCTGCAACAGGGGAACTCCTCTGTTGGGGAGTATGCGGTACAGTTCCGCACTCTGGCCGTGGAACTAGACTCGAATAACGCCACCCTAGTGGCCACTTTCAAGAAGGGCCTTTCCAGTCAAGTGAAGGACGTGCTTTCTGGATGAGATCTCCCATCTTCGTTAAGTGACCTGATCCACCTGGCTACCCGGATCAATGTCCGGTTCTCTGAGCGCGAGGAGGAGCTTCGGCAAGAGCGCATGCTACATCGTCCTCGCCGGGCGTTCTGCCTGGCTCCAGATTTTCAGAGGCCGTCCACTCCTGAGCCCTCACCTGTATCAGAAGAGCCTATGCAGGTAAAGAGAGTGCGCCTGACTCCTGAGGAGAGAACACGTCGCCTGAAGCAGAATCTCTGCCTCTAATGTGCTGGTTCTGGTCATTTCCGCCTGGACTGTCCTCAGCGTCCACAGTGGCCGGAAAACTCCTGCACCTAGGTCCGGTGGGAGAGGCCTCCCTAGGTGTATATGCTTCCTCTCCACATTGTCCTTCCCGGTTATGATCTTCACTCCATCTGGTCGCCGGTTGCAGTTCTCAGCCTTCCTGGATTCTGGCTCTGCTGGAAGTTTCATCGCTGCATCCCTGGTGAAGGAATGGAAATACCAGTGGTTCCACTTGCCAAACCCCTGATCATTTCCTCTGTTACAGGCGAGTCTCTCAGCGATGTTGTTCGTTTTCAGACTGGACCATTAACCCTTCAGGTGGGGGTGCTGCATTCGGAGAAGATGGTCTTCTATGCTTTGTCCCGCTCTTCTTCGGCCATCTTGTTGGAGTTACCATGGTTGCAGCTCCATGCTCCCAACTTAGATTGGAGGACCGGTGAAATCTTATGTTGGGGTCCAGAATACTCTGGCTGCTGTCTGAAGACCCCCCCGGTGAGGTTTTCTCGGTCTCCACCGGGTTCTTCCAAGTCACTACCTGACCTTCCAGCTGAATATCAAGACCTGGCAGATGTTTTTTCTGAGAAGGAGGCTGACACTTTACCACCTCATCGGCCGTATGATTGTCCTATAGATCTGCTACCCGGGGCTGTGCCTCCTCGTGGTAGAGTTTACCCGCTTTCTGTTCCAGAGACTGAAGCCATGGCCGCATACATCAAAGAGAATCTGCAAAAAGGCTTTATTCGCAAGTTCACATCCCCAGCCAGTGCTGGGTTCTTCTTCGTTCAGAAGAAGGACGGGTCCCTCTGTCCGTGCATTGATTACCGGGGCCTTAACAAGGTGACAGTTAAGAATCGTTATCCACTGCCCTTGATTTCTTTGAGTATCTGGTTATGCCCTTTGGCCTATGCAAGGCCCCAGTGGTCTTCCAGGAGTTTGTCAATGACGTCTTCCGGGACCTTCTGTACATCTGTGTCGTTGTCTATCTGGACGATATTTTGATCTTCTCCCCAGATCTGCAGACCCATGTAGGTCATGTACAAGAAGTGCTGCAAAGTCAGGCCATACAAAGATTTCTAGGATTCGCCAACTACTACCGGCAGTTTATACCCCACTTTTCCACCGTGGTCTCTCCAATTGAGGCCCTTATGAGAAAGGGTGCTGATACCAAGCAGTGGCCCATCGAAGCGGAACAAGCTTTTGCTAAGCTAAAGTCGGCCTTTGCTTCTGCTCCTGTACTGTCTCGCTCAGATCACGCCAGGACATTTTCCTTGGAGGTTGACGCCTCTTCAGTTGGGGCTGGGGCAGTCCTTACCCAGAAGAACTCATCAGGGAAGATTCGAACTTGTGGTTTATTCTCGAAGACCTTTTCTCCGGCCGAGAGAAATTATACCATAGGAGACCGGGAGCTACTGGCGATCAAGTTGGCCCTTGAGGAGTGGCGTCACCTTCTGGAGGGGGCAAGGCACCCAATTAACATCTTCACTGACCACAAGAATCTTCTTTATCTCCAGTTGTATTATACCACTAATTCCACCTGGATAGTAAAGAAATCACCAAATTACCACAGTCTAACCCTGGATTATATACAGTCTACCATTTCCTCAACATCAACACCTCTATAAATATTTTATACAGAAAAACCACAGTGAGGCTAGTTCACATTTAAAATCAATTACTTTATTATAAAATAACAACACACAAAAAAGAATTGCAATAATAGAATAGACCAGCAGATGGCAGTGTGCAAGCAGACAGCTATAATTATATAAATTTATGTTCTTATTACATCAAGGGTAGTGATATGTATTCTACAAACTCCTTATATGCAGGTTAGTACTAGTATTATCGCCGTCGTCCAAAAACCATAAAGTCCCAAACACTCACCCATATCTGCTGCTGTGTACCTGCCACCGAATACCCCTCAACGACGTTTCGCGTTGGTTTGCTTCCTCAGGAGGGTGTGGCTTAACCCCAGTCTAACCCCATTATTTATATGGTGCCGGGTTGTACGAGTATCACATCACTTCCGCTTCCGGCACTCAGCGCTGGAACGCACGCCCGCCGCGTGGAACGCATGCAGACATGCGCATTGCGGATCTTGAGGCCGCTTTGGAAGGATACCCGTACCTGGATCCCGGCTCCTGGCGCACCACCATTGGAATCAGGTAATAAATAAAGTGCATGTTTCAACTATCGACTACCCAGACATGAGACAGAATAATATATATAGGACCTCATCTACAGACTACAAACACTAATCTACATACATAAGAGTGATAATGTACCCATTAAAGTGCCAGAAAATCTATATTAAAAAATCACATAATATTCACTTGTGAATAGTGTTGTATTCTATGTGCAAAAATCACAATTATTTTGTGAAAAATATGTAAAGTGCAATGTCCATTAAAGTGCGTTTATTGTAATATAAATAAATATGTGCATACTATCCACTAAAAAGTGCCAGTGCATGTCAATAAAAAAATTGCAAAATTCACAATCAATAATTCACTGCAATAAATCACTGCAATTAATCTAAATATATAATCAACCACATAATAAAGTATCATAATTCTTATATACCAATCCACCCCATCCTTTGACCACTACATACCCTTTCCCTCTCCGCACTCCCCCCCACCCCTTACCCCCATATACCCACACACCCATACACATAACTTAAAACCACTTTCATATTTACATACATCCATCCATACACTCTAAATATCCAACACCGATTATTGTGTCTATATAGTTCCTACTATTGTGCTGTAGTCCATATTCCATGTCCATCAACTTTCATTCATTATTCATACAGTATTTTTTTCTCTCTCATTTCTTATCTTCTTCTTTTCTTTTATTTTGTTCTTCTTTTCTTTATAAAATATATCTATGGTAGATCGATCACATGGCATTTTCCAAATAGTTCATCATCCATGACTCCACGGTGAAAAAAATTCTCATATATCAGCACTCAACATGAAATCACTAAAAAATACACAAAGACAAAGGTTAAAACCAAAATTTTAAAAACTGATATTACAAGAATGATACAAAACTTCTCTGTTCATTTAAACCCATAGGGTGTAGCGTACCAAGAGTCGTTATCCACCTGCATTTTTTTTTTGGGCCAGAATCCTTCTCATGTTTTCCCCTCTGATGCCACCATTGATCCTTTCTATTCCTCTCACTTTAAAGGACTTTGGGTCGCAATTATGGAATATTTTAAAGTGCCTTGGTATGGTTTTGAGTTGACCAAAGTCCTCCTCCTTTGCAGCGATTATCCCTCTCACATGTTCCCTTGTCCTTATCCTCAGTTCTCTAGAGGTTAAACCCACATAGGTTTTTTCGCAGCCACATGTGGCATAATAGATAACACATTTTGTACTACATGATATATAATCACGAATTTGAAAATTTATCATTCCATCTGCTGATTTAAAGCTCACTGCTCTTTCTATATTAGTGCATGCCACACATCCCCCGCATGGATAACAACCCACTCTTTGGGTGCTGGCACCGCCAAAAGGACATTTCCTCTTAGGTGCGTGGTGACTCCGCACCAAGAGGTCCTTTAAGTTTTTGCTCCTGCGAGCTGTCATCATAGGAGAATCCGACAGTTTTTTAGCCAATACTGCGTCAGTGCACAATACTGACCTTTTTTTTTTTTCATGATCTCTCTCATCTTTTCCCAGTCTGTTTTATATGTAGAAATAAATTGAATGTTATTTTCACTAGCTTTTTCCTTTATTTTTTTCTGCAATAAAGCTTCTCTTCTTGTGTTTTTGGCTCTTTCATACTCTCTCTTTATTTTCCTCTTGCTATATCCCCTTTCAATAAACCTATCTTTAAGGTCTGTTGCCTGTTTTTCGAACAATTCCTCGGACGAGCAAATACGCCTCATCCCGTGGAATTGTCCAATGGGTACTGCCCCGATTGTCGCTGGTGTGTGCGCTGAAGATGCATGTAAAAGGGAGTTCACTGAGGTACTCTTCCGATATACATCGGTTTGTAATACCCCATATGCATCCACTTCCAGTTGTATGTCCAAAAATTAAATTTTTGTTTTACTGTGTTTGTAAGTGAGATGAATATTAATTTCATTTAGATTAAGCTGTTTCATGAAATTATGAAGCTGGGACTCCGACCCCTGCCAAATAAACAAAATATCGTCTATATAAAGAAGCCAGCGCTGCACATGGGGAACGGCCCCCACCCCCCCATCCTGGAAGACCGTCCTCTCCCAATACCCCAAGAAGAGGTTAGCATAGGCAGGGGCACAGGCCACCCCCATCGCAGTGCCGCGTATCTGTAAATAAAAAACTTCCCGGAATACAAAAAAATGGTGGGTCAAAACATAACCTAATAGTTCCAAAATTAAATCACAGGTGTCAGAGTCCCAGTTGCTCATCCTCAAAAAGAATTTTACAGCTTTTAATCCTACCTCATGCTGTATACACGTGTACAATGATTCCACGTCTGCTGCAACTAGAAACATGTCAGAATCCCGTCGATCCTAGCCAGGGTGTCCGTAGTATTTCTGATATAGGATGGCAAATTCTCCACCATCGGTTTCAAATAGTAATCTAAAAATTTACAGATGGCATCACATAGTCCATCTATTCCTGACACTATAGAACGCCCTGGAGGATCAAGGGGATCTTTGTGGATTTTTGGCAAGAGGTAAAATGTTGGAATTTGGGGATACGCCTGTACCAGGCCCTCAAACACTTTTTTCGGTATCGTATCTCTGTCAACTGCTCTTTGTAATATGGGCATTAGTTCTTTTACAAAGTTATCCAAAGGGTTAAACGTAAGTTTTTTTATATGTGGACCTGTCCCTTAGTTGTCTCAGGGCCTCCCTTTCATATTTTTCTATCGGCCAAACTACGATATTCCCACCCTTATCAGACCCCTTGAAGACTACGTCATCCATAGCCTGTAGCTCTCCAAGGGCCTGACGATGGGCTGTATTCAGATTGTCATTCTTTACAGATGGTCTTATTTGTCTAAATTCCTCCTCAACCAATTTTGTGAAGATGTCAATCTGAGGACATAGTGATAATGGGGGAAAGGTCTTGTATCTAGGTAAGATGTTGTCAGGGAACCTACCTTGTCCCTGACTGTCTTGTTCATGCAATAGATCTTCTAAAGCATTCAATGCTTCCAACTCCAAGTCCTCCTCCTGTTTGTCCCCCATTGTAGATTTTGTATGAAGTTTCATCAATAGTAACTTTCTCGAAAATAAATGTAAATCCTTTAATGCTGTAAAAAAATAAAATTTATTACAAGGTGAATAATTATGATACGTTATTATGTGGTTGATTATATATTTAAATTAATTGCAGTGATTTATTGCAGTGAATTATTGATTGTGAATTTTGCAATTTTTTATTGACATGGACTGGCACTTTTTAGTGGATAGTATGCACATATTTATTCATATTACAATAAATGCACTTTAACCCCTTAACGACATCGGGCGTAACTTTACGCCCTGATGCCGGTAAGGGAGTTCAGAGCGGGGCCGCGCGGCGACCCCGCTCTGAACCGCGGCGGTCCCGGGTGCCACTTGTAGCCTGGGACCGTAGGTATTAGCGGGCACGGTCCGATCGCCGTGCCCGCTAATACAGTAATCAGATGCAGCTGTCAAACATGACAGCTGCATCCGATTACCGGACGCAGCGTCATCCCTGGTGTCTAGAAGCCGGCCGGGGACCGCTCCAAGATGGCGCCGTCCTCGGCTCGGCACTCGTTTACTTCCGGCTGTAGCAGTACTTCTTTCTGTGGCCCCACTGTCTTCCCTGGCGGCAGCAGGGCTGGTTCCTCAGTCTCCTCATCCTCCGGCTCCCTGTCAGCTCGACGGGCGTGTCCCTGTCTCCTAGGGAGCGCGCCCGCCGGCTCTGCTACAATTTAAAGGGTTAGTGTGCCTTTAATTGGCTGCTGCTCTGCAGCTCTCCTACAAATTGCAACCCTGCCCCACCACAGGTGTTGGAGCCTCTGCATGCTTTCCTTAGTGTGTAGTCCCAGCTCTCCTGTATCCAGCCAGTGTATCCTGCCTGTATACTCCTCTCCTTGTATCCTCCCTAGTGTTTCCAACCTACTGCCATCTGCCTACTAGTCTCCAGCTGCACCTCGACACCACCACCACTAGCAGCCAAGCCAGGGGTAGCGACCTGGGGGTCGCCTGCCGCAGCAAATCCGTTCTGCCTTGCGGTGTGGCTCTGGTGAAGACCATCGCTAGTGGTGGCACAGGGGAACCACAACCCCCAGTGTTACAGGTATTAGGTGATCACTAGTACAGGGGGCACTCTGGAGGATTAGTGCATTTGATCAAGGGAGGTGACCTAAAAAGCATGGTCGGCGATTATGCGGATCCTATGCTTTATACTTCTCATCCTTTATAAGTTATCACATTACTGCCCCTTGCCATGAGGCATGAGACAGAGGGAATGACAGTCACACAGCTGGTTCATGTAAGTATGCAGTATATACACTGCGGGCATAGATATAGATAATAAATACCTATATGTGCAGTATAATTGCTGCTAGTATATATGTATGTGTACAGTTGATTACTAGTTAATGGGGGGGGGGGACATTTTCATTTTCGCTTCAGGCGGCAGAAAAGCTAGAATCGGTCCTGGGTACGGTATGATTTGGGAAATCTTTTTCATGACTTGCCTATTTGTAAGGGGTTAATAAATACTTGCATGCTCTAGATACTGTCAGCATAAACATGGGTCAGTATGGGTACTGTAACTGATATGTGTCTGCACAAACCCGTACACAGCAAGATGTGTAGTGCCCGGTATGTTCTGATATTGTATCCCAGTAAGCATTAACCTTTTTGGTTTTAGCAATTTGTGCTACAGTATATCTTTTGTGGAGTTGCAACTGACAATTTATCCTTCTCTTATCTATTTTGTATTAATGCCTCTGTCAAAGGTCACAACCATATGACAAGTTCAATGATTGACCTTTCTTGGACAACTTTTATTGCAAACCACTGCAAACTAGGAGACTCACTATCTTACTTATTTGTCTAGTCTTTACAATTTGACCCTTGTTAAAGACACTCAGATTTTTTCAACACATGAACTTCAATAACTGACTGTTCACTTGCCACCTTACATTCGTTCTTTGTGTCTTTTTTTTTTTACTAAATATTTTTGTGCTGTGTGTGCACTGTATGAATATTGTATAAGATAGTTTATATATGTAAATATGATTACTTTGCTAAATTTTATATTCATTTATGTGTAGCTATTTAACTTTATGTATATTCCCCTCTAGGACTTGTATTAATTTTATGGATTAGCTAATGTTAAACATAATCGTTTAATATACTGATCCTTTAAATGGTAAATCACTGAGAAAAAAATAGAAAATGTCAAGAAACTGCTGATCTTCAATCAACACTGGCATTTATTTTCAGTTGAGATGCAATTTCCTATTAAGAATAGTTTATAGTGTGAAGATTGATCTAAATGTGAAACTTTTACTGAAATTGTGAAATAATTGTATAATTTATTATCTTTTTGTGAAGGGCCCACCAGATCGCTCATGTACACGCTAAGCCTGTCCGCCATCAATTTGGATAAAATCTTTATGTCCTGGTCTATCAGGGATATTGGCCTGTAGGAATTATGGCCCAAAGAGTCCTTACTGGGTTTTAGCAGCAGTTTGATGTGCGCAAGATTTGAGTGTATTAACAGGCTGCCTGTACTAATTATCTTGTTATACAGTCTGGCAAAGACCGGGGCCGTCTGATCACAAAAAGCTTTCTAGAATTCTCCCATAAAGCCATCCGGACCCGGGGCCTTGCCCGAGTGTAGACGCTTAATGGTTGCTGATACCTCCTGTTCCGTCACTTCTGCATTTAGTCCGTCCAGTTGTTCTTGTGTGAGTGTCGGTAGATTGACTCCATCTAGGAATCGTTGTCCGTCTGTCTGTTGGGGAGGGATGGGGCTGTAAAGGAAGGCATAGAAATCTCTAAGTGATTTGCTTTTCTCCTTTGGGTTTGTCAATATCTGATGTGCAGCAGTACGCAATGCTGCGATCTGCATAGGCGGGAATTGTCCTTTTGCTAGTCGTTCAAGGAGACGCCCTGATTTATTTCCAAAGTGAAATAATTCGTTTTGGAAATGTGACCAGTGGATTCTCTCTCTCCTGTCTAACCACAGATCAAAATCTTGTTTTGCCAGTTTCCATGCCTCCATCAGGGGTGAGGCTGGGTTCGCCAAAAATGAGGTGTAGGCAATACGTAATTTTTCACTGCCCTCAGAGTAATGATTGGCCACTTTTTTGCGTATACATAATTGATAATTTTGCCCCTGAAGACTGCCTTAGCGGTCCCCCAGTACAAGCAAGGGTCATCTTTATGTTGCTCATTGGTCTACTTTACACCATGTTTGATAAATCTCCCCCCTAAACTCTACTATTAAAAATGGCATACACTACAATGTACAAGTATTGGATGACTATTTGTTTTCACATTTTCATACATTTTTTTTTTATCTTCACAGAAAATAATTTAGTTTTTATTTTACTGTTTGTGCACCTAGCCAAAACATGCATGCTTTTTCCATAGGGCAAAGGTAATAAGCTGCTGCTTTTATTTTTTGCCATGGGCTTATTTCTCAAGTATGCAAAGAATCAAGGATGATTTATCTAACATGCCAGCTCCTTGCATCCCAATAACTTTCATAAGGCTATGTTCCCAAATGTACAGATGAGTATATACAAAGGCTGTTCTTGTTCTATAGCCAGAATTAATGTTCATGATTATGAATTCCGGCCATAGTTTTACAACAATGGCCGTGGCTTAATGTTAAACAACGGCCATTCACTATAGAACAGCCATTGTTAGTAAATAGTGGGAACATAGCCAAAGAGTATCATACTAACATATATATTAGATTAGTTAAATGTGTACAGACAAGTGCCAAAAAGAAAATAGCAGTAGCAACATTTTTACTCATTTAATATCTACTCAAAAAAATCCTAGACTAGTTAATAACTGTACATTAACACATTAAAGGTCCCAACTGCATCTTTTTTTTTTGGCAATGAAAAATTCTAAAAAGTCTCTAATGGTCCATATTTTCAAACTGTAATAGTCTGTTTTTGCCACCCTTCGTGCTTACAGTATAATGTTTGCGTTAGAGCATACCCAAAATTATATGGAAATATACCTAAAATTATATGAATGGACAGTACAGAGATCTTTGTAGTGATCTTTTTACTCTAAGGCCTGTAACCATGACAAGGGGGCATCCTCTACATCTAGAGGAAAGAAGGTTTCACCATCAGAACAGACCTGGATTCTTTACTGTAAGAGCAGTGAGATTATGGGACCTCTGGGAGGTCTGGATATAAAAATATAATAATACAAGTTATAGGCATTAGATTTCTGGTGATACATTGATCCAGGGATTTTTTAGAGCCAGAAAAGAATTTTCTCCCCGTGGTGGGGCAATTGTCAGCTGCTTCATTGGGGTTTTCGCTTTTCTCTGTATCGGCACAGTGGAGCTCCTCTGGGTTGAACCTGATGGACACTTGTCTTTTTCTGCCTTATTGTCTGTGTTAGGCTATGTCCACATAACGTCAAAAATATTAAAAAGGCGGCCAATTTTCATATTTAAAATAATGTCCGTTTTTGCCGAGATTTAACTGACTGCAATGCAATGCATTGAAGTCAATGGGAAGACGGACGACCAATGCACACAGCATATTGAATAACGGACATTTTTGTCGCGGGCGTCAAAATAATGAACATGATCATTATTTTCGGACATCTTTTGCAAACAGCTGACGTTTTTTATTTGTAGTTCACACATAGTTTCCCTTTTGTCACCGTTCTGTCTCCGTTTTTACTATTAAATTCAATGGACTTTTCAATTAAGCCACATCCAAAGTCCAATTGGTAACCCCAAACTAGAATAATGTACAAACACCCGTCAGTGCACTAAGGGGAGGTCAGGCTGCTAAATAGCGTCCGTTATTTTAGACGGAGATGAAAAGACGTTGTGTGAACATAGCCTTACTATGTTACCTTCACATTCCTCCTTGCTCAGTCTAAACCACATGGAAGTACTGTATGGGTCTTTGACATTACTGTCTTGCAGTAATTTTGCATAACTTTATACAACTGTGCTCTGTACTTTTAAAAGTAATACTATCCACAGTTTTGTTTGTGTGCCATTTACTTGTTTAATGCAAGTCCTAGCTTTATTAAACATCAACATAATGACATCTCCTGCTATGACATCAATGATCGGCGTAACCTATGGTCTTGGCTGTTTAAACCTTTCCACAGACTTCTTAGTTACATGAACCAATACTGGATGACCCTTTTGTGCAGTCAGCCCTGGGGACCTAGAAAGGACCTGAAAGCTGTCTGTGCTTTGCTCTGTTGACACATTAAGTTTTATACTAACAACAGTCTGTGTCTTTATGACAGAAAACAAAATGTGTTAGAATACAAGAGTATGCTTATAGTAAACAAACTAAACAAATAAAAAAACAGCAATCATTTAATAGCAATAAATAATTATTAACAAACAATAAGTCATCAAAAATGTACAAAAAAATATTAATTTAAATAAAAACATATTTCTTAGTAGTCACATAACCATAAATTCCTGGTTTCAGAATCAGGGGAGCAGTCCCACAAAGCAAAGTTGACAAAATAGGATTATTACCACATACGTAGTGTATGTGTAAAAGAGTGCAATGGTGCTATGGGGTAGTTCTAAAAAAATGGAAACAAAAAAAAAAAAAAAAAAAATCTTTCTAATCAACTGGTGCCAGAGATCTGTAATTTGCTTTTAATAAAAAAAAAAAAAAAAAAAACTCAAGTCTTCCAATTCTTATCAGCTGCTGTATGTCCTGCAGAAAGTGGAATTCTTTCCTGTACTGTCATATACTGGAGAGAATACACCACTTCCTGTAGGACATACAGCAGCTGATAAGTAATGGAAGACTGGAGGGGTTTTTTTTATAGTAAATTGCAAACATCTGGCCCTTTCTGGCATCATTTGATTTAAAATATTTTTCTTTTGTGAACTTCTCCTTTAAGTAAAATAACTTACATCTCTGTTGTTTTTCAAGGTGAATCTGATCTATTTCTAGTTTCCATTCTGAATGGTGACCTTGCTGTTGCTGTGAAACAGTGGACACACTTTCTCACGTTCCCCCTTGCTTGCATGTGCAGTGAGGACTAAATGCTAACATTAATGGGACAGATCAGGACACTTCAGTTGAGTGCATCTTAGTGGATGCTCCAAAGGCTAACAGATTATTAAACACAGCAAACACATAGGAGATAAGTAAGTATATATCTCTCAATGAGCACATTTTCAGAAATTCTTATACATTATGCATTTGAAATATGTTCCAGTTTACAAAATGTATCAGTTTAGACCTCTTCATCTTCATATAACTGCCCCTTTAATTCAATAGATTAATAGGTGTGATATGTGAATTCTATAAAGAAAAAAAAAACTACCACCCCCAAATTTATATTTTTTAAAAATTAAGCATTGCTACCAAATAATATATCGTGTTAGGAGTATCCTAAGATAAATAAGATAGATAGATAGATAGATAGATAGATAGATAGATAGATAGAACCATTGTTTGCTAAATAGTCGTAAGCCAGCAGAACCCACCTTTATTTGTTTATTTATTTTTGTCTCATATTATTTCATATCATTCCCTATCGAGGGACTCGGGTCTGAGCACCTTATTGAATCCAGTCATGACTGTCTGCAATGTGCTCAGATTTGTAATATCTATGTGCAGAACAGCCTGCTTTCCATCAAATCACCTGATAGCTCAGAGCAACATTATTGCAGCTGATGGAGCTACAGATGTTGTGTAATTCAATCTTCTGTCCTCTTGTGTCAGTGGATATTTGAGGACATGGTGAAATGTGACAGGGGCAGAGTCATGATATGTGAAGGGGATCAAAACCAATAAAAAAGAATGGTCAAGAGGATAGATAGTAGAAATATAAATGCGCAGAATAAGGCCTTTGTAGGCTTATACACAAAGGGTAGAGTCTATATCTGCAATATGTATACACAAGAGGCAATAAAAGCTTGAAAGCCCTGGAGGACATGACCCTCTCTGCCTCAGTTATACTGTTTTTGTCTTTATTGCACTTGTGTTTGCCACATGCTCCATAAATAAGTAATTTTCATAATAATGATTATGTAGGATAAGTCAGCACGTATATCAGATCTAGAAGTTTTATACATTTAAAATAATACTGAAGCAATGTATGGCTATGTTCACACAACGTCAAAAATAGAGAAAACGTGGCAGATTTTGAAATTTAAAATAATATCCATTATTACCGCAATTTAACTGACTGCTATGGCAATGCATTTAAGTCAATGGGAAGACGGACATCCAATGCACGCAATGCATTGAATAACGGACGTTTTTACCGTGGATGTCAAATAAATAAACATGATCATTATTTTCAGCCGTCTTTTGTAAACAGCTGACTTTTTTTTATTAGTTGATTACACAGTTTTTCTTTTGTCACCATTCTTTTTCAGTTTTTACTATAAAATTCAATGGACTCTTCAATTAAGCCGCAAGCAATTAAGCCCCCCCCCCCCCCGCTACATAGTCACGGAGGGGCGATCCTTGCTTCCTTACCCAGCCGTGGTCTGCGCCATTATGGCCTACGGGTCTGCGCCGTTTTTTTTTTGTTGTTGCTCTGTTCAAAAAGATGCTCGTTATTTTCAGTCTAAAATAACGGATGTTTTTTAGCACCCTTAGTGCAATGACTGATATTTGCACATTATTTTAGTTTGGGATTACTAATTAGACTTTGGGTGTGTCTTAATTTAAATTAAGACCATTTAATTTAATAGTAAAAACGGAGAAAGAACGGTGACAAAAAAAGAACTGTGTGTGAACAACTAATAAAAAATGTTCACTGTTTGCAAAAGACGTCCGGAAATAATGTTCATGTTAATTTTTTTGACGTCCGCGGCAAAAAGGTCCGTTTTTCAATGCATTGTGTGCATTGGACATCCGTCTTCCCATTGAATCCAATGCATTGCCATTGCAGTCAGTTAAATCGCTGCAAAAATGGACGTTTTTTAAATAGTGAAATCGGGAGTATTTTCTCCATTTTTGACGTTGTGTGAACAAAGCCTGTGTTAAATTTTTTTTAAAAAGTTATTATTAATAAAAAGCCCCCTCCCCTAATACAAGTTTGAATCACCCCCCTTTCCCCATGTTATAAAAAATAAATAAATAAATAAACATGTTTGGTATCGCCGCGTACGTAATCACCTGAACTATTAAATAATCACATTCCTGATCTCTCACGGTAAATGGCGTAAGCACAAAAAATTCCAAAGTGCAAAATTGTAATAAAAAGCGATCAAAAAGTTGCATATGCGTAATCAAGGTACCGATAAAAAGAACACATCATGGTGCAAAAAACTACACCTCACACAGCCTCATAGACCAAAGGATAGAAAGCGCTATACGCATGGGAATAGAGTGATTTAAAGGAACATATATTTGTTAAAAATTGTTTGAATTTTTTACAAGCCATTACATAAAATAAAAGTTATACATGTTACATATCATTGTAATCATAACGACTTGAGGAACAAGTATAGCAAACGGCGAAGAGTGTAAAAACAAATACCCCTAAAAATTTTTAAAAATATATATATATATATTTTTTTTCAATTTCACCACACATTGAGTTTTTTCCTGGTTATGCAGTTTACTTTATGAAAAAATTCAGCCTGTCATTGCAAAGTACAATAAGTGGCGCAAAAAATAAGGGCTCATGTGGGTTTCTAGGTGATAAAATGCAAGTGTTATGGCCTTTTAAGCACAAGAAGGAAAAAAATGGAAGAGCAAAAATGCAAATTGGATCTGTCCTTAAGGGGTTAAAGAACAATGCCCTCTAATTTTTAGACCCCCCTTCCCCCATGGGGGAAATAAATAAATACTGTCTTTGTTGCCCAGAGCACAAAATTTATTTTAACTACGTAGCCCGAGAAAAAAAAAAATGTTGTGACCACTTGCTGAGGGCAACAAAGACTGTTCCATTTTGAAACTGTTTTGGTTACGTAAGTGCTGTTGCTCTCTATAGACTTGAATTGCAGGCTTCAACAACCCTATGACATTCAATGAATCTGGTGGAAAAAGCTATTAGCATATTTAGCTTTTTCCAATGTTTCTATTTATGTATATGAGGAGAAAAAAAACTATAATAGGGGCACCGAACCCCTGTTTCTAACCAGATAAAATTTTTATGATAAAAGTTAAAGTTGTATTCCTCTATAAGTTAGTGTTGTCATATTACGAGGATATGTTATAAATTCATGATCAGCAAGGGTCAAGGCTCTTGGACCTTCACTTATTCCAGAAACAATACAGCTTCCCATAGATGTGAATGTTTTGTTTTAATACAATGGATCGTTCAGTGTGAGCATTTTTTGGAGTTTGAGCAGATGGTCGGGCACCAATCAGGAAAGTCTGAGAATCCAAAATATTAAAAGCAGCTGCATAATGTTTTGTAGGCTACCTTTATGTCTCCCAAACATCTCGGAATTGGCAAGGCATGATGCTATTGGTTGATCATGAAGGTTAAGAAGTTGGGGGCTCCATGAATTAGGTTTAAGACCTTGAGGAATTGAGGGACAACTTGTTGTTTGTTAAAAGTATTTATATTCCTTGAATTATTTTTGAGCATTCTGTGCAGTGTAAGGCTATGTTCACACAATGTTTTCTCAGCTCCGTTTAAAAGGACGCCCCTCATTTTGAGTCTAAAATAACGGATGTCATTTAGCTGCATAGCCTTCCCTTAGTGCAATGACTGGTGCTTGCACATTATTCTAGTTTGGGGTTACTAATTGGCCTTTGGGTGCGGCTTAACTGAAAAGTCTATTGAATTTAATATTAAAAATGGAGAAAGAACGGTGACAAAATAAAAACTATGTGTGAACAACTAATAAAAAATGTCCGTTGTTTGCAAAACACGTCAGAAAATGATGATCATGTTCATTATTTTGATGTCTGTGGTAAAAACGTCCATTATTCAATACATTGTGTGCACTGGACGTCCGTCTTTCCGTTGACTTCAATTGCAGTCAGTTAAATAGCGGCAATAACGGGCTTTTTTAAAAATATCAAAATCTGCGGTGTTTCTCTATTTTTGACGTATGAACATAGTGTGTATTATTCTGTTGAGACAACTGTTCTTAAAGTATACCAGTGCCATGAAGGGATGTTCTTTAGGTACATGATACATGTGATGGTGAAATCCACATGAATTTGAGGACCCCAGGTTTATCTATCATAACATTTAACAGAGCATCACACTATCTCTACTAGAATGCATTTTTCTCATAGTGCACCCCGATGCTGTCCGTGAGTCTTTAATTTGATTTAAAAAAAAAATATGATTGTTTTGATCAGCCCACCCTTGTACATTGTCACATGGACTGGTCCTGATGCTAACATACCTATTGTAGGTGCTTGCTCTACAGTAGACTGATCAATATGACACTTTGACCAGTGTGCAACCCTGCTATCGTAGTCAAGGTAATTTGTGCAGCAATACCAGCTTTGTGGGATAAAAGCAGACAGGCCAGCCTTTTTCCCGATGTGCAACAATGAGCCTTCAGTCCCTTCCTATATACAGTATATCGTTAGAAAACAAATCTGTCTTATCCATGTGCAGAATTATAAGAGCTTATGAATATTTGAGGATGCATTTATACATATATATATATATTTTTTATGTGTCAATATTTAATGAGACATGTATAGGCAGGTAAGATATTCAATACTTGTTAGTGACCCATTTAGGATTTGAGGGCATATGAAAATCATTTACTTTATTGAATTATTTGTGGTAGGTAAAAAAATAAGGCTACAAATGTTTGTTGTTTTGTTTTTGTTTTTTTTGTTTTTTTTACAAGAATAGAGTAATTTTCATGATAAAACATTTTATTTTATGAGCATTTATTATGGAGCATAACCCCTTTATATATACAAACACAAATACACACACAAACAGTATTTTGTTGCAGTTTTTGTGTCAGTGTTTCAATATTGTTTGTTGTTGTTTTTGCCTTTTTTCAAAGTCATATCAGAAATTGATCCAGCAGGGAGAAGTAAAAGTCTTTCCTTTGTAATTCTCATTCTTTTTGAATTGACTACTGGCTTCAACTAAAATAAACACTGACTAGAAAATTGCTATCAAAGCTGCTAGAAAAAGCTATTTATGAAACCTCCCCTAAAACAGTGAACTTTAAATTGTGACTACAAACAAGTGACTACAAAAACTTTGCAATGTGTCTTATTCAAGAAAAACTACCTTGACAATACTTCTCTGTGCTCCTTATCATATGCAATGACTATGTTCTTTAAATTCACTGCCAAAATTCATCTTTAAAGTAGAGATAGATCACTGAGGGTTCAGTTTACATACTGTACATAGAAGTCTATGGAGAAGAGAGAAAAGGAAATACAATATATAGTGAAATAGTAAGTGAGACATACATAAATACATACATACAGAGACATTGCAATCTCCAAATAATGTTTTACTGTCTCATCCTAGTGCTGGATTCAAAGCAAACTGATAACTATTGTTCTGTAATGTCCTCAGCTGATGCTGCCTCCATGGTGAGTTATAGGGATATAGGGGTGCTACATCTCCCCTTCTCTGTGTGTTCTCTATGTACCAAACACCATAGTGATGACAACCACATGGAAGATGGCAGATTATGTGTATGTCCAACTGAAAGTTGTAGATCTCCAGACAGAGTTGATGATGTTACAGTAACTAAAGGGCTAAAGCTGTACTCTGGGCACCTTCATTGTGGCCAATGAGTAGAGATGAGCGAATCTTTCGTACTTGGTCCGAAAGCAAATCACTCTATTGTCATGCCTGTTATCCCGGCCGCATAGTTGCGCTCCCGGGAATATGCGGCCAGAATATTCCAGGGAATCGATCTGGAATTCCCTGGAATACCCTGGCCGCATATTCGCGGGATTGCATCTATGCGGCCGGGATCACAGGTATGACAACAGAGCGCAGATGCCGTCGGACCAGAAGTCCGACGGTCCGCTTATCACTACCAATTAGGGTCTGAATGTATGGCATAGTCTCTGACTCTAGGGCACTCCATTAATAGTGGTGTCTGGGTGTAGATGTACCCATTATGTTAAGAGCAAATAGAGTAACTGAAAATAATTGTGACTGGACACAGATGTGAACCTGGACAACAAAAGTAACTTTACTGAGCTTCCTTTCATTTTTGAAGCAAATACAGGATACAGTTTCTGCTAAAGTTGGTAGCTTGCATATGAATTTAGCACTTTAACTTTAAATATACAGTCCAGTTACTCCAGTACCAGCCGGATGATCTTTGCTATCGCTGAATTCGGATGCGGGAGAATCTGTGGGCGCCCGCTTCGGAATTCCCCGCTGCTCACAATAGATCGTGTGGCCGGAGCCGCACGCTCCATTGTGTGAACTGACAGGATTTTCTGAGGCCGCTGTTTCTTAGCATCCACAGAAAACTGCCATGTCAGTTTCTTGCGGCGCCGATAGGAATCCTGGCCGGAGTGTATACCATGTGTATACACTCCGGCCGGGATTCCATAGAAGGCAGCACTACATAAATATGCAACACCGGCCATGATTATTACGTAGCTTATGTATTGTGAACATAGCCTGAATCTACTTCCACACAAAACTCATTACTCCTAGAATGAATACTGGGTTTCTGCAGTAGCTGCTCATTTCCATCCCCTATGAAGCTGAATTGAGAAACAGAGAAAACATGCAGTGGGTAAGACAGCCAAAACATTTAGAAAATTATATAATACATCTACAATTATTCCTCATGAACAAACACAAAGCTTATGCTGAAAAGTTAGGTAAGGTTCAAACTCTGTGTTTAATGTGTTTTTTAAGCTTTTAATAAGCATAAAAATGTACACATAGGGAAGTTAAAAACAGATTCTGCTGTCATAAAAATGGAAACCAGTAGAACGTGAAGACAAAAGGTACTGTTAACCCAGTCTTACCTACAATGTCAGGTATGACAATATTTTTACAAAAGACCATTTCCAAAGTACAGTATCTGAATTGTTTTACTAGCATTAAACCAGGCACATACGAATAAATGAAATTATACACCAGTGACATTGTCTCTTTTTACTAAAGAACTCAGTTAATAACCCTCAGTGGTTTTGGAAGCATTCAATACTATGTAAGGTTTATGATTGTTCTACTTAATAGTCTTTGATACAAGCAAAAGTAAGAAATGTCAGCTATTCTAAATGACAGGCTTGTAGAATGAAGCAGTACACTATTTTAGAATCAATTGGTGGCCTTGCATTTGTCAGCTGAGATAGGAATTAGTCTTTAGAGGCTGAAAGAGCAGTTAATTACCAGACTAGAGTCTGCATCAAGAATGACTCACAGGAGGAATAAGAATAGGTCACACGAATGACCTAGTAGTAGAAAGGCAAGCATATACCTTCTGGCTAATACCCATTGGAGTAGCAGAAGCTATGTAGTGCTATAATTGTGATAGAAAGCAAATGAATAGAGATTTCCCAGCCTGTTAAGAGAATGCAATGCTTGAACTGTCAGGATGTTCCATTTGTGAGATGATAAATACATTTTTATAATCTTTAACTTTCTAGTTTCCAGTAGTATTGTCATCCCTAAAGTAAGCTTCAATACACATTTAACTGGAGGGAAAATTGGCAAACCAATTTTCTAAATGTAGTAAAACCTACAAAAACTGCATAGTGCTATATTTTGTGATGGTAATTCTTCACTTATTTTTTTAAAATATTTATTGCAATTTGTTTTACACATTGCTGACTATAAAAGGATGCAGAGGACAGCGTTATATGTTAGCTAATGATATCAAGGCTAAGTTAAATTTTATTAGCAGGTGTATTTGAATTTAACAATGGGGACCCTTTTTCATCTTGGATTGTACCTCAGCAGACCTGCACAGCTTGGACCACTTTTATTTTTATAATTCCTTTATTTTATAACTGTTCCATATATAATGCAATTTACCTATCAAACATATATATAAGAAAATATATGTACAATACCATATGCAGGGAGGGATAAGGAACTATCCCAATAAAAGGAATAACCCCTTAAATAAAGAAGCATACCACTGGTAATAAAAAGTTACCTAAATCTCAAATGTAAAAAATAACAGTAGGACATCTATTAAGACATGTTAACATTAAGTGCAGTAGCCTAAATGCATTTTTTTTTCATGTAGTATTAAGCACAGAGCTTGAAAAGAGGTTGATACAAAAGAGAGGGGAAGCACATTTAACCAGTTTTCTTTACACTTTTTCTAATTTTTGCATCAATTCCTTGACTTTGACTTTGCATCATACACAGCAATTTCTGGAAAATGGTCACTGTTTTCTTTCATATAGTTTTTGAGCCAGATCAAGAAGTGGATCAAGTGGGAAGGACAAGTATTGGGGGGAAGGGGGGGGGGGGGGGTGCGACTTCCATTGCATAGGCTCTACTTCAACAAACAGTGCAGAGGCTTCAGGGTACAGTGGGCAGAATTAGTTTAGAGATAGACAGTTGACAGTAAACAATTTAAATGATTTTCTAAACAAACACACTATATATATACAGTCCTTTGTCTGCATAGCTGTTGGAGATATTTATACTGCCTGTAATGGGAGCCTTATGCACATTTAAGATGATTGGGCCATTCTGAGTTTGAGTCTATCTTCTCTATGATTCATAGCAGTCACAGAGACTATCTGCATATGGCTATGTTCACAAAACGTGGAAAATAGAGAAAAGGTGGACGCTTTTGCTATAAAAAAAAAGTTCCTTATTGCCGCAGTTTAACTGACTGCAATGGCAATGCATTAAAACCAATGGAAAGAGGAACGTTCAATGCACACAGTGTATTGAATAACAGACATTTTTACTGCGGATGTCAAAATAATGATCATGATAATTATTTTTAGACGTCTTTTTCAAACAGCGGACGTTCACACACAGTTTTTCTTTTCTCTCCTTTCTTTCTCCGTTTTTACTATGAAATTCAATGGACTTTTTAATAAAGCCACACCCAAAGGCCAATTAGTAACCTCAAACTAGAATAATGTACCAACAGCCTTCATTGCAATAAGGGAAGGCCAGGCTGCTAAATGACGTCCGTTATTTTAGACTCAAAATGACGGGCTTCATTTTAAACAGAGCTAAAAAAAAATTGTGTGAACATCGCCTATGCATGCAGAAAAATTATAAGATAGAGAACAAAAGAGAGATGTGTGTTAATGTTTATCTTGTTAAACATGTTCAGTGACATTTTTCCCTTTTGTTTTTTTTTTCACACAGAAATTGGATTATGAAAGTAAAAGATTGTATACCTTAAAAGTAGAAGCTGAAAATACACATATAGATCCCCATTTCCACTATCTTGGTCCTTTTAAAGATACTGCAACTGTGAAAATCTCAGTAGAAGATGCCGATGAGCCTCCTATTTTTGGCCGACCTAGCTACATGTTTAAAGTCCATGAAGACATCGAAGTTGGGACTATCATTGGGACAGTAATGGCAAGAGATCCAGACACTATTTCTAGTCATATAAGGTAATTTTAGTGTGTTAAACATTTAATGTTTCCTTCAAAATTATTAAAAAAGTAGTGACATTTTCCTCACATGGGATGACTTACTAAGACCGGCATAGCTCACGCTAGTCTGAAGTAAATTCTCTGCCCCTGCTCACATTAGCAGATTTATTAAGAGGCACCAACCCCTTAATAAATCTACCTGTGTAGTTCAGGCCATGCATGGCCCAGGGAATACATCAGCTCTATGGTGGCTTAGATTTCTGCTATGATTTATGCTAGCTCTCTGTCATCATCATACTAACTCTGGTGGGTTGCTGTGGACCCGCCTCTTTTATGCCTTACTCCTCCCACTTTTTTAAAAGTGGTGAGCATGATGTAAATCAACCAAAATGTGTGTGTGCGAGTGAGCAGTATGCAAAAATACACACGATAAGGGATCAGCAATCTTCAGATAGATAATAACTAATATGGTTTTTCCAATAATGAACAAATATGGATTTAGCAGGCTTTTTCTGCATTGCATTTTCAGTGCAGTACATAATTTAGTACTGTAAAATATATTGTACTACTTTATATTCTGGCATTCAAATAGGGAAATAACTGAATCTAGTGATGAACATGTACCCAGGTTTGGTATCCCCTCTGATTTAATTATACACAGCCCCTTGTTATACTCTCCATGCATAAACCTACAGCAGTAATTTGTATTTGTTTCAGATAATATCTGAATGAGATTTTAAAAATCCTTTTCGGCAACAATGACCCTGTTTAAAAATAAGGAGCAGATTTGTAGTTGTAGAAGAAGAAATTTTATCCAAATCCTGGTGCCTGAGGGGACTCGAAGGACCTTTTGTCAAAAGCTGACTTATAAGTATGAGTCCACTGTATTAATGAGGGGTGGTCATTTCCTTCCTGTCCACTGTTTGATGAACACTATATAAATATATAAAAAAAAAAAAAATATTTATATATATAAAAATATGTGTATGTATATATATATATATATATATATATATATATATATATATACACAGTGCAGTAATACCTATCTTCCTATTTACAGCATATTAGGTGATATTTACTAAGCAACACAGTATGCTGTCCTTAAATAAGGAGGCACGCACGTTATGCGTACATTGTATCCCTAAGGTTATGCATTACTTTAACAATCTGAGTATTGGAATATAAGTTCAGTTACAAACCAGAACATAAAGTAGTTTCCTGCAAGGTAAAACTTTGCACCATCACACTAAATTTCAAGGCAAAAGTCAATATTTAATAGATATACTGAATCCTGCTCTAGTCGTTTGTTATATGGTTCTGTTCTAGGTATGAATATATAGTGAAAGCTGGAAGCACTGTGGTAGATTTTTAAAATGAAAACTAGTATTAAACAAGCCATATTTTATAGTAATAGTATGTGTTTTATAAACATCTTTTCCTGCTAGGTTCTCTCTGGATCGACACACTGACCTTGACAGAATTTTTAATATACACTCAGGAAATGGATCAATTTATACAGCAAAACCTTTGGACCGTGAAATATCCCAGTGGCATAATCTAAGCATCATAGCTACGGAAATTAGTAAGCTATTTCATAATTATACTTGTTTACTGTGTATTCTTCATTGCACTATCATCAATTGCTCTAATCGCCAAAATCCTATTCTGTGACCGTAATATCTTTAAAAAATGATGTGCTTCAAAGGAACAACTTATTTATACATTCAGCCGGAGTGTGTACAGAAACTCAGAATTTCCCTCAGGTCACACTTTGATTCTCTCTGATTGTCAGTGCTATACTTTCTATCTAAAGGCTTTTATTTTTATTCAATCTCTAAATAGTGTACATGTAACCTTTGGGACTATGATCTATATGGCCCGTGTTATTTTAATACTTCTTCACCCTAATGCACAATATTTAGAGGTTTCACTTTAATGATTACTATGTATGTCAGGGAGGAAGCATCACTGTTATTTTGTTGCAATGAAAGATTGAGTTCCTGATACAACCATCTTTGCAAAATAATTTTCTAAATGGAGAGTTATTTGAAAATGAGAAAAAAAAGGCTAGGAGAGAGGGAGGTTTTTGAGTTCCAATAGAAGTATTTTTTTCTCTGTATTTTTTCTAATAGCCTGCTTGCTAAGGTGATTTTTGCTCTTTGTTTATTCTTTTTAATCCAAACATTGGAAATACAAAAAGCAATTTAGTGCAATTCTGTTTGTATGTTACATAAAAACATAATAAATAAGGAAATATAAATAGAAATATCATATCATTAAATAATAATAATAATAATAATAATAATAATAATAATAATACTATGATATTAGAACCCTGCTCACAAGAGTTTACAATCTATGAGGCAGTACAAGTGACACAAGATATAAAAGTGCTTATTTTGTACATCTTTTATACTAATAAGAATAGTATATGTAGGACACAATGGTATATTTTAGTAAAGAACGGACGCTGGTTGCAATGGAATCAGCGTCCATTATTTACTACAAGTCAATGCAACGCCGCCCACTGTGTTGACAAATCATTATTTTAACACCCGTTCTTTAGAATAAGCGTAAAAAAAATGTTCATGGCCGTACCTTACATTGTAGTGAATGGTTAATTGATTTGCGGGCACACACGACGGTGTCCGCAAGTCACCTGCTGAATGCAGCCCAGCAGCCAACAGTTTAACAGTGTCTGTCCGTTGTTAATATAGCCTAAGCGTGGATGAGCCAGCTGCCCAGCCAGTGTATGCCTTGATATAGGCTATGTCTTTTTTCCTCGGCCGACAGTATTTATGATCATTATTGACGGCTGTTATGATGAAACAACAGTTTTTGTTGTTGTTGTTGTTGTTGTTGTTTTTTGCATACGAAAAGACGTTGCTGGATGAAGGGATAATAATGGTGGTAAAAGGACAGAGGTGATTTTTTTTTATGTTTCTACGTTGAAGTAATGAGATGTGATCCCTCAAAAGCTGAGATAAGTTAAAAAATAACTTGTATTAAGCTAATTACAAAAGTATCAGGAACCAGACATATGTTCCAGGATATACATCTGAAACTTGCAGCCTTTATGTGCCTAGACAATTGGCTTATGTGCTATGCAGAAAAGTATTACCTTAACTCAGTTCAGTATGTATCCTGTTTAGCTTTGTGTAGCTTTTTTTCACCATACTATTTACTGTCATTATCTTATATTTTGTAGTTTTGCCATCACCCTATTATTTAATGTTATTATGGTGCTGCTACTAAATGCTAGTCTACTGTAGGTCACAATTTTTTGGCTTGTAATTGGTGCACAATCAGTGACTTAATTACCTCAGCTTTTGTTCTGACTGAAGATCATTTTATTTTTTGCTGTTTTAGATATATTGGTGAACAGTGAAACAGTGATCTTTTGATATATGGACTCTTTGGTGAGCTTTATTTAGGCAGTAAGAGAGGGGGGGCAGATGGCCCATTAAACAAGAGCCCACCATGTTTAGTGCTTACGCTGGCAGTAGAATGAGCAAGGGATAGATTCTTATTAAGGGCATTCCTATATGGACAATTACCCTGCCTAGGTATAGGGCATACGTATACAGGGAATAACAGGGTAGGAGTTAGACCTTCATATTTAACCCAGAAATCCCTTATGTCCCATTCCATGCAGTATATGTTTGTTTTGCTATTGACAAGTGTTGCTGTAAAACATTTTAGTGGAGGATCCCTGGCACTTTTTAATGAGTTTAACAAAAGTTATGTTTAAATAACTATTTTATGTTTGTTTTTCTAGTCTTTGTAATGCCTTCTAGACTACTATAGGTTAGAGCTCATAGATGATTTTGAAGCACCATATTCATCAATAACAGCTATAACTCTATAATAAAGCATGCTAACAGGAAGTTAAGCTTGATAGTTTATGAAATGTAAAGTACTAATTTTGCGTTGGTACCACACCCCTCACCTTTTTCATAAATTTAAACCCACCTTTCTTAGTATTTTTTGGAGGTATCTGGCACCCTTTTCCACATTTTTGGACCTGCCCCATGGTTATCTCATACTAAGCAATGGTCCAAGCCACTATTAATAACATTTTTGACATTCAAATTCCCCTGACCCTCTTCATTTACTTCTTCATCTCCCTTTCTGATTGTTATGGTTGGTTCCACTGATATGTCTCTGATGCCCCCACCAGGCCTTATGATGGAACATTTTTCCATACGGTGGCCTTCCTTCTTGTTGGGTGTGCCACCCTGGTGCATTTGCTCTATGATAAATCTATAAAGCATTGCTTGATCTCTGCATTTGTTCTTTTCCCATTTACATGTATGAGGAAATTTGTGGGAGAGAAATGTATTACTTGAATGACAGCCCCCATATTAGGCTGGGTTCACACTACGTATATTTCAGTCAGTATTGTGGTCCTCATATAACAGTAAATAACTGCCATTATTTCAATACAACAGCCGTTGTTTTAAAATAACAGCAAATATTTGCCATTAAATGGCGGCCATCCACACAATTTCAACATTGTCTGAACAGATCCTTTCTGTGTTTTAAATCCACTCCTGGTTTTGGTTGCAATATGAGGACCACAATACTGACTGAAATATATGTAGTGTGAACCCAGCCTAAATGTGCTACAAATAAAATAATAAAAACAATTACAGTCAGTAATATTTCAATATCTGGATAATCAGTAAAAACAAATCTAGGTTATACATCCTGTTTAATGCTTTGAGGACCAGGCCCAAAATGACCCAGTGGACCGCGCAAATTTTGATCTTTGCGCTTTCGTTTTTCCCTCCCCCCCCCTTTTAAGAGCTCTAGCACTTTCAGTTTTCTATCTACAAGGCCATGTAATGGCTTGTTTGTTACAGGAATAGTTGTACTTTGTAATGGCGTCTTTCATTTTACCATAACATGTATGATGGAATCCCAAGTATATTATTTATGAAGATATAAATAGGTGAAGTCATAAAAAATAATGCAATATGGTAACGTTTGGGGGGTTCCTGTGTCTACGTAATGCACTATATGGTAAAATCGACATGATACCATTATCCTATAGGTCAGTCCGAACACAACCATATGCAGGTTTACACAGATAATGTTTTATATATTTTTTAAATGAAATCCTTTTTTTTGGCAATTAATTATTAATAAAGTGGGCCTATTGTGACGCTTATATGACAGTTATATTTTTTCACCTATGGAGCTGTATGGGGTGTCATTTTTCCTCCATGATCTCTAGTTTTTATTAATACCATATTTGTGAAGATCAGACGTTTTGATCACTTTTTATTATTTTTTTTTTTATATATAATGTAACATAAAGTTAGTAATCCACAAACTTTTTTCCCTCTTTTCGTCTACGCCATTCACCGTTCGCATTGACGCTGGTATATTTTAATAGATCGGACAATTATGCATGCTACAGTATATTATATCTTTATTTATTTATTTTTATATGTTTTATTTATATAATGGGAAGGGGGGTGATTTAAACTTTTATTGGGGAAGGGGTTGTGGGGTAGTGTTTTAGTGATTTTAACTTTTTTTATACGTTTTAAGTCCATTTGGGGGACTTGTACATTAATTACTTTAATTTTCTACACTGATCATTGCTATGCCATAGGCTTAGCATTGATCAGTGTTATCGGCACTCTGCTCATTGAGCCTGCCTGTGCAGGATCAGTGAACAGATCATCGATCGGACCACGCGGAGGCAAGTGAGAGAACTCCAGTGGTCCATTTTAACGATCAGGACCCCGGCAGTAACATTCCGGGGTCCCGATCGGTAAGTGACTCCCCCTGTCACTTACACTTAAACGCCGCAGCGTTTAAAGAGTTAATGTCACGCTGCAGCGCAATTGCTGCAGCGTGATTGCTGCAGCGTGTCATTATTGGTGAGGTGCCCAATGCTGATTGTAGCCGGCCCCCACCTGCTATGAAGCGCGCTCCTGAGCGGCTCAGGACGTACCGATACATCCAGGGTCGTCTGGGCACAGACTTCCAGGACGTACCGTTACGTCCTAGGTCGTCTAGGGGTTAAGCCAGTTCTGACAATACAGTATGAGTTTGGTGTAAACACTAATATGGTGCTTGCTATATTTGCATGGAAGTGTTGAAGTAGTACATATAACAGTAAGCTGCTGCTGTCATCTATAAAGACTGCTTCAAGGTACTCTAGTTGTTATTTTCTACAGAAAAGAAGAAAATTGGGTTACTATCTTCAACTAATAATAATTTTTTTCTCCACAGTATGCACCACACTCCTTTTCATCTATCGACGTTTATTTATTTATAGTAGTAAATCATTTATCAGCATGGCAAATATTACCAGGGACCAATTCATTGAGCTGAATAAATCTGTCATACTTAAGATATATAGTACTTCATTCTTTATTATTTTTTATCATTGATATAAACAATTTTATAGACAGCATGCATTCTATGATTGTAGTGGCATCATATTATGCATCCTCTGCTTTTATACACATTCTAAATATCTTATGCTTTAGTCCATCATTATTAAAACTCACTCCCAAGATCTAAACAGGCAGTTTTCAACAGTGAGCTCTGTTAACAAAAGAGAAATACAGTTTTGTTACTCTTCTTTGTAACATATGCTATTTTATTTTATCTTATTTTTTTTACACCAGTGCTCAAAACTGAACTATTCTAGATGGGGCTTTACTTATGTTCTGTTCCTGTCTTGAGAGTTCATGCATTTCTAAATTCATAGCAGTGTCTGGTTATCCTTGGTTACAGCTTATTGACATTGCATGCACTATTTATCTATCATCTACAAGTACACATTGATTCCTCTTTACTGGTGACTCATTCAGTTATATTTAATGACGTATGGTGCATACAGATCAGTATCAAGATGCATAATGTAACATTTACCTACAGTACATTGACTCCCATGTGCCAAGTGGATGCCCAAAAAGAGTCAGCCTTTAACTTCTTCATAACCTAGCAAAAAATGACGTAAATAACCAGACCACGCCAATATCCATTTTTGCATGTGCATGTTTGTTCTTTCCTCCTTGCCTTTTAAGAGCTGTAGCGCTTTCATTCTTCTATCTGCAGGCCATGTAAGGGCTTGTTTTTTTCTTTAAGAAAAAATGTACTTTGTAATGGCGCCTTTCAATTAACCATAACATGTAAGATGGAACCCCAAAAATATTATTTATGAAAATAAGTATTGTTGAAATTGGAAATAGGAAGCAATTTTGTCACTTTTGTGGGGTTTCCCATGTCTACGTAATGCACTTTATGGTAAAAGTGACATGATACTGTTAGCCTATAGGCCAGTCCGGACACAAACATATGCAAGTTTACACAGATTTTCAATTTTTTTTTCAAATGTCCCCCACGTTTTTATAATTATTAAAATGGCTCTATTGTAACTACTATAACGGTTTAATTTTTTCACCTGTGGGCTGTAGTTAATTTTTGCGCCATGATCCTCTAGTTTGTATTAGAACCATATTTTTGTAGATTGGATGTTTTGACCTCTTTTTATAATTTCCTTACATATGCAATGTAACAAAAAAAATTAGTGATCCTGGCATTTTCCCCCTATTTTTGTTTATGTGATTACAGCTGGCATATGTTGTTGAGAAGGGGAGAAATCTGCCCCTCTTCTGAGGCATATGCCAAGGGCACACCTTAATAAACCCTCATATACGCTCCGGCCGGGATCCCGTGTGGCGCCGCAAATAACTGACATGTGGGAAACCCTGTCAGTTCACATAATGAAGCAAGCGGCTCCAGCCGCTTGCTTCATTGTGTGCAGGGGGAAGTTCTCATGCGGGCGCGCGCTAATGTGCCCCCATCAGAACCCTGTGGCCGAAAGATCATCCGGCCGGTACTGCATCAACGACTGGGATGATCCGTGAAGAGACTGGCCGTTCAGTGACCCGACGGGGTCATGGAATGGCCGGTCTCTATACGTAGTATGAACATAGCCTAATAGCACAAATATATTGACAATCTGCTATCATATTCAATTTTAGAGCTAAAACTTCTTTCATCTTTAGTAATAACATCATCATTGCTACATTTTATTCATCTTCCATTCATTCTCATATGGCATTAAATCATTCCGATCACCACAGCAATTGGTTATAAACATTGTACAGCTTTAGAATTTAAACAGGTAGATTTTTAACTACCAAATGTTAAAATAGTATTTCTATCGTAGTGTCTTTAAGGCGCAGTAGTTGGAGGGTACACAAAAAACACTAGAATGCAGTCAATTAATATCATGCAGGTCCCAAATGACTACAGCAGTCACCTCCTCAATGCTCTGAGATTTTACAGTATGTCTTTTGTGTCAATATGAAGGGTCATCTACTTACTCTACTGTAGAATCCTAGTTGAAGTTGCTCTATATTTAGTACTCTACAAACCCTTTCAATAAAGTTTTATCCACATTAGTTTTGTTAAGACCTCCAATAATTTCACATCCTCTTCCCTGAAAATATAACTTTTTCATAAATCGCATTCCTTTTGCTATTCTTCAATTCTTCCTAGGATCAAACCTGCAATGGATTGTAGCACATTCCTCCTCTTTGCCTTTGAGTTACTCACGTCTTAACAATACAGTAGGTCAAAAGATAAAGCTCCTTTTAGATTAAAGGAATGTGTAGATGGTTGAGTGCTCAATCCCTAATAGCACAAACTTGGAGCCATGTGTATTTCACATTATTCTAGATATTTGAAGGACTCTTATGGCATTCTAATTTTTGATAGAAGGTTTCTCAATGAAACTCCATATACATTATTAAGTGTATTATGAAACATTCTTACGAATGATTTCATCATGTTTTAGAATAGAGTTGAAGAGCAGGAAATAGCTTATTTGTTGTGGCATATGTCACAAGCCCTTATTAGTAAGGTTTGTTTTCAGAAGGAATGTAATTACTAGAACTTTAGATTTATATTATATTCTCGTTCCAGGGGCAGAGCCATAATTACTGAACAGCCATCTCTCACAATATATATAATTTGTCACTCTAAAGGTCTGACTCTATGTTGTGTTCATCTATTTTGGTAACATAGACTCTGACTTCGCGTTTTTGTGGCTATTACATTTTGTGTATTCTGTAATAGACTTCACTCCTATTGTTCCCCCCTGAACATAGGATTGAAAAGTAAATACTTTTAAAATGATTATTGATCTTTATGTACTGTAAAACAGTTTAGCTACATGTGCTTTTAAAGACATAAGCTACGAAGCTGGAGAGGATTAAAGTTAAATATGTCCTACTTTCTCTTTGCAATGCATCCACTTCTCTGACAAATCAATGTGTATGTTCTGTCCATTAAATCATGAACCTCAGACATCAATGTAATGTCTATGTAGTTGTCACTGCTAAAATACTACTGAACAAGGACAAACCAAAATGAGAAACTGTACTTGCCATTATATAAAGTGCCATGAAAAATTAGTCAACCCCTTAAAAATGCAATACATTTGTCTGAAGTACAAATAACACAAATGGTCACAGTTGGTATTTTATTGCCAACCAGTATCCTCTTAAAGTAAATGTTCAAATTCATAATTTATGGTGGTCTGGTTTTTCCTGACCTGAGGGGATAAAAGGAAATAGGTCATTTTTATACTACTGTACATTAAGTAAAAACCGAGGAAGAAAGGAAATTTGAATTAGGTTATGGATCATAAGCTATCATAATTGGAAGGTTATCCATCAAAATTATATATATATAGGGCTAATTACATAAAGAGTAAGTATATGCTGATAAAACTCATTATATGCTGGTGGGAGTAAGGAAGTTGTCCAGTGTCTGACCCCTAACAGTGATTGTTTTTCCTGTGATGCCAGCAGTGCAATGATATCACTGTACTACCTACATCCTTCAAAGGGAGGCAGAGAAATCTGTATTAATTTGATGGAATTATATTGCAGTCAATGTTTGTAAAACTAGAGCAATGTCATTCATTTTATGTAACGGAATAAGAAAATAAATGACTAAAATGATAAAATTACTAATGATTTTGACCAACAGATTTTACTTAAAAGCTGAAGATTGAAAATATGCTACTAATATAAATATGCATACCTATTTACCTCTAATGGAGCAGGTTTTTTTTAACAGTTTTGAATATTGGTTTACAATGAGTTTGACTCCATTCATTGGGACAGATTTGTTTTGAAGTATTTCATTTGAGATGATAGTACTTGTAAACAAAAGTTTCTTAATTGTGTCACAGACTTTTGACAAATGTGAGACCTAGGCTTTGACAACTAAAAAAAAATACATTTCAATGACAATTTTGCAGTGTGCTTGAGATCATTGCTTTTCTCCAAAGTGACTTTTTACCCAAATTTTAGTGTTAGGGCATTTAAGGGTTTTTTCCAAGATTAATAACATTGTCTAAAAAAAAAAATCCAACTGTATTGTCAAAGCCTAGACAACTCCCTCCCCCCTCCATATACTTTTCCTCCTATATCAGCTTTACCTCCAATTTTACATTTTTGTTTACATCTTACACTGTTTTTTACATTCTGTTAACCCCTTAAGGAGCCATGACATACTGGTACATCATGGGAGCCTGTCACCTAAGGACCCATGACATATCAGTGCACCAGTGGGTCCGGTAATGCTTTGAATTGAGCTCAGGAGCTAAGCTCAGTTCATTGCATGTGGGGACCAGCTGATATCAGCAGCCAGGTCCTCACTGTTAATTACGGGCCACCATGATCATGCAGTGACCAAGCATTAACCCCTGTATCAGTCAGGTCGGTGATCAATGCATAGAGTCTGCCACAGGTAGGCTCTATGCAGAGATCGCAGATAAAACTGATCAATGCTATGCTATGACAAAGCAATGATCCGTGTATTAAATGTAATATAAAAATGTTAAAGTCCTCTAAGGGGACATAAAATACATAAAGAAAAAAAAAAGTTTTTAAAAACATGAAATAGCCCTTCTCACAATAAAAGTTTAAATCACCCCCTTTCCCATTTTATAAATAAAACACATAAACATAAAAAATACACATATTCTATAGTGTAGCATGCATACAATCTATAAAAATAAACCTATATTGTTCCATAGAAACATAGAACATAGAAGATTGTCGGCAGAAAAAGACCACTGGGTCCATCTAGTCTGCCCTTTTAGTATTTCCTTTCTAGCTCAGTTCCAGCTTTCGCTCCAGCTCAGTAAATAGCATAAAAAAAGCCGTAAAAATACCGGGATTTAATATGTTTTTTTTTTTACATTTTATTTTTTTTTAAATTATAAAAATTGATCAATATGCCTCATCTACAAAAATATGGTACTAATGAAAACTGGAGTCAAAAAAGTTCATTGTAATCACATCTATTTGCAAAAAAAATGTTTTACTGTTAATAAAAAATAGTAAAATATTGGAAAAGCTATATAAACTGCATCATATCATGTTAGTATTATTATAAAGTGCATTACGGAAACATGGAACCCACAAAATTTGCAGAATTTCTCCCCCCAATTTCATCCCATAAATTATATTTTGGGGGTTCCATCATACATGGTATGGTAGATCGAAATAAGCCGAAAGAAGGCTACAAATTACACCTGTTCCTAAAAAAAAGCACTCACATGGCCCAGTAGCTTGAAAAATAAAAAAGTTAGAGCTTTTAGATGTTGAGGAGGAAAAAATGAAAACGCTAAATTAAACATTGTCGCAGTCCTTAAGGCCATTTTGCACTTAAAGCGAATGTACCATCAAGCTTCTTTTGATCCGCAGCCCAGTTCCTGTGTACGGCGCTGTTCTTTTCACGGGCACAGGGCCGGGGGTAAAGCACTGAAGGTGAGCCAGCCCGCCACCAGTGGGAGGAAACCCCCACCCTTTTATGACGCGGCTCCACTGTACCCGTGAATAGAATGGCGCCATATACAGGAACCGGGCCGTGGTTCAAAAAATGGACTACAGCATTGGCTTCCCTGCACCGCCACCGTTCTATCCATGGGTGATACTTAAAGCGAATGTACCTGAAAGCAAATGTTCGCTTTAAGGGGTTAAGCTTGTTTCCTTACACAGCACACCTAGTGGCCAGAGGGGGAACTGCAGTATTTAACTGTTACAGGCCAACTGCAGTTTCTGTTGTCTGTGTGTCTGTTACTGAGTGTCTGTTTGAGTGGTTTATTGTGTATGTTACTGCATGTGTCTGTCTGTGTGTTACTGTGCATGTCTGCCTATGTGAGTGGGGCTACGTGTGTGTTACTTTGTGTTGCTTTTACTTTAAGGAGCTGTGGGCCCCTCCAAGGCACTGTCCTCGGGTTGGGGGGGTTGGTTAAGTTGGGGTGGAGCAAGGTGGCTTTGTGTTCTTCGAGATGGGTGGAGTCTGTGGTATATGCCACTCATGTGCTGTCCTCTGGAGTGGGTTGGGGGGATGGGGCCTTAGTGACCGCTGGTTCGGTCTCACAATCTTCTTTTTTTCTGTAAAGTCCCACATTTTCCGGGTATTGTGATGTGTGTGCCGTTATCGTACCCGTACTGTGCCTGCGTCCAGCTCTCCTTCACATTGACAGAGGAGTTCTGAATCCTGATTGGCTGGTACACAATAGCCAGCCAAACAGGGTTCAGTGCTCTGCCACCAATAAGAAGAAGGAGAGCTTTCTTTATAAAACGAAAAAGAGAACATGCAGGACGTCACAGGAAACAAGAAGATCATGGCCCAGAGGGTCACATGACTAGACCAGCGATCTCCCAGGGTGGACAACTAATGACAAATAAGTATGTTAAGAAATGGTTAACCTTGGTTAACCCTATCAATAGCTTAATTATCATTTTTTCTCAGAATACCCCTTTAGGCTATGTTCACATGTTTTTTTCAGCTCCGTTTAAAATGACTTCCGTTATTTTGAGTCTAAAATAACGGACGTTTTTCGAAGCCTTGCATCCCCTTAGTGCAATAACGGGTGTTTGCACATTATTTTAGTTTGGGGTTACTAATTGGCCTTTGGTTGTGGCTTAATTGGAAATTCCATTGAATTTAATAGTAAAAATGGAGAAAGAACCGTGACAAAAAAGGAACTGTGTGTGAACAACTAATAAAAAAACGTCCGCTATTTGCAAAAACTAAAAATTTAACATTATTTTAGTTCTGTTAAATAAGTTTTAACATTTTAATATGACATAATATAATATATATATAATATTATAATATAATATTAGCACAATAGTCTGATTAGCTCCTCAACAGTTACTGGCACCTCACCACTTTCAAACTCATTAAGAACAAAGTCAGCATAATGGGAGTTAAATGACAAATTATTTGTACTTTATTTTCTGCTGTTCAATTTAAGTATTTTTAAAAGTAGTAACACAGCTGGTAAATACTTTCTATGTGGGTGAGTATTTTATTATTTTTTTTATAATGTGGAATATTTTTGTCATTGGCAGTGAACAACTTTTAATATATTTGGATTTAGTTATGAACATGGCATTCAAACAAAAATGTCAATTCTGTACCAAAAATGTAACTTTAATTTAATGAATTTAGCTATTTTTTCTTTACAATCCCAGGGTCCAAATTTTAAATGTACCTTCAAAAGCACAGACTGCTCAGTACAGCCAACCATCTGTCTTTGTCCAGTAGCCAAGCAGAATTATTTAGAAAGACAAAGGGTCACAAATCACAAATAGTACAAGAACAAGAGTGTTTGGGAAAACATAATGACAATGACATTTTAACAACTTAGTTCATTTTAATGTCTCATTGCTTATTTACAAATAATGTTTTTCCGGACAGTACTTTAAATCAATTGTATGTTGTCTTTTATGTGAAGGTTTCTTTTAAACCCATATTTTAATACTTTGTTACATATAAGATAATTTGTATGCTATTTTTTTAATACCTTAGTTTACTGTTCATACAGTCTGTCTCTATACATCCTGATTTCATTCAGAAATATGTAATTGGAAAATTAATTATATTGATAAATTAATAAATATTTAAATAAAAAGTATAATACCAAAATCAACCCTGCAATTTTTTTTAATTATATCTTTATTTTTCACAACAATAAATATTAAAAACATTTAACAACCATATTATAACTAATTTTCCCCTATACAAACTTATATATAAACCCTCTGACATCAATGGCAGCCCTGCATATATTATCCAACACATTATTTTCTCATACAAGAGACCAACTTTACATTCGGTGTGGTGACCCCTCAGTCCCCCGAGCGCACCTCTTATACCTTTTGGTATACCACTGAATCTCCTTCCACTTCCCTTCCTCTATTATTCTTCCTATCCTAAGACTGGTGGTCTGGGCCCCCCCTCCGGCACTAGGTGCAGCTGATCTAAGTTAAATAATTTTATTAATTCATATTTATTACATAAAATATAAAACCGAGCTACAGCTCTAATATGAATTTATGAAGCTTTTTTAGACAAGACTATCCAAATTAGATGCGACTTTTTGAATTACATTTTTTGTTGTTAATTAGATCGAAAGTGCGCCAGAATTCTTTTTTAGCTAAATGTATTAGCTGAACAATTTTTTAAAAAAGTTGCATATATTAGCGCATCACTACGTTTGCTCCGAACCAGGTGAATTTATTAGACTAATTAAAAGACCATTATTTTTAAGACACATTTACTATGCTATTAGACAATTTACATACATTTGACTAATCACATTAGATTGGAAATTATGCCAAAACATCTTTGACAAAATTGTGTTTTTAGATTTGTTAGTAAATATCCCCCATATAGTCTCAACTTCCTTTTATTTATTACCAGGCCTGCATTCACCTTACTCAATATACATCCATTACCCATACCTCTCCAGGGGATCAAACCCTCCTCTTGACCTGTCACCCCCAGAGGTAATTTTTGCTTATTTCACCATACACTCCTGTGATAAGTCCCACATCTATTATGCAGTCCATACCACGTTACCGATCTAATTCTGCTCCCGCCTCTCACAGGGAGCAGAACCGATCAAATCGGCTTCATCCATCTCAGGCTTGGCAATTAGCCTTTCTTTTCTTTTCTTACCTAAATAGTTGATTTATGCTTCCAATTCAAATCTCACTTTAACCCTTTTCCTATTATTGTTATCCAACTTTTATCTATGGTCTCCATCTGCACACTCGGCACGGAGAGGGGCATCCCTTCCCCACCAGCCTCTTCCTCCCCACTATTCCCCTGCAATGTTTATAAACATACGCAAAGGGGAAGATTTATCAAAGATTCTAATTTTCCTTCTTCTCAGATTCCTTGGGAAATGTTAAGTGGAATCTGATTGGTTGCTAGGGACAACTAAGAAAATTTTACTTTACACCAGTTTGATAAATCTATCCCATAGTTTTAAAAAACACCTGGTACAAAGAGAACCGTGTACTGAGTGACTATCCACCTGTTTCTCCCTGCCTGGATTGATTTGCTTGACAGATCATTCCTTGTACACAAGAGACATGTGAATCAAGCCTAGCTATGGGGGGGAAAGGCAGATGATGATCTGCCAGGCAAACACCCCTTCTTTTTAAAACAAGGATGCCTGGTGGAAAGTTCAAGCAAAGGTATCTATAATATAAAAAAAAAAAAAAAAACTTTTTGTTGTGTACACACACACACACACACACACACACATTTTTTAACGTCCTTTCCTTTTCTTTGCTATTAAATTCAATGGACCTACAATAAAAAAAACACAACCAAAAAGGCCTTAACTAGAATAATATACAAACTCTTTTTCCTTCCTTCACCTTCCTCCCCTTCCCTCCCCATACATGGTGTGCAGCTGCAGGAACAGGCAGATAGGTGATAAGGAGATAAAATAAATTATGCCTTTGTCTTTGTCTTCTGATGGTCATTTGCAGACCTGAAGTGCCACAAAAAAGACGGTGAGCTGCAGCATGCACACCTCTCCCCTCCCACACCCTCCCTGTCTTGACTGATTAATGTATAGGGCTGGGCTCATGGCTCAGTTCTATAATCAAATGAAATAAAAATAATGAATAAAAATGGAAACAGTGCATGTTTCCATCAGGTTAAGGGCTGGTGACCATCATTTTATAGGATTTTCGACCAGGCAGGAAAAAAAAAAAAAAAAAAAACTGGAGGGGTATCTTAATAAAATCTGCAATGGAGGTCCCAAATAGTGCCAAATAGAGCCACTGAAATGTGTTTGTCTGTCTGACTAGTTATCCATCTATTCATCTATCCATCTATTGTATTATATTATTATTATTATTATTATTATTATTATTATTATTATTATTATTATTATTCACAAGGGGGATGTAAAAACACACACTTTAACCTTTTTTTCACACTAACATTTTTTTATTTAATAAACAAAGCATTTTATAATATTTTGTTAATACTGCTCCTGTTTTTCCACAATAAAATAGCCCAATAGCTATTACACTTTCTACAAAGGGTCATCTATGCATTCATATTTCATAAGCTCTTCACTCGAGCAAGCTCTACATTTTGATGAAAATACAGATATGATCAATATAAATTACATTTTAAAAGCTTGTCTTCTAAACATATTATCTTCAAACTTTATAAAATATAATAACTTGAAATACAATCTTAGAATGGGGATGAAAAATAGCTTCACATGCTAGTCAGTAGTGTACGATAGTAAATGATGAAAAGAAAGAGTAACAAAATAAATAAAATAAACATTAACTTACTCATGATATTCATTACAAATAAATATTTAACATTTTACAGATTATTTACAATTAGGCTTTATATGTGATTTAATTTCTTAATATATCATTCTTAACCCCTTCACAACCCAGGATATAACTGTACACCCTGGGTCGGGAAGGGGGCTCTGAACTGCCGCAATCACGCCTGCTGTTAACAACCAGGGACAGCGGCAGTTACCGGGCGCAGTGCAATCGTGATCTAATGAACCGGTGCTCTATTACATACACAGCATTGATGTCAATGGGAAATCAGTGCTGTGTATATAGAAGTCCCGAGGGGACTTCATATTACTGTGTAAAAAAATAAAGTTTTTTCATTAATAAAAAAATCCCTCCCCCTAATAAAAATTTTAATCACCCCCTTTTCCCATTTTATATATAAATAATAAATAAATAAACATATTTGGTATTGCCGCGTGCGTAATCGCCCGAACTATTAAATTATACAATTCCTGATCTTGCACGGTAAATGGCGTAAGTGCAAAAATCCGCCAAAGTGCAAAACTGATGATTTTTTTGTCACATCAAATCCAGAAAATAAAATAAAATTTAAAAAATAATTAAAATAAAGAAATAAAAAGGGATCAAAAAGTCGCATATACGCAATCAAGGTACTGATAGAAAGTACAGATCATGGCACAAAAAATAACTCTTCACTCCAGACTTAAGGATAAAAGCATTAGAAGCATGGTACTAGAGCAATTTTAAGGAGCATTTAGATTTTTAAAAAGGTTATAATTTTTTAAAAGCCATAAAATAAGTTATACAAGTTACATATTGTTGTAATCGTACCAACTTTAGGAATATAGATAACATGACAGTTTTACCATTGAGCAAATGGTGTAAACACAACTCCCCCCTAAATAAAAAGTGTGTTTTATTTTCAATGGCCATGATTATAACGCTTTTATCCTTTTGTCAATGTGGCTAGTTGAGGTGTAATTTTTTGCGCCATGATCTGTACCTTCTATTGCTACTTTTATTGCGTATATGCAACTTTTTGAACGCATTTTATTAAAATTTTTCTGGATTTGATGCGACCAAAAATGCACAATTTTGCCCTATGGCGGATTTTTGTGCTTATGTAATTTACAATGCGAGATCAGGAGTGTGATAATTTAATAGTTTAGAGATTAAGCACGCGGTGATACCAAATATGTTTATTTATTTTTATTTATAAAATGTGAAAATGGGGGTGATTTAAATTTTTATGAGGGGAGGGGATTTTTTATTATTGAAAAAAACTTTTTTTTTTTTTAAGTAATTAGAAGTCACCTGAGGGACTTCTATATACACAGCATTAATCTCCAACTGAGATCAATGCTGCGTACATTACAGAGCACCAGTCCATTAGATTGATGCTCTGTTGGTCTTGTTTACTGCAGACCAAATCAGCAGAATACTGAGCCGAGATTAGCGTCATTCCGACACTGAGGCCTGGCCGGGTAAGTTAAAATGGATCACCCCTCCCTGATCGTATGGAGGGGGAGGGGGGGGGCAATCTACCTACTAGACACCAGGGATAGGGTATAAAAAGCAATTAAGATGCAGCTCTCAGCCATGACAGCTGCATCTAAATGGCTCATTAGCGGGTGCGGCTACTGTCCTGGGCCATTAATAACACCCAGGATCGCGCCGGTTCAGATCGGGGTAGCCACGCGGTCCCGCTCCTATCATGAAAATCAGTCCTGGTGTTTTATTTGAACAATATAACGATTTTTTGCTCGAAAATCACCCCGTGAAATAGGGCCCTTACTGTTCAAAACTTCTGTGCATCACTTAGGAGACATGTGATGCCAACCAATGGAGCATGTACTACAAAAATGAATGTAATGGTGTCTAGAAGTGTCTGCTCTGTGGTTAAGTACCACTTGTCCTGTACTGTGAAATTCAGTCAGCAGTAATATCTCCTTAATGTTTGTTTTATTTTGAGTTGGAACTTTGGAGGCTTCAGAACCAATTTCTTGTTTTCCATGGTATTATAGTGTCAGGATACAACAATATTTATAATTTATATAATGTGCTATCATAATAAGTGTTTTTTTAATTATTGTATTCTTCTCTTACAGATAATCCCAAACAAAACACAAGAGCCACTGTTTACATTCTAATTTTGGATGTTAATGACAATGCTCCACAGTTTGCAATGTTTTATGATACATTTGTGTGTGAAAATGCAAGACCTGGGCAGGTACAGTGTGTATTTCTTTTTTAAATATTGTACTTTGGTTTAATGTTATAAATAACAAGAGAACCAATTCTATTATAGATTGTCATAAAGAGGCTGGAATGAGGGCAGTTTGCATTTTGTGGTTTTCACCTTAGTGTGATATAGAAATGTTTTCTTATAACACTTATAACACTTATATTGTTTCAAGGTTCACTATACTCCTCATGACAATTATAGTCAACATTAATGCTATAAAATTGATGACTTAGCACTACTCCACCATTAGGAACCAACACTACAGTGCAGCATTCCTGTTTCCATCCCCACTCCTCTACCCACCTAGTATTTGCGGGTATTGAAGTGAATGGCACGACTGGTTTATATGGTCTCTTGTGCAGCAGAGCCATTGGCCTCATCAACACATCCATGGACAAGACCATAATGCATGGTCTGCGATTGCAGGTAGCCCCCATATGTGCCACCCGCAATCACAGACCAGATAAGTCCAGATAAAAAGTCCAGATAAGTGCAGTCTAAGCCCCCATGCATACACAGATGTGTGGACGACCCCATTGAAATCAACATATCCTTTTTCTGTCCAAAAATTATGCAGTTGTGTAATATGCACATATGTAGTTGCTGGGCACCTGCTGTAATTGCCCAGGTCTCCTACAGCTTTGCATTGCAAGGGTTAAAAGCAGTGAGTGAAAACTGCAAGAGTAACTGGCATCCTGGGATTAAACCTGCAGTACATGTCACCTTACACTGTGTGTTTTGGTTAATTGCAGCACTATGATACTACTCTCTATTAAAGCGTGTTATTTGATGGAAAAATCAGTATTTGCAATACTACCAGTATACAAATAATATCACCAAACTATAACCTTTGACATTACCACCATACTGTTACTGAATAAAATTCTATACTAAACTAAGACAACTATCTACCTATACAATGACCAAATAGTGGTAGATTCAAGCTCTACACTGTACAAATAACGACATTGACTTATATGTAGTGACTAACAAGTGATGTCTTCTCTGGTCAGACTGTTTTGGACCATGACTCTTCTTATCAAAATATGCCAGAGAAACCTGTTAGTTTCTTTTCTCCGGCACATATAGTATTAGGCCTCCTCTGTACCCCCTATAGTTGTTAAGCCCCCTCTGTGTCCCTAAATTACAGTTTTTTCTAAGCCCCCATATAATAGTTAGGTCTAGTTGTTATTAGTGAAAGCATACCTGTCACTACAGATGGTGTCGGACTAGAGGCAGTGTTAACTCCTAATTCTGAAGTTCATGTATCCCTGGTGAAGCACCATACATGATTAAAATGCTAAGAACCTCCATTGGATCACATGTGGTGCATTTCCAAGGATAAACAGACTTCTAGATTAGGAGTTAACATTGCTGCTAGTCCAGCAGCATCTGTCCTGACAGGTATCCTTTAAATCCCTCTATGCCCCTTTAAATCCTTTTGTGCCTCCAAGTAGCCCCCTGTAGGTGGTCCCCCTGTAAATGTTATGCCCCTATAGTTAGTCCCCTAGTAAATGTTATGTCCCTGTAGATAGCCCCCTGTAAATTTTATGCCCCTTAGGTAGTCCCCCAAGAAATGTTATGCCCCTTGCCACAGCCAGTCCATCCCCCCTTGCGGCAGATGTTGGGGAAGACCAGCAGCACCTTTGATTCCGTTCCCTGGTGTGGAGTATGTCATCACGAACAGTGATCCAGAGGATCCTTGTATTCAGTTGTTACATACAACACTCTTTCAGAGACTTTCTTCCAGAGGCAACACAACTGTCTAGTTTCAGTTCAGGTGTTGTTGCAATTAAACTCCATTCACTTTAATGAAACTGAGTGGTGCTGTCTCTGGAAGAAAGTGGCCATGTTTTACTAACACTGGGGATTTCCTCATTTCAAACTATTTGTTGAAACATAAGACAACAATAGTGGTGGGTATACCCCAACAAAAATGTCCATCTTTTGATAACTTGGCATGTGCCCATGAGCATCAATTTTTATTGTTATTAATGTGGTACGGGATTGTAACTGTACCATTCACAATGTGTAGGGCAGTTCTGTATAGATTAGAGACACCTGCTGACTATAACATCACCATCACCAAAGGTAACAGTGGCATAGTGTTTTCCTTCTACACTAAATGAGGGACCAGTGGGTCTAAGTGTTTATTATTGATAAAACGCTAACTCATGTACCCCAGAACCAAGCGGTAATAATCCAACTGTAACTGATGCTGAAAGGCACATGACAAGTTATTGGCACATGTACATTTTTTTGTTGGGGTATATCGACAATTGCTATGGCAATTCATTGTCACCCCATAATTGTATCCTAGGGGTACTGGTGAGCTTAGAGAGGGAGCCCCTTACCTATGTAAAACAAGTTAGGTGCTTTAATTACTATTGACTGGGGCATCTAAATGGTTAAAGGGTTGGACTGGAGCTAGATTGTAAGCCCTTGTGGTCAGAGTCCTCTTCTCCATGTACCAGTCTGCCATTTGCCTTCATGTAATGTGCTTTGATCATGAAATGTTCTTGTTTGTTACCCCTGTCGCCTGAATAGCGCTCTGGAATTAAGGGCACTTTATAAATAAACTAGAAAATGTACCCGGCGCTGCCCGGGTATAAAGTGTCAGTGTGTTAATTAGATGTGTTCTAAGGTGCCCAGGAGGCCAAGCTAAAGGTATTGTTTCATCTGAGTTAATCAGTGGAATTAGTGTATACCTGTAGTGCATAGTTGGAGGGGTTCTGTATACCCACAATGTATAGTTTTTAGGGGTCTCGCATATCTGTAGTGCATAGTTGGGGGGGCTGTATACCTATAGTGTATAGTTGAGGGAGGTCCTGTATACCTGCAGTGTACAGTTGGTGAAGGTCCTGTATACCTATACTGTATAGTTCGGGGGTCCTGTATACCTGTAGTATATAGTTGGTGCTGTATACCTGTAATGTATAGTTGGTGGAGGTCTTGTATACCTGTAGTTTATAGTTTGAGGGTCCTGGATACCTGTAGTGTATAATTGGTGGAGGTCTTGTATACCTGTAGTATATAGTTCGGGGGTCCTGTATACCTGTAGTAAATAGTTTGAGGGTCCTGTATAACTATAGTATAGAGTTGGTGGAGGTCCTGTATACCTGTAGTGAATAGTTTGGGGTCCGATATACCCGTAGTATATAGCTGGTGGAGTTCCTGTATACCTATAGTATATTTGGGGTCCTGTATACTTGTAGTATAGAGTTGGTGAAGGTGCTGTATACCTGTATTATAGAGTTGGTTTAGGTCCTGTATACCTGTAGTGTATGGATTTGAGGTCCTGTATACCTGTAGTGTATAGTTTGGGGTCCTATATACCTGTAGTATATAGTTGATGGAGTTCCTGTATACCTGTAGTGTATAGTTTTGGGGTCCTGTATACCTGTAGTGTATAGTTTGGGGTCCTGTATACCTGTAGTATATAGTTGGTGGAGGTCCTGTATACCTGAAGTATATAGTTGGTGGAGGTCCTGTATATCTGTAGTATATAGTTTTGGGGTCCTGTATACCTGTAGTGTAAAGTTTGGGGTCCTGTATACCTCTAGTATATAGTTTTGTGGAGGTCCCGTGCACTTGTAGTGTATAGTTTTGGGGTCCTGTATACCTGTAGTGTCCTGTATACCTGCAGGGTTGTATTTACCCGTATGGCAGTGTTATTCAGTCACAGAGTGTCGGTATTGGTCATGTCTGGTATGGGGGTGTTATCCAGTCACAGTATGGCGGTATTGGTCAGGTCTGGTGTGGCAGTGTTATCCAGTCACGGTATGGTGGTATTGGTCAGGTCTGGTATAGCAGTGTTATCCAGTCACAGTATGGCAGTATCGGTCAGGTCTGATATGATGGTGTTATCCAGTCACAGTATGGTGGTATTGGTCAGGACTGGTGTGGCGGTGTTACCCAGTCACAGTTTGCCGGTATTGGTCAGGTCTGGTATGGCAGTGTTATCCAGTCACAGTATGGTGGTATTGGTCAGGTCTAGTATGACAGTGTTATCCAGCACAGTATGGCGGTATTGGTCAGGTCTGGTATGGCAGTGTTATCCAGTCACAGTATGGCGGTATTGGTCAGGTCTTATATGACAGTGTTATCCAGTCACAGTATGGCGGTATTGGTCAGGTCTAGTATGACAGTGTTATCCAGCACAGTATGGCGGTATTGGTCAGGTCTTATATGACAGTGTTATCCAGTCACAGTATGGCGGTATTGGTCAGGTCTGGTATGACAGTGTTATCCAGTCACAGTATGGCGGTATTGGTCAGGTCTGGTGTGGCAGTATTATCCAGTCACAGTATGGCGGTATTGGTCAGGTCTGGTGTGGCAGTGTTATCCAGTCACAGTATGGCGGTATTGGTCAGGTCTGGTGTGGCAGTGTTATCCAGTCACAGTATGGCGGTATTGGTCAGGTCTGGTGTGGCGGTGTTATCCAGTCACAGTATGGCGGTATTGGTCAGGTCTGGTATGGAGGTGTTATCCAGTCACAGTATGGCGGTATTGGTCAGGTCTGGTGTGGCGGTGTTACCCAGTCACAGTATGGCGGTATTGGTCAGGTCTGGCAGTGTTATCCAGTCACAGTATGGCGGTATTGGTCAGGTCTGGTATGACAGTGTTATCCAGCACAGTATGGCGGTATTGGTCAGGTCGGTCTGGTGTAGCAGTGTTACCCAGTCACAGTTTGGTATATCTGTTGTGCCCTGTATATACATGTTCTGTATAGATGGAGTAGGGGGCCCTGTATATACATGTCCTGTATAGATGGAGTAGGGGGTCCTGTATATACATGTACTGTATAGATGGAGTAGGGGGTCCTGTATATACATGTACTGTATAGATGGAGTAGGGGGTCCTTTATATACATGTACTGTATAGATGGAGTAGGGGGCCCTGTATATACATGTACTGTATAGATGGAGTAGGGGGTCCTTTATATACATGTCCTGTATAGATGGAGTAGGGGGTCTACCAGTTATTACTGTGGATGTTGTGAGGCAGCTTCCCTAGCAACCATTGCTCCCTGTGAAAATGAAAGCAGTAATCCTATTGGTTGCTAAGGCTCCAACTGCCGTGTCTGCTGCAGCTAATTATATCACCTGTGTTTGCAGTGAGGAGATTTTCCCATTCATCTCTATGGGGCGCCCCTCTTTCCCCTCCCCCTCCCCTCCTGTACATCTGGCGGGGACGGGAACTTCGCAATAACCTTCCCGGGCACCCAATGTATCTGTGTGCCAAATTTGGGGTCAAACGGTTCAGGCGTTTGGAAGTCTATAGAGGACAGACAGACAGACAGAAGGACAGACAGACAGACAGACTTTGATTTTTATGATATAGATTAATTTAACAATAATAATAGATCTCGGACACTGTAGTAGCGTGTATATACATAAAAAAGAAAAATGAGGCTTGTTACCATTAAAAAGACTTTATAAAATTACACACAACAAAAATCAAAATGTCTTAAGACAAACCAGACTGAGGTGGAGGGTCACTTAGCAATATAACATTATGTCACATAGTATAACTCATTAATATATGGGTTGTAGATTATTGAACCATCTATCCCAAATGCACCCATATTCTATTTATTTTTAATGCTGAGGCCCACAGTTGGACACTATAGTAACTGCCATTCCTAATACAGGTGCCACATCAAATGTACATTACAACTAACACCTATAGATTGATTCTAAGTGATTCTGCCACATTTTGCATTGTGATCGCTTCCTCAAGATAGCAGTAGTAGAGTGTTAGCTGCATGTAACAGCTAACTCCAACTACTGATGTATTAACAATATTACCAATTACTTTAATTATTAACTTACATTTGTTTATATACTCTTTGGAAGAAGAAAAAATAATGCAGAAAAAAAACACCTTAAATTGAAAACATTTGGTCGCAGTCGTGTTTTATTGCTATAGTCATTACCTGTGGGTTTCTATTGCAGTAAGAGTATTGAAAAAATCCTATTAAATCTTGAAAGGTATCTGTCAAGAAGTTATCTTAAAAAGGAAATGAAATTGAAGTTTTCACAGCAGTATTTTTTTTTTCCTTTATTTTTTTTTTGTTCTTCCTGGAACAGAAAATCTGCAGACAATATTTTATTTAAAGTTTGAATTACTTAAGTTGATTTGTTTATCAGGTGGAGAAAGAACTATTGATGCAAACTAGTATTTCTGCCTCCTGATACTATTAAAAAAAATTAATGCATAGCAGCTGTCTACTGACTCAAGAATGCAAAGTATACTGGAAAAAATATAATTCTTTCTTTTTGCCAATGTGCAGCTTACTTTTTTCTTTGTAGGTATCAGCAGTTCTAGGCTGATTTTCCTATGAGAGTTCCATTTTATAGTCCTTGTTTTACTGAGATGCAATAAGTGATGTTGCCATATTCAATCTCCCTGTCAGATTAAGGGATTTGGATAAGAACGAACAAAATGTTTAACAAATGTGTTGCCTTTTCACTGGCACTTAGCCAGGCACAGTTATATGAGAGTGAATGGAATTAGTGACAGGATAACTCAGGGATATATATATTTTTCTTGCACCATGGACATAATGCAAGAAAATGCACTCTTTAACAACACCAAGAAAAAGTCATGAAATTATGACACAGGATTGATACCCATTTCCTACCCATTTATTATCTTTTAGGCTATGTTCACACTAAGTATTTTGGCCCAGTATTTTGGTCCTTATATTGCAACCAAAATTAAAAGTTGATTGAAAACACAGGCTTTGTTTGCACACTGTTGAAATTTAGTGGATGGCCGTCATTTAATGGCAAATAATTGGCGTTATTTGAAAACAGCCATTGTTATGAAATAACTGCTATTACTTGTCATAAAATGACGGCCAACCATTACATTTCAACAGCGTGTGAACATAGCCTATCTGTGTTTTCAATCCACTCCTGGTTTTGGTTGCAATATGAGGAACAAAATACTGAGCAAAAATACTGTGTGTGAACCCAGCCTTAAAATCACTGGCGTCATTTTAAGGTAAAAATTACAGGAGTCATTTCACGTTTTTGATGCCAGTCATTGCAATGATGGCTGTTTGCACATTATTCTAGTTTAGGTGGACTAATTGCCTTTTGGGTGTGGATTTAGTTTAAAGGTTATATATACAAAGCTAGTGGGCACCACTCATAATAATGGAGTGCTAAACCAGTGCACATAAATAGTATACAATTCTCAAAAAGAAAAAAAAGAAAAAAAATATGCACAGCACATCACAAAAAAAATCTTTATTACATAACTAACATGAGTACAAAAAATGCATATAAAAATAAATGTACAGGAGTAATACAACAAGGGAGACAAAACCCCAAATACTACTCTACATTTAAATCACTTAAAATGTCAACAGAAGTCTACTGGCATTCCAGCTAGGAATAATCTACTCTAATCTAATCAACCTGACCCTGGACTGTATATACAATAGTAGTTGTAGAACATCTCTACCCCAACAAAAGAACCTGTGAGCCACAATGCAACAGAAGAGGATATAGGGGGAGATTTATCAAACTGGTGTAAAGTAGAATTGTCTTAGTTGCCACTAGCAACCAATCAGATTCCACCATTCATTTTTCAAAGAATCTGTGAGGAATGAAAAGTGGAATCTGATTGGTTGCTCGGGGCAACTAAGACAATTCTACTTTACACCAGTTTGATAAATCTCCCCCATAGAGTAAAAACAAGGGGGAAATGGAAAAAAATCTCCATATGCAGTCCAACAGATGAGAAAAGGAATCACCCCACGCGTTACGCCATCTAGCAGCTTCCTCAGGGATGTCTGAGGAAGATCCCTGGTTTGCTAGAATCAATAGGCCATGGTAACACAATAAGGTTAAGCAGCTTACTTACAGTAGAATGAACAACAAACAGTCTTGTGTTGAAAAATGGCTCCTGGGACACTTAAGAGAAAAGCTTGTAACATTGGTTCCTAGAATATAGATGGGTTTGGATTCTGTAAATTATGCCACCTCACACCATAATCCCAGGAGTAAAACTAATTTACTTGGCCAAGTGCATTCAGCATGGCAGGAAATTTCTCAGACAGCCATTAACCCCTCAGTTTTGGCCATTAGTGACTGGCCTATTTTGGCCCTTAATGATCAAGCACTTAAAAAAAAAATGTTGCCCCCCTCCAACAGCAGTGCTGTTTTTGTGGGACTAATTCTACTTTTAATTAATGCCTTTTTTAGAGTGGATAAAGTTTCATTTATTTAACCTTTTTGTATTTCCATAAAGAGGTTGTCCAACATTTTTTTTTTATTGGAAATGTGAATAATTTGTAATCCGTCCCTTTCCCTTAGTTGTATTCTCTTACCTTTTTTCTCCCCTGTGTCCCTTGGCCTCCTCCTCTGTTGATGCGTTTTGGATTTGTGTTTGTTTACATAAAGAACTTCCAGGTCACAGGGGTCAGCAGTGACATCACAGCTCTGCAAGCCTATAGCTCCACCCCCTCCTCTCTGAATCTAGCTCCACCCACTCTACCCATAGGCAGGGAAATGTCTGTATTACTATAAGTGCCTTTTGAGCAGCATGGTGGCTCAGTGTCTGACAATTACTTATGTTATCAAATAAACTAGGTTTTTTTTACACTTTTATCTGTTGAAGGACTACAAAACCCAGCAAAACCCAGCACACCTGTACATGTACATGTGTAGGATTTGTAGTCCTGGATTACATATACACTACAGTAGCCATCCTACTAGTAGGTGGGGTATATACCTGCTCTCAATATGACACACAGCAGCAGCAGCTCTGCTCTAACACTTTATATCCTTACAGTACAATAGTAATAATATAGGGGAAGATTTAACAAAGCCTGTGCAGGTTACCCAGTTACCCATAGCAACCAATCAGATTGCTTCTTTCATTTTAAAAAAGGCCTTGGAAAATGAAACCTAGAATCTGACTGGTTGCTATGGGCAACTGCTTTCCTGTTCCTCTGCACCCCCATAGTTCCTTTATTTACTGTTTATAGATCCAACCTATGCTGCAGTGCTGTACAGTGATTGTAGTCTGTCATGTAGCCCTTACTGCTGCAGTTTCTTCTTGGCTCAGATGTCGATTAGATGTTAGGGGTGGGGCTAAGGAAATGTGCATGTATAACCCCACCCACCTGATGACTCACTGTTCCCTCACTGGCAGGAACAGGAAACAGAAAGGGAACGTGACAACACAGGAAGTAAAGAAAACACAGGCAGAGTGGTCATGTGACTAAGCCTGAGAACACAGTAAACACTCTAAATAAAAAATAGAAGTATATGTAGAATATACAACACCTACAGAGGTCAATGCAATGGTAGTTTATTGAAAAATCCCAGACAACCCCCTTAAAGACCATTTTTGTTATTATACTTTAATGTTTTCCTCCTCATGTTTAAAAGGACACAGAGCTTGCATTTTTCACCTACAGGCCATTATGAGCCCCTTTTGTACAGCAACTGGGCTTTGCAATGACAGACATTTTTTTTCATAAGAAATGCTACAAAACTGTGTGTGTGTGTGTGTGGGGGGGGGGCATATATGCTGGGTGAAATTGTAAAGAAAAAATAAATTGGAGGGCCCCGAAAACTGAGTTTTAAGGCATCAAAATTAAAGATGCCAGAAGTTTGTTTTGCGAGGTTCGCAAATTTTGGGTCCAATGTAATATTTGCGAATTGAATCTCGAAAACAAATTTCAATAAAGCGGCCAAACTATAGTAACTACAGTACTGGGACTATTACAAAAGGACAAATTTGTTAATGCTTGTAAAAGATTAGAAAAAAAATGGAAAATCTAAATAAAAAAAAATTAACCAGTCAAAATTAGCCAGTTAAGTTTTAACTTTGCACCATGGGCAGCAGTAGGCAGCAGTGGACATCAGAGAACCAGCAGCGTAACATCAATTTTTTTTCCAGCACAGAGGTGGACATCGGTGGACCAGTGGTGTATAATTACCTTTTCTCCATGGACATCATTGAACGCCGGTGGATCGGAGGTGGTGGGGCAGGGACAGCACTCGGAATTTCTTCTCTAAGGGTGTTTAAGCTATCTCCATCTTAAATAAACAGAGAAGGGGGATAACATCTGATGGGGTATGGGAGTGACAGTCCCACCCTAGCTTTATTCACACCCAAAAAGCCTCACTCGAAGGCTATGTTCATACTACGTTTAACAGCATCTGTTGCTGCCGGGCTGTACTTTGGACGTTCCGGCAGCCGATACTATTTTTTTTTTTTACATTTGACTCACTGGCACCATCGGGTGTGCCCGCAAATCAATTAGCCATTAACTTCAGCGTAATGTGCGCCGCTGGCTGAATTTGCATTGTGCAAACAGCTATTATTTCCGGTCGCTGTTCAGTGAACAGCGTCCAGAATTAATAGGTATTAATGCTGTGTGAACACAGCAGGTGGCATTGTATTGACTTCAATGCAATGCCGCTCTTGCAGTAAAGAATGGACGCTGATTCCATTGCAATAAGTGCCGGTTCTTTACTAAAATATTACAAAGTGTTAACTTAGCCTGATTGTGCATTTACATGCACAGGGCTGCTGCATAAAACCATCAGCAAATCATTATGCCCGTTAGTACTATGTAGACTTTAGAAAATATGTAGTTTCAGTGTTGAACTAGGTAGTTCCGCACTAAACTGTGTATTATCCACTCGCCCCATAATACTAAAAGCTGGCAGAATTACATCGCCATATGTGAAGCTGTTACTGCACATTCACAAGATCTGGAGAGCACAGAGAGACTATGCATAATTAGGAGGCCGTAAAAGCAGGTGGGCAGAACAGTGCACTGGGGGACCGACCGTGGAGCATCCCCAGTGCCCCAAACTGGTTCATTTGCATAATTTCTTTTTATTAAACTACTGGGAAAAAAAGGTGCCGAGGAGCAAAATAAGAAAACCAGAACCAGAATCATCACCTATCCAACTACATGTACCTATCAGCAGGTTGGTGTGTACAGACCTGCTGATAGTTTTCCTTTAAGAATAATTGAAAAGGAAACCATATAACAACAAATTAAAGATTACATCAAGTATATTATCCCAGAGAAAAAGCTTGTTAGGTGAAAGATGGGAGCAAACGTAGCAGAAATAATCATTTTGCCAGGGGGGGGGGGGGGGGGGTAGATCCTTTAAGTTGTTAAAAGGTGTGAAAGGGTTCTCATAGTTCAGTTCCTTGGCTAACACAATTTTTATGCACTGATTGATATTATGTGGAAATTAATGAGAAAGTTAAGTTTATAGATTAAAAAAAAAAAAAAATTAGGGTGGATTAGCTTTAGGCCATGTTCACACACATTAAAATAATACCAAAATACGGTTGTAATTTTGAGTTAAAATACAACAATGTGGGTACAGGTAAAAACAAAAAACAGAAAAACAAACAGGCATAATAGTGAGCTTGTTTGTTATCTTGACTGCCGTAATCTGTTTTCTATACAGAGTGCAAAGCCATTTTTTCATTGACTTTATTGCAACACATTATGACAGTGAAGACATAGCCGTATTTTGATATTATTTTAGTGTGTGTTTGAAAACAGCCTAAAATGCAATTAAATTACAAAGTTAGGCTTCAATGGGGAACTTTAGAGAGTAATGATATTTATACAGGGTGGTCTAAAAGTAGGTGGACAGAAAATAATAACATTTATTTTGATTTGGGAAAGACACAATGTCTCACAACAGCTTCTAAATCTCTGATTTCTATACTTTTAGCCCTTTTGGGGATCCCTCCCTACCTATCTTCACCTAAAAGCTTTCTCTCCCTGGTATACAGTCTGTCCCACTCTAGTTCCAACCAGAAAGTGTCACAAATCTGAAATCACCTATTCTTATACACAGGAGAAGGGCTATATTTACCACTAGGCACCTGTGGTCTGGTGCCTAGGGCAGCACTTTGCTGCTGAGCTCTTTGCAATTCTCTCTAGAGTGGGGCTCATGTCTCTTATCTGGAGACTGACAGTACTACAGACCAATAGGGTGCCTGCCCCTCTATGTGCACATGTTTTCTGGGACAACACAGTAGACAGGCACTCAAGAAAATGCTAGTAAAACCTTTTCTGTATGCTAACAGACCACAAACAAATTTACTTTAGCTACTACTAGGTTCCGCATTTTGCAGCTACTTTTGGAAATGGTTATAGAAATGACTATGCAATCCATTCTAATTCTACATAAAAAAGTCTGTAGCTTATTTTTCTATTTATTTGCTATTATACCTTATTTTGTATAGCTTCTGGGGAAGATGCCAGACCAGCACAGAGCTTTTCCTTGTTATGCATGGTGACCTGCACCAACTTCTACCTGTGTAGTGTAGAGGAGGTATCCACGTCCATTACTTCTAAGTATGGTATTGATCTCGCAGTTATCTCATCTCAATGTCAGCACTACATGAAGAGGGGTTTACAATGAGATCATTGGGTCACAATTAGGGATGAGTGAACTGTAAAGCTCGGGTCAGTGCGGGAATCTCCTTATTCTGGTTCTGGGCCAAACATGAATTTCATTTCATTTTCATTGCCAGCCTCTGGTCTTCTATCTTCACCAGACCTGCTGTGTTCCAGGTATCTCTTGCAGTCACTGCTCAGCTTCTCAGTGACTGCAACAGTGTCCTGCCTCAGCCACAAATTGGCTGAGCAGAAACTGCAGGAGTCGACTGAGCACATTAAGAGCTGTGTAGAGGGTCTGCCTAAACAGAAGACTGGAGCCCAAGTCAGGGGAAAGTATGAATACTTTTCCTCTCAGCCCCCAAGGAGTTAAGTGGGAAGCTATGCATTTTCACATAAGCTCTTGGGGCCAGACTGAAGAGTATGTATATTTTTTATTTTTAAAATAAATAAAAAAAATTTTTTTTAAGGAAAGCATGAAGAATTCCCCCTCTTTCTTAAAACCAGCCAGGTAAAAAAACAAACAGCAAAAGCCTAGTAAATCTAAACACTCTCTTCAGCTTAATAATACCAGCCTCCTGTCGTCCATACCAGGAGCACTCTTTTTGATGCTCCAGAACTACTACTACTTGGCTCTTTCCAGTACCCCTGTAGCAGTGGTTGCTAGGGTAATGATGTGGGGGTTAGTGTTAGCCATTTTATGGGCTAATACTGAAACCCAGCTTATTAATGGATGCCGTCTATGAGGTGGCTTCTACTACTAAGCCTATAAAGTGCATAAAAAAGACACTTTTTTTTAAAAAAGTAAATTTTTGTAAAACATGTAAACATTCACACTTATCATTGACCATTTTATTAAAAAATAATAATCCATTGGTCATTAATGCAGTCCAATAAATTCAATATAGTCCCAACAATACCGATATATGGAAAATAAAAAGGAGAACCAAAAAAAATAAATAAAAAGACTGGAAGTCATTTTGACAGGTGTTCTGCTCTTTTACAGTATGCAGCATCTGTAAGAATAGCTGTTGACTGTACTCCAATTGTTGTGCTGAGACTCCTGCAATTTCAGCTCAGCCAATCAGTGGCTGCAGCAATGTCCAGTCTCAAACACTGGTTGGCCGATTGCAGATAATGGAGCTGACCCGGTGAAGATAGAAGATGCCAACTGATCTCAGTTAATGCCCCTGACCCAGTATAACCATGGCTGTAAGCATGCTGTGCTGCCTGTAGCTGGTTGGAATTTAGGTTGTGATTCCTACTGGGGAGGGTCAGATTAAAAGCCGTACAGGCATGTGGCCATGGATTTTAACTGAAATTAACCAGAAATGCTGAAGAGAATAACTCTTGTATTGTGTGTTCAAAGATTTTTTTTCTACAATATAATTAAAAGAGTTTAAAAAAACACTTCTTTCTGAGACTCTTGATTATTGCAAAAAATTGGAATAATTGGTTTCCATCCCTAGTGATTGCATACAACGTGCATAATATTATATGGATCAAATTTCATTGGTCTATAAGGAGAAAACTATGAGCTCTACTGCAACACCTGAAAGATACACAAATATCCAAAATTGATTAACTTAACAGGTAACTTTACTATCCACACTAGTACAGGCCACCAATCTGTATTCTTCCCCAGTTTTTATCTCAAAGAAATGAATGTGAGCTGTCAACCACTTGTAGAAAAACTACCTTTAATATGTAGGCATCACTTCAAAATGAAATGCCATGCTTTAGATTTTTAGATTCACATTTTCTTTCCTCCTTCCTTAAGATAAACCATCAATATTTGATTGATAGGATAAGGATAGGCCATCAATATTTAGGTCCCAGAGAAAACTTTAAATACAGTCTCACACTAGGAAGATTATGTCTCCTATAGTTAACAGACAACAGTGTTTTAACGTTCCCCCTTATAGATGACACATTAATAATGATGTTTATACTTCACAGCAGGAAGATATTAAGAGTATGACTGCACATTTATAATAATGCCAGTCATTTAAATCCCTAGACACTGGAGCTTACCTTCTTCTGTTAGCTTGACTTAGCCCCTTACAGGAAATACATAATTTATTTAACATCCAACTTTCTAGTTCTTTTCTCAATCTTTTCTAATTTTCAAACTTTATGTATGTCTGCAGTATTGTTTGTCAAACTATTATTCTACATTTAATATTCTTTTATGTTTTACAGTTAATACAGACCATAAGTGCGGTGGACAAAGATGAGCCGCCAGGTGGCCAAAAGTTCTTCTTCAGTTTAGCATCAGTTAATCCAAACTTTACAGTCCAGGATAATGAAGGTACAGTGGTGATATTATGTAAAATACAGAATAACATATGACTGCTCTTTTTATGCTCCACAAATAAAGTTTACCACCTTGTGAGACAGACCAAATGTAACTGTAAGTAAGTTGCATTTAGTCTATTCAATCCTATGATCATGCTGCGGGGAAGTCGAGGTATACACTGGCAGAATTTGGACATATACTGATGATGGAACATTAAAAGTCATATGAACAGGGCTTTCCTTGGTATAAAATATATTATTCTTGTAAATAGAGTTGAATTTTTTTTTTATAACAATAGCGAAATAAGTATGTTTTTTTAGACAAAGTTTTTAATCTTTGTACAAATCACAGATGAGAATTCTATTTGTTATAAATTATGCAATAATTCAGGCAACTGCATAATAGGAAGTGTAAATTTAAACATTTAGTTAATGTTTTGTTAGAGATGAGCGAGTAGTGACATATTCACACGCTCAAAATCTGATTTGAACAGACCTCGATGTTCGACTATTCAATCCAATATCTAGTAATGAGCGAACACGTTCGTAAATGTTCGTGTGTTCGTACGAACATGACGCTGATTGTTTGTGTTTGATGATCACAAACAATTTGTTGGATGATCGGAATGGTTATAACGATCATTTTCGAACATATTCGAACCTGCGAATGTACTCAGCTGCGTAATTTACTCTTTACACCTGATAATCATTATGCATGTGCATAACTAGTGAATTTGTAAATGTTTGACAAACACGAAGCAATCACAACATATTTTTTTTTTTTATGTTCTTGCTCGGGATCCAAACATCAGGATTAGGGATGGTCCGAACCCGCCGAGGTTCGGGTTCGGATGAACCCGAATGCTCGGCATTGGATTCCCGCTGTCTGCCTGCTCCGCGCAGCGGGCGGATCCAGCGGGAAGACCGCCCGGAAAAATGGGATACAGCCTATGGCTATGGCTGTATCCCATTTTTCCAGGCTTTCCTCCCGCTGGATCTGCCTGCTGCACGGAGCGGGCAGACAGCGGGAATCATTACCGAGGGTTCGGGTTCGAACGAACCCGATACGAACTCGGTTTGGACCATCCCTAATCAGGATGTTCACTCAGCACTACAAATATTAAACCCCGATAAAGTCTATGGGAGAATAATGCTTGTTTCTTAAAAACCTAAATTTGAGCCTCTGGAACGCAACTTGAACAGCAGAGGAAGCATGTCTGGGTGCATCCAACATGCCCAATTAGCAATATTATGCCACTATCACAGCCTCTCAACAATACACTCCAAACACAATATAACCTCTATGTAAAGTGGAAAAAAATACATGGAAACCTTCTTTGCTCTACATTAGCATAGACAGAAAGCCAACTTGTCCTAATAATAATATAAAATCCTGCACCCCTTTAACCCCTTAAGGACAGAGCCTGAAATGGCCTTAATGACAGAGACAAATTTTATGAATATGACCAGTGTCACTTTAGTCATTAATAACTTCGGGATGCTTTTACCTATCCGGCTGATTCTGAGATTGTTTTCTCGTGACATATGGTACTTTACATTTCTGGTAAATTGGAGTCGATACTCATAACAAATCTTTATGAAAAAAACCCAAATAATGTGAAAAAATGCATTTTTCCAACTTTGAAACTTCTTTGCGTATACAGAAAGTGGTTATACCACATAAATTATATATTAAATAGCATTAGCAACATGTCTACTTTATGTTGGCGGCATTTATTAAACTATCTTTCATTTTTTTTAGACGATAGGAAGCTTAAAACATTAGCAGCAAATTTCCAAATTTTCAGTAAAATTTCAAAATCAGATATTTTTAGGGACCTGTTCAGGTTTAAAGTGTATTTGAGGGGCCTGTATGTTAGAAAGCCCCACAAAGCACCCCATTTCAGAAACTGCACCCCCCAAACTCTGCAAAAGCATATCCAGAAAGTGTTTTAACCCTTTAGGGTAGTCACAGAAATAAAAGCTAAGTGTGTAAGGAATTTGAAAATTTTAATTTTCTGTGCAGAGATTTTATTGTAATCCAATATTTTTCATAATTATAAACCTATTACCAGAGAAATGCACCCCAATAATTATTGCCCCGTTTCTGCAGTTTATAGAAATACCCCATATGTGGCCCTATTGCGCTATTTGACGCAACCACAAGCCTCAGATATAAGGGAGCGCCTAGTGAATTTCAACGCCTCCGTTATATTTGGTCATTTTTGACTGTACCACTTCAGGTTGGCAGAGGCTCTGGGGTGCCAAAACCTAAAAAACACCCCTAAAGGGACACCATTTAGAAAACTACACCCCTCAAGGAATGTAACAAGGGGTGCGGTGAGCATCTGGACCCCACAGGTGCTTCACAGATTTTCCGAACAATATGGCGTGAAAAAAGAAAAATTTATTTTTTACACTAAAATGTTGTTCTAGCCTTCAATTTTTCATTTTCTTAAAGGAATAAGAGGCAAAAAAAGACAAAAAATGTGTAGCGCAGTTTCTCCCGAGTACAGAAATACCCCACATGTGGCGATAGAGTGCCAAGGGGGCGCAGGACGAGCCTCCAAAGGGAAGGAGCGCCAATTGGCTTTTGGAAGCTAAATTTCACTGAAAAGGATTTCAAGGGCCATGTCGCATTTACAGAGCTCTCGTGCTGCCAAGACACTGGAAACCCCCCACAAGTGATTCCATTCTGGAAACTACACCCCTCAAGGAATCTAACAAGGGGTGCAGTGAGCATATGGACCCCACTGGTGACGGGCACAAATGTGGAACAATGTGACGTGAAAGGGAAAAATTTCATTTTTTCACTTTCATGGCACAAATGTGCCCATCATCAAGGGGTCCATATCCTCACTGCACCCCTTGTTAGATTCCTTGAGGGGTGCAGTTTCCAGAATGGGGTCACTTGTGGGGGGTTTCCAGTGTTTTGGCAGCACGAGGGCTCTGTAAATGCGACATGGCGTTCATCATCCATTCTAGCCAAATCCAACCTCCAAAATCCAAATGGTGCTCCTTCCCTTCGGAGGCTTGCCCTGCGCCCACATGGCGCTTTATGTCCACATGTGGGGTATTTACGGACTCGGGGGAAATTGCTCTACACATATTGTGTGTTTTTTTCTCTTTTAACCCCTTGTGAAAATGATAAATTCAAGGCTAAACCAACATTATAGTGTAAAAAATGTAATATTTCATTTTCACGCCACATTGTTCCACATTTGTGCCCGTCACCAGTGGGGTCCATATGCTCACTACACCCCTTGTTACATTCCCTGAGGGGTGTAGTTTCCATAATGGGGTCACTTGTGGGGGGTTTCAACTGTCTTGGCAACACAGAGGCCTTTTGAATGCAACATGGCCCCTCAAAATCCATTCCATCCAAATCCAGCCTTCAAAAACGAAATGGTGCTCCTTCCCTTCGGAGGCTTACCCTGCACCCGCATGGCGCTTTATGTCCACATGTGGGGTATTTACGGACTCGGGGGAAATTGCGCTACACATTTTGTTTTTTTTCTCCTCTTTTAACCCCTTGTGAAAATGATATATTCAAGGCTAAACCAACATTATAGTGTAAAAAATGTAATATTTCATTTTCACGCCACATTGTTCCACATTTGTGTCCGTCACCAGTGGGGTCCATATGCTCACTACACCCCTTGTTACATTCCTTGAGGGGTGCAGTTTCCATAATGGGGTCACTTGTGGGGGGTTTCAACTGTCTTGGCAAAACAGGGGCCTTTTGAATGCAACATGGCCCCTCGAAATCCATTCCATCCAAATCCAGCCTTCAAAAACCAAATGGCGCTTCTTCCCTTTGGAGGCTTACCCTGCACCCGCATGGCGCTTTATGTCCACATGTGGGGTATTTCCGTACTCAGGGGAAATTGCTCTACACATTAAATGTTTTTTTTATCTTTTAACCCCTTGTGAAAATGAAAAAACATGACAAGATTAATGATTTAGAGTAAAAATTTTACAAAAATTACACTAAATTTTGGTCTAGCCTTGATTTTTTTCCATTTCCACAAGGGGTTAAAAAAGAAAATGAACACAAAACGTGTAGGGTAGTGTCCCCTGAGTACGAAAATACCCCACATGTGGGCATAATGTGCCATATGGGCACAGGGCAAGTCACCAAAGGGACAGAGCGCCATTTAGAGGCTGGAATGGAGGATGGAGGCCATGTCGCAATTACAAAGCTCCTGTGCTGCCAGGACAGTAGAAACCCCCAACAAGTGACCCCATTCTGGAAACTACACCCCATAAGGAATCTAACAAGGGGTGCAGTGAGCATATGGACCCCACTGGTGACGGGCACTTACGTAGAACATGTGCCGAGAAAATAAAAAATACAATTTTTTTCATTTTCACGTCCCAAATGTGGCCGTCACCAGGGGGCCATATCCCCGCTGCCCCCCTTCTTAGATTCCTTATGGGGTGTAGTTTCCAGAATGGGGTCATTTGTGGGGGGTTTCTACTGTCCTGGCCGCACAGAGGCTTTGTAATTGCATCATGGCATCCTCTAATGGGAATGGCAGCCATACCTACTTAGCTGGGGAAAAGGGACAATTCTAATTTATTTGGGGGTATTAGGCCAATTATTAGTTTATAAGGTTGAAAATGACAGGTGTCCATCAAACTCAATCTGTGTTGATCCAGAGGAAGGCAAAAAACCCTCGTAAGGCAGACGACAGTAGCCTCATCACAGGGGAAAAATTCCTTCCTGACTCCATAATGGCGATCAGAATAATCCCTGGATCAACGTGACCCCTGAAATAGGAATAAGGGACAGAATTTAGATAATGTAGAACCCCAGTGACGTGTGGTGCGCCTTGGAGCGATCCAGTATGCAGAGCCGGGGTGATGAGGACAGGTGTCACACTGGAAAATGGTGTCCTTCCTGATCCCCCTGTTACGCCACACTCTGCACTTCTTCTGGGGTCTCCTGTTCTCCTGTGTGGGGGACGTCACCTGGAAAATGTTGTCCTGGTGCGATACGGGGTCCTTCATATCCAGAAGTGCTGGGTCCGCTCCATGGCTGCTAAATATTAGGGCGCTATTACGGCTTCTGATATGTTCGGATCGTGCCGCAAGCTACAGGGCAGCGAGGGACCGGAAGAGGGGGTGCTGGTATAAAGGTTATACCCGTACAGGTGGTAACCTTTATCCAGCAATGGAAAAATCAGTTCCCGAACGATCTTCCCACTAACTCCGAGGATGGGGGGGGAGGGGGCATCTGGGGGCTGGATTCGGGTGTCCCTTCCTACATACACTCTAAGGGTATGTGCACACTGCGGAATCGCGACAGATAACCTTTTGTGCATTCCACAGCTGGCACCCACCGGCGGACTGATGCAGGCGCACGTCTCCACACGTGTCATAGACTCCATTCTATGCACGGGCGGATTCCGCTCTCCGTCCAACGTATTCATTCTTTGGATGGACGATGGAATCCGCCCGTGCATAGAATGGAGTCTATGACACGGGTAGAGACATGCGCCCGCATCAGTCCGCCGGCGGGTGCCAGCTGCGGAATGCACAAAGGGTTATCCTTCGCCATTCCGCAGTGTGCACGTACCCTAAATCTGTAAGTGTACCCTGAGGTACTGTCACAGAGTTTGTAGAATTTCACTCCATACCGTCATCTCTTATTGGGACGGTACTGGCGGAAAAGACGTGTCTGGGGGGCAGCGTACGCTACGCTACCCCCAGACACGTCACTGGATGATGAGGATGAATGGAGGAAAGAACGATCCCCCCCATTCATCCTCACTGGCTGTTTCGGTGTCGGAGGTAATAATAACGTATCCCTCTGACGCCGAAAACACCCTGGGGGCCATCTTTATACGGGGATTGGTATATGGGGTATGTAGTGGTGTAGTGTCAAACTTTATTCAATGTAGTGTGGTGTAATGTAGTGTTTTTTACGTGTTTTTTTACAGTAAGTATAAAAAAAAAACCTACGCCAACAAAGGAGTTGCTGATAAATGCCGCACTTATGTGCGGCACTTATAAGCAGACCGTGGCAGTAGAATATAGAAAAAAAACACCCTACGCCAAAAAGGAGGAGTTGCTGATTAGCAGCGCACTTTCGTGCGATGCTGATCAACACTCAGCGGCGATAGGGTGCGGAAAATAGAAAAAAAAAAATTTGAAAAAAAAAAAAAAAATAAATTCTACATTCTGAACATCCCTATAGTGGCTGATACGTGTATTACACATATCAGCCGCTAGAGGGCAGCAGAGCGCAAAATACGGAAACAGCCGACGCTGGAGCCGAAAATAGCCGAGAGAAGCCGAACGTGACGTCACGGAAGAAGCCGAAGACCCGAACGAAGACGAGGATGCCGCGAACCCGGAAGACGCCGATCAGGAGCCCGGGACAGGTGAGTAATGTACAAATACCTGCTCTGGACCCCTCGGCTGCCTAGCTGAGGGGTCCAGGGCGTTCACGGCGATCGGGCCGGTGGCACGGCGATCACCATTACTTTTTACAGTAATGGCGGTCGGTGCCGTCCTCGGACAGCACCGACCGCCATTTTTTTCCGGGTCATCGGGTCGCCGATGACCCGGAAAGGTTCCGATCGCCGCTATTGGCTGATCTGAATTGATCAGCCTATAGCGGCGATCGTAAGCACGGGGGGTGTTAACCACCCCCCGTGCCGTGAAGCTAAGATGGCCTGCTATGATTTATAGCAGGCCATCTTCCCCGACCGCTGTGTGTGAACACGCAGCGATCGGGGAAACATCGGGCGTAAATTTACGCCCTGATGCGCCAAGTACCAGGGCGCGAGGGCGTAAGCTTACGCCCGATGTCGTTAAGGGGTTAAATTATGTTGCCTATAACAACCAATCATATAGCACCCACAGCAAATAGGTCTGGAGAACCTATTCTGGAGAATTATCAGCTGCCTGTCTAAGTAGATGATGTGCTATTAGGCAGCCTATATATACTATGCTGTGTGTTGAAGTAGCCCTAAGAAAAGCTCTCTCTCACTACCTTCAAGATGGCATCTGACGACGAGCAGGAAAAGCAAAATTCTTTTAGTTGAGAGCTCACAAGAGTAAGCCAGCCAATGATTGTTCTTGCGATGCCAGCATGCTACTAGACCCACACCGCTGCATAGTTATTGGCCAGAAAAAGGCGCCAGGCAAGGTGGGAGGAGTATTTAGAATAGTGTAGTATTTAATCGAATAACTACTCGATCAAGTATCACTCACTCATATCTACGTTTTGTTGCTGTGTTGACAAAGGAGTTCAGAAAGTGTCTGTAAAAAGCGTATGCAGTTGTCTTTTCATCTTTAACACAATAGACAGAACAAATGTTGGAGGTTCTGAGTTAACTGAAAAAGTCCAGTTCCAATTTCAGGAACTAAAAAGTCTTGAGGTCTAAATGTAAAAGTTGTTGATGCCTTTAGGTATTAAAAGCACTGACAAAACTGTTAAAACAAAGAAAGTAATGTAAATCATTATATGAAACATTTTGTTTTGCTAGTATCTTTTCAGTTACAATTTGCCAGAGCTTTTACACTGACTCCTAAGAAAGACAATAAGCTGATACTTTTGGTTCTGCAGAGATTTTTTTTCAGAAGTCATCTTCTTATTGCCAAAGACAGGTTTACATTGAAAGTTAAAATCGTATTATAAAGCAGGAGATAAATAATACAGGATGAACCATTGATTGTAGCTGATTATAATCCCCATACACCTTACACTTTTGTCGGCTTCACCCGCCACCAGGGCCAGATTAAAGGGAGGGCACGTGCCCTGGGGCCTCCACCACTTAGGGGCCCCCACCAGCCGAACCCTAGCAGGACGGTGCTGCTTACCCAGGATATCAGGCCGTGTAATAGGGCCCTGACACAGTGGGTAAGAGCGCATAGAATTTGCTGTGTTCTCACATTGCGTTATTAACCCAAACACAATGTGGGAATCCACTCTGATACTAATCCCCCCCCCCCCCCGCTTCTGTCTCTAGGGCCTGAAATCTTCCCCTGCACTATAGCCATACAGTCAGGAGCAAGGGGGGGGGGGGTCTGTGCTAAGTCGTCTACAGTAAGCAACCATCTGTATAGATCGTGGTATAGTTTTGTGTTTTTTTTTTTTTTTTTTTGGGGGGGGGGGGGGTGTTGTCGCCCAGGGCCTCCACCAACCCTAATTCAGCCCTGTCCGCCACACAAGGTAGGTTTGGCTGTCAATCTGAGGTGTATGGGGCTCTCCCGAATGACCACTGACAGATGATATTGGTGGTCATACTAATGGTCGTGATGGAAAATAACCCTTTGTTCTGGAAGAGATAACCTGCAGCCACAGCACTCTGGCTGCATTTTACCTCTCCCCATAGAGAACACATGAATGCTAGGCCTTGTTAAAGTTTCCTACCTAACCATTATGGACTTCAGAATGGGATATTGGCAGATTCCCAGAAGACCTGCCAATATAACAAAGAAGACCCAGGAAAGATCAGCAAAGTAATGTCTTTTCTATGTACAGCTGGCTACTAGAGGAAGTTTGTGCAAAATTACAGTACCCTGATAAAGGTCCTTAAAAATAAAAGCACTTCTGGGCCAGGTGCAGTTCTCAGTCAGGGGAATCAGAAAGCTTAGGAACACCCAGTTCTTTATTTAAGCAGGAAAACCCTGAAATGGAGAGTTTCCCATGCAACAATTGAAAAAGAGTGTTTGGCAACTGTGTGGTCCCTCCAACAACTACAGTCCTATCTCCATGGGTGCAACTTCACAATGGTCACCAACCACAACACACTTAGCTGGCTAAACAAAGCAACTGAGGACAATGGGAAACTACTTGAGAAGCTTGGTGTTACAGCAATATGACGGTGGGCTTGGGAGATGGCAGGTAAGCCAGTCCTCCATGCTCATTCCAAAAATGGGGAGGTGTCACTGGGCTTCATCCAACTTCTTCAGCCACAATAAATTGAATTTCCAGGTTAGGATGACCACAAGCGTGCTCAAGGTTTGCTCATCTCTATTGCTTATATTATTATTTTACATTTAAAATGCACTCCCACCTCTTTTTCTTATTCACTGCCAGAAAGTAAGTTGGCACATTTACCCAGGCTGATCACTGCTTTTCCATTCTGTGCTGTTCCCCAGTTCAGAGGTTGTTCTGGTCCCACTGTGTAATCTATGATCGTGCCTTTGACTGTCTATGCTCAGTGCTTTAAATAGATCAGAAGTTACTGTTTTCTGTATCCCTCTATGAGAGCTTCTTATATAGTTAAAAAGTTAAATTCTGTCCTTTTCAAATGCACTGAGCATAGAGGAGCTGTCACATGATCTCAAAGTGGAATCAGAATGGCCTCTAAACTAGAAAGAGCTTAGCACAGAGTTAGCAGTCAGCCTGGCCAAATAAGTGTAAGTATGCCACCTTATTCCCAGGCAGCAAATATAAAAAGGAGGAATGCTTCTATAAGTTGTACCTCTTCTTATGAGTGGAATTATTTTTATATTGTCATCTGCAGATAACACTGCTCGAATTCTAACAAGAAGAAACGGATTTAACAGGCATGAAATAAACAGTTATCTTCTACCAGTGGTCATATCTGACAATGATTATCCCATTCAGAGCAGCACTGGCACTTTGACTATAAGAGTATGCACCTGTGATAATAAAGGAAACATGCAGTCCTGCAGTGCTGAGGCCTTACTCCTACCGGCCGGCCTTAGTACAGGAGCATTAATTGCAATTCTTCTCTGCATCATAATACTTCTTCGTAAGTATTTTTTTTTTTATGATTAAAATAAAAAAAAAAATTTTCATACAATTGTATTTGTAAATTCCATTTACAGGAATTATTGTTATGTGTTGTTTAGGAGCATAAATAGGTAGACAGATAGATAGATAGATAGATAGATAGATAGATAGATAGATAGATAGATAGATAGATAGATAGATGAAAGGATGGATGGATGGATGGATAGGTAGATAGATAGATAGATAGATAGATAGATAGATAGATAGATAGATAGATAGATAGATAGATAGATAGATAGATAGATAGATGCATGCCATAGCTGGCACCCACTCCTTGGAGTACTGTCTAAGGATAGTAATGCTATTGAAAAGAAAGGTTCTAGACATATTTCTGCTAAAACATCTTTAGATATTAGTGGAGTACACAGTCTTGAACAAAACCCAGGGAAAACACAAATTTATTACAGGCTGTGTAACGCACACTTTGTGTCTTTTTTTCTAATTACCACAGAGATAGAGTAAAATGAGCTCCATTTTGCTGTAGTGAATCCACCAGTTGTAGAAAGAATATTGGCAGAGCTAGCACCTTACAGAGCGAGCATGTTTGGTGAAGTATAGTGCTGAAATTGAGCATCAGGGTGCACGATCAAGCTTTACGCCCGAGTACTGTAGTGCTCAGGGTGCTGTTTAAATATTTGTGCTGCTGTACTGATATAGCATGTCAGTACAGTAGTGTGAATATTTAAACATTTCCAAAGAACCCAGTATCATTATTGCAGTACTGTAGTTTGAAAATGGCAGGAGTTTGGTAACGGCAGGAGGTTCTTTTTTTTCCTTTTATAAGTACTTGTTTTCACTTGTTAATGAAAGATGCCTGGTTTGGTGCAGTGTAATACTTATTTGCCTGCTGTCTACCATAGTACACTTTTGAACCCGGGTGCTGTACCAGTTTGCAAGCGATGTCTAGTTTATGCCATGAAATTTCTTAGCTGCAGTCTTTAGTCTGTACATTTCAATCTAATTTGGTAAGACTATCCCAGCCAGGTATTGCTGATAGCCTTGTAATCAGACATTTCCTCAAAGATCTCTGAGGAGAAGGGCAGTTTGAACAACAGTTAGTTTAGGGAGATTACGAGAAGTGGAGCAGTATTGGGGTACGGTTAGCCTCTCTGTGTATAATTGTTATTGTGTTCTTGCTGCCCTACTATAGATAGGGATGTTGTTGCTGACGGAGACATAGCTGTTGAGGCACAGACTAGTGTGAGGGAAGTTGTTTTAAATGGGTCATTGTCTGGTAGTAAAAAGTCAGGTGCAGAAGAAAAATATTTTGAAGAGAAGACAGCTTTTTGTGGGTGACTCAACTGTTAGAGGTGTTGTTGTAGGGCAGGATGAAGATGTGTTAAAGTAGGTGAGATGTCTCCTGGGGACCACTGTCAGCAGGGATAGAAGACATATTGCAAAGATAGTGGAGGCTGCTAATATAGACAGTGACATTAATTAGATTTTTTTTTTCTTTAAACAAAATGACTTGGTTAAAAGGGAATTTCAAATTCTCAGCCTGGAGCTGGGCAAAATAGTGGGCCTGGTTAAAATTTCAGAATTTTTGCCTTCCTGTAATCAGAATAATAAGGCATTCAGAGATCAATGTTTGTTAAAGGCAATAGTGTAAGGCTGAAGTTCTTGAAAGTGTTAGTCATGATTCAAGGAGATGGTGGTGGAGGGGAGTCTGACTTTATCTCTATGAGGTACACAGGGAGCTGCTGTCAGTAAGTAAATTTTACTATAAAGTGGCCAACCCCTTCCAAATTGGCATATTAACCCCTTCACGTCAGTAACATGTATATATACGTTCCTACTGCATATACCCCATGCAGTAGGAATGTATGTATACTTTTCCCACCTTCAGCGGATTTGATGAGTGTGGGACCACTGCAGTGAGAGTGGCCCTGCACACATCAAGAGTCCAGGAAGCCAAGGGTAATGACAGGCAGCTGCGATCCCGCAGCTGCTTGCCATTAACTCCTTAAATGCTGTGATCTATAGCGGTTGCGGCGTTTAAAGTACTCAGTCACTGGACAAGCTCCTGTCACTGAGTGATCGGAGCCCCCACAAAAAGTGTAATAAAAACGTTTTTAAAAGTATCAAAAAAACTTATAAATCCCCCTCCCAATAAAAGTTTGAAATACCCCCTTGCCCATTATAAAAATAAAAATATAAAAAAAATAAATCAATAAACATATATATCGCAGCATGCGGAATTGTCGATCAATTAAAATATAACATTTTTGTTCCTGCACAGTGAACCTAGTAAATGAAAAAAATAATAATAATAATAACAAGATTGCTGATTTTTTAAATTATATATCAGAAAAAGTTAAAGCGATCAAAAGATCAAGGTGCAAAAAATGACACCCCAACCAGCTCTGTAGGTGGAAAAATAAAAGCGCTATGGCTCATTGAAGGCAGGATGGAGGAACATTACATTAATTTGACACGGGGTTAAAGGCAACTAGATTATAGGAATGAGAAATTAGCAAAGCTAAAATTAAGAAGAAACTACTGTGGTTTGCCAGAGATGTTAAGGCTATTGTAAAAAAAAAGGTAGCCAATAGGAAGTATAAAAAGACTGGAAATTTAGCTGACAGAGAGGTATATAAAACCAGACAGAGGGGGACAAAGCAGATTATAAATGCTGCTAAAACCTCAAAAGAGGAACAAATGGCAAAATCTGTTAAGAAGGGGAATAAAACCTTCTTCAAATATTTAAGTGATTATTCTTAAGAAGAAATACTGCTGCATTACAAAAGTAACTAATGAGTAGAGATGAGCGAACATCGGAAGATCGTAGGTTCAATCGAACTCGAATATTCTCCAACCTGCCGCAATTGATTGCTGATGCCTTCCCGGTCCGTGAGGAAGGAGGAGCGTGTCCGGGGACCGCCTGGAATTCCGGGATTCCAGGAGGTCCCCGGGCACGCTCCTCTGGTTGCCAGGGACACTGTCAGAAAGGGGCCGAACGGACACTCCAGTGACTTGAGGAGATGGGCTGCTCCTGACATTTCTGATGATTGGAGAATTGTCAATTTTATACTCATTCACAAGAAGAGTAGTAGAGAAAATTCCAGTAATTACATGCCAGCTAACGTGCATTTGCGGTTGGCTAAAGGAGGACGATAATAGAGGGTTGTTGTTAATGGTGTGTATTTTTATTCTTAGTAGTGTGCCTCAAGAGTCTGTTCTGGGTCCTGTTTTTTTTTTTTTATATGTTTGTGACATAAGAGAAGGTTTGATAGGTAAAGTTTGTCTGTTTGCTGATGACACATATCCAATAAGGTGGATATTCTTGAAGGTGTGAGGAATATGGAAAATGATTTAGCTTTACTAGATAAGTGTTTAAAACAATGGAAATTGCAGTTCAATGTTTCCAAATGTAAAATAATGTATTTGGGGAGAAGGGACCTTTATCCGAGTAACATTTAGTCAGTTATGTGTTAGCAAAGACTTCAGAAGAAAAGCATTTTGAGGTAATGATTTCTGACAGCCTTAAATTGAGTCATTAGTGCAACCAGATGTTTGGGAAAGCTAATCATATGCTGGGATGTATAGCTAGAGGTATAACCAGTAAAAAGATGGAGATTGTGATTCCACTGTATAGAGCCCTAGTAAGACCATGATTACGAATACTCTGTCCAGTTTTGGAGACTTCAAAAGAATGAATCTAGGAACATTGCCTCCTGGGAAGATAAACACGCACAAATACTACAAAAAAAAAAAACTTCATGTATTTCTCAACATCAGTGAGCCAGCTAGACCTTCTACCTGGAAGGAACAACCAAGCCAAGGAGGGTACTCCAGTCAAGTAAACCACTTTCCAACAAGCCACAGTCAAGAATGACATGACTTGGGAAATATCCAAGCAATGTATCCATCCACAGACAGCTATTTTAGAGTATTTTCACATCATTAGTGTGAAACAGAATTCTGGCTAGTGGGAACAAAGCCTAGTAAGTGCATTCAAAAGAATAATGGTTGACCTCAGGGAGATCAACCAAAACACTGCAGAGAAACTATCACGTGTTTCTCAACGTCGGTGAATTTAGGAACATTGCCCCCTGAGAACACAAATATGCAGAAATACTGTGGAGACACCATAAGGTGTTTCTCAACATCAGTGAACTATCCAGAAGTAACAACCAAGCCAAAGGGGTCTTAAGTCAAGGAAACCACCTTCCAACAAGCCACAGTCAAGAATGACATGACTTGGGAAATACCCAAACAAGGTATGATAGCGACATGATACTATTACTCTATAGGTCAGCCCGAACACAACCATATGCAGGTTTACACAGATCCTCTAATGTTATATATATATATTTTTTAATGAAATCCTGTTTTTTTGTCTTTTGGCAATTAATTATTTCCTGTCTTTTGGCAATTAATTATTAATAAAATGGGCCTATTGTGACGCTTATAACAGTTTTAATTTTTCACCTATGGGGCTGTGTAAGGTGTCATTTTTTCCACCATGATCTCTAGTTTTTATTAATACCATATTTGTGAAGATCGGACGTTTTGATCACTTTTAATAATTTTTTTTTTTACATAAAATCGGTAATCCGCACCCTTTTCCCCTCTTTTCGTCTACGCTGTTCACCGTTCGAAATTACGCTTGTTATATTTTAATAGATCAGACAATTACACGCGCTACGGTATATTATATGTTTATTTATTTATTTTTATATGTTTTATTTATATAATGGGAAAGGGGGGTGATTTAAACTTTTATTGTGGGAGGGGTTTTGGGGTAGAGTAATAGTAATTTTAACTTTTTTATATATATTTTAATTCCCTTTGGGGGACTTATACATACATTACTTTCATTTTATACACTGATCATTGCTATGCCACAGGCATAGCATTGATCAGTGTTATCGGCGCTCTGCTCATTGAGCCTGCCTGTGCAGGCTCAGTGAACATATCGCCAATCGGACCGCACGGAGGCAGGTGAGAGACCTCCGGCGGTCCGTTTTAACAATCGGGACCCCTGCAGTGTCACTTACACTTAAACGCCGCTGTGTTTAAGAAGTTGATAGCACGTTGCAGCGTGATCGCTGCAGAATGTCATTAACGATGAGGTGCCGGCTGCTGATCCGCTCCGGAGCACGCTTCATAGCTCAGGACGTACCGGTACGTCCAGGGTCGTCTGGGCACAGACTTCCAGGACGTACCAGTATGTCTTAGGTCATCTAGGGGGTTAAAGGACTAAATATGGTTTAATAAGTTTGTGTATTAAAAACTGAACTCAAGAAAAATAGGTCATAATCTTACATTGGTTAGGGGAAAGGTCAGACACACATAAGAAAATATTACTGTACTGAAAGAGTAGTAGAGGCTTGGAACAAACACATGTGGTAGGTAAATCTACAATAACTGAATTTAAACATGCCTGGGATAAACATGTCTCTATCCTAAGAGAATAAGAACTGAAATACTATTAGGGCAAACCAGATAAACCAGCTGGTCTTTTTCTGCTGACAATTTTCTATGTTTCTATCATTCTTTATGATGCGGGAAAATGATTAAATACTTATTCTAAGAGTCCATTTACACAGAAAGATTATCTGACAAATTATTTGCCAAATATTTAAAGCCAAAGCCAGGAATGGATTTGAAAAGAGGAGAAATCTCAGGCTTTCCTTGATGACCTGATCTCCGTTTATAGTCTGTTCCTGGCTTTGAGTTTGGCAGACAATCTGTCAGATAATCTTTCTGTATAAATGGACCCTTAGATACTCTTATGCTACGTTTACACGAAACGATTATCGGGCGAATTTTTGCGATAACGATCGAATTCGAATGATAATCGTACACGTAAACGCGGCAAACAATCGAAAAATCGTCAATTTTGATCTTTTAACATGTTCATAAATCGTCCTTCGCCGATCGCAAAAAATTTGCCGATCGTTCCATGTAAACAGTCGTCGCGTGATAGTCCGCTCGCCCGCCGCCCGGCCCCCCGCTCGCAGCCCGCGCCCCGCTCATCCGCACCGCCGCCGGCTCGATCGCCAGCCCCGCCGCTGCCTCGTTCGCCAGCCCCACCGCCGCTCCGTTCGCCGCCGCTCCAATCGCCACCCCCGACGCTCCATTCGCCACCCCCGCCGCTACGATCGCCACCCCCGCCGCTACGATCGCCACCCCCACCCGCCACTGCTCCGATCGCCCCCACCGCCGCGGCCAAGAACATACGTTACCGGCTCCGCGCAGCAGGTCTTCCGACATCCCCGGCTCCCCTCTTCAGCGCACTGATTGGCTGAAGAGATGAGCCGGGAATTTCAAATGGCTCCTCTTCAGCCAATTTGTGCTCCTCTTCAGCACTGATTGGTTGAAGGGCAGCCGTTTGAAATTCCCAGCTCATCTCTTCAGCCAATCAATGCAAGGCAGCACTGATTGGCTGAAGAGGAGCCGTTTGAAATTCCCGGCTCCCCTTTTCAGCCAATCAATGCACGACAGCACTGATTGGCTGAAGAGGGGAGCCGGGAATTTCAAACGGCTCCCCTTCAGCCAATCAGTGCTGCCGTGCATTGATTGGCTGAAGAGTGGAGCCGGGAATTTCAAACGGCTCCCTTTCAGCCAATCAGTGCTGCCGTGCATTGATTGGCTGAAGAGGGGAGCGGGAATTTCAAACGGCTCCCCTTCTGCCAATCAGTGCTGCCGTGCATTGATTGGCGGAAGAGGGGAGACGGGAATTTCAAACGGCTCCCCTTCAGCCAATCAGTGCTGAAGAGGAGCACTGATTGGCTGAAGAGGAGCCGTTTGAAATTCCCGGCTCATCCCTTCAGCCAATCAATGCGCTGAAGATGGGAGCCGGGGATGTCGGAAGACCTGCTGCGCGGAGCAGGTAACGTATGCTCTTGGGCCGTGGCGGCGGGGATGGCGATCGGAGCGGCGCAGGGGGCTGCGATTGAGCGTGGGGGCGGGCTGCGGGCGGGCCGGGCTGCGGGCGCACAATCGCAAAACGATTTTTCTGTACCATATATCGTACCGTCTAAACGCAGATCGTTCTAAAAAAAAAAAATTGTTACTTTGAAATCGTTAATAGTACGATCGGGCCAATAATCGCCTCGTGTAAACTTAGCATAACTCAAACTAACTAATAGTGAATAGGAAAAAAGGTTTTCCTAATTGAAAGGGAATTTAAAACTTTTTATATGCAAACAGGTTTTTTTTTCCTCCTCCTTATTAAAGGATGCTGGCAGCACTGAATGCTTTTATTTATTTATTTTTTACATGTTTGCATCTGTGGATTTCATACTCTGGGATTCTGTACCCATTTACAGCACAATATCCTGGTCATGAAATATTTAAACCAATAGTGCTTAAGGTTAGGTACTGTAAACAATCAAACAATAATTGTATTATATGGTTGATTATCCATTTATCCACATCTTTTCAGGCAAACACATTTATAGAGGAAAAAAAATTATATTTAATTTAGTAAGAAAGAATCGGCAATATTCATATTTTATAATTAGTTTCTACAATGATGTGCTTGCTTATCTAAAGGCACAGAAGGGCAATGAATGAAATTGGAATTCTGGAGACTTATCCCCTTTGCATTTGTGTATTTTTAATTCAAAATAATAAAAAAATAGGACATTTATAATTTCAAAGTGAGTAAAAAGCATAAAGTGACACAGAAAAAAATATGAAAAAAGACAGACCTACTAAATGACACTTTATATGCTTACCCAGTATTTGTTTCAGTGAATAATTTTCTAGACATGTTCAGTAAAGATAAGTGAAACTTCTGCAGGTCATTCTTTGTGAATGCAAAAATTTATGCAAATTACTGCTTCCAAATTAACTGTCATTTAATTTTCAAATATTTTCATTTTAACCAATTTTTAAACATTAATTTCATAAATATATGTTTTGAATATGCACAAATCATTCTAACATACATATACTTTTATCTGCTCTGACATTAAGGCTATGTTCACACTACGAAAAATAACAGCCGTTGTCCGCGCCGCAAAACTATGACCGTTGTTTTGAGGTTCCCTATTATGACTGCAATGCAATGTAACTATGGCTGTTGAATGCACGCTATGCATCAGATAACGGCCGTTGTTTATACGTCCCCGTGAAAAATGAACATGTCAATTATTTCCGGCCAGTAATACTGCAACAACGGCCGTGGATTTTAATGCGGCCGCGAATGTAAAACTTATATCTGCCGAATTAAACTTGATTTTGATGTAAAAAAAATTCTGAGTAGTTTCTCGGGCTGGGCGCAGCATTTAAAGTAAATGACCTGTTTCATCCCGCTTATAAACATGCTAGGAATAAAAATTAAACAACGGCCGTAGTTTCACGACTAGCCCATATGATCATAATTCTATGGCCGTAGATTTGGTCGCAAAAGTCCGGCCAGTGAAAACAACGGCCGTTATTTTACGTAATGTGAACATAGCCTAAAACTGCCAGCTCAGTATTGTATAGTTTCCTGTTATGCTGCCAAAACAGCTGTGACTGATTAAAGTATGGACTTTATAAGACCTCCAAAGGTGTCCTGTGGTATTTGTGGCATTAGCGGCAGATCCTTTAACCTCTTAGGGACATATGACGTACCCGTACGTCATGTGTCCCCGAGAGGTGTTCAGGTCGGGGCCACACGGCGACCCCGCTCTGAACCGCCACGGTCCCGGGTGCCGCTTGCAGCCCGGGACCGCGATTATTAGCGGGCACGGTCCGATCGCCGTGCCCGCTAATACAGTAATCAGATGCATCCGATTACCGGACGCAGCACTTCCCTGGTGTCTAGTGTCGGAGATCGCTCCTCTGGGACGTTGTCCCAGAGGAGCGATCTCCGTGACTGGTGCCGGCCGGGGTCTCCATTAAAATGGTGCTGATCCCAGCTCGGCACTCGGATGCTTTAGGCTGCAGCAGTGCTGATCTCATAGATCTTTGCTGTATAACTATACAGCAAAGATGTCAATGAGAGATCAATGCACTTAAACTAGAAGTCCTCTAGGGGGGCTTCTAGTATAAGTGTAAAAAAAAAAAAAGTGTTATTAACAAAAAGCCCCCTCCCCTAATAAAAGTCTGAATCACCCCCCTTTTGCCAGGTTATTAATAAAAGTAAATAAATAAACATGTTTGCTATCGCTGCGTCCGTAATCGCCCGAACTATTAATTAATCACATTCCTGAACTCGCACGGTAAACGGCGTAAGCGCAAAAAAATCCCAAAGTGCAAAATTGCACATTTTTGGTCGCATCAAATCCAGAAAAAAATTAATAAAAGCGATCAAAAAGTCGTATATGCGCAGTCAAGGTACCAATAGAAAGTACACATCATGGCGCAAAAAATGACACCTCACACAGACCCATAGACCAAAGGATAAAAGCGTTATTAGCCTGGGAATGGAGCAATTTTAAGGAACATATATTTGTTAACAATGGTTTGAATTTTTTACAGGCCATCAGATACAATAAAAGTTATACATGTTATATAATCTTTTAATTGTAATGACTTGAGGAACATGCATAACAAGTCAGTTTTACCCCAGGGTGAATGGCGTAATAACAAATACCCCCCAAATAAAAGAAATGCCTGTTAATTCCAAGATGAGGCCTCCATGGATCAGATTTGCTTTCCCGGCACATCCCTCAGATAATCAATCAATTTCTCAATGTAGTTGTTAGCATGAGTTCTTTAAGTAGTTATCTATATGGCAGCATAAACATCATACTGATGTTATGACACCTTTATAGAAGATAAAGAGTCCAAAAGCGTCCAAAATCAATCAAATTTCTTCAAACTCTATTGCAAATCCAAGAGCATATAAGTGATGTTTCAACCCTACTAGGTCTTTATCAAGCACATATGCTTGATAAAGACCTAGTGAGGTCAAAATGTTGCTGCTATTCTTTTGAATTTGTAATAAAGTTTGAAGAAATTTGATTGTTTCTGGATGCTGTTTGATTCTCTTCATCTTTGATGGTACATTTGGTCGGTATTATATAACTGACACTCCTGAGTGCATTCTCCCCTCTACTTGCCAATTTCTGGACCTAGTTCCACAGTGCTGCATGACTCCGTTCTATTTTTATTTCCTAGTCATCAAAGATTTTTACATCAATTTGTGCTACAGTAGATCTTTTGTAGGATTCGATCAGACAGCTAGCCTTCTAAATAATGATTTGCATGGACTAGTCTTATGAACAGAATCTTTTACTAAACCTATTTTTTTTGTTGCTTATCTATTTTGTAGTTATTGTAGTGCTGTTTGCTGCCCTGAAAAGACAGAGAAAGAAAGAGCCATTGGTATTGTCAAAAGAAGACATTCGGGATAACATTGTCAGTTATAATGACGAAGGAGGTGGAGAAGAAGACACTCAAGCTTTTGACATTGGCACTCTTAGAAATCCAGGTGTTATGGAGGATAAGAAACATCGTAGAGACATTATTCCTGAAAATTTGTTGTTACCTCGGAGAACTGCTTCTGTGCCAGATAATACAGATGTTCGCGATTTTATTAACCAAAGGTTAAAAGAGCATGATAATGATCCTACTGCGCCACCATATGATTCACTTGCAACATATGCATATGAAGGCAATGATTCTATAGCTGAATCTTTAAGTTCTCTAGAGTCCAGTACAACAGAAGGGGACCAAAACTATGAATACCTCAAAGAATGGGGTCCACGTTTCAACAAACTAGCGGAAATGTATGGCAACGGGGAAAGTGATAAAGATTCCTAACTTGAAAAATGTGTCATCACTTTTTTTATTTCATAGTGGAATAAGTTTGCGGGCACTTGGAAATAATATTAACAATTTTAAAATACATTTTTCTGACACTTGGCACAGTGTTAAAATAATAACAATAACACATAAAAAAGGAAAAAACAAACAAACAAAAAAAAACTTCTTTTTACCACATTCATTTATTTCATCAGTTTTTATTCAATGTAGACTATCACCCTAGAGTATGGCTAATGTTAATTACAAGCTGTGGATTGAATGCCATGGTTTCTATGTTGTCTGTCAATCAAATGGTCATTTTGAAAACTTGAACAGAAGACTGCTTCCTCGTACAAACTCCTGAATACATTGCTTCTATTGAGTAAATGGCTGCCTATGCATTTGCAGCACCAGTTTGATTTGTTTGTATTTTTTTATTTTATTTTTTTCCCGAAGGAATACAGAAGTGATTTTTCTGATACGCTGATACATTATGTACATTAAAATGTACTGAAATGTACATGTGATGTTAGTAAGTGTGATGCAGCTGGTGAATATATATGTTAGTAGAACGTCATTTCATCAAATAGTATCTTGCCAATGTTTTATATTTATATTTTTGTATTTATTTTTAAGAAATAAACCTGTTTTTACAACTTGCTTAATGGCTAAATGGTTTTAATACAATGACATAGCCAGTGGGGAAAATTGTAAATTTAATAATAAATATAAATTTTGGTAGATGTTAATCAAAATTAGTTTTTTCATTTTCTCCATTAAAAAAGCATAGCCTGAGTTCATATATTGCTTTACTATGTCCTTCATGAAAATTGTTTTGTATTGGAAGAGCTTCTACTCACAACTAACCACTTAATGGGCAGAGCTAATGAAATTACTACTGCAGGTTATAAAAACAGACTAACCAAGATACTAAAGCACTGTCATTTATATCAACACCAATTGTCGTTAGAATAGTATAATCAAGTTAAAGGCTATAGGCTATGGACGCCTTTGACATGGAAAAAATGATTTTTACACATAATAGTGGCGATCTTGAGTTAAAAATTTGCACTCCGTTTCAGTCTGTAGTTGTTACTCTTGTGTTCATTTTATGACCCCTGCCAATAGGTTTTCAACCATCTACTGCCTTCAGACTTTTCTCATACTGGCATGTCCATATAAATACATGCTGGATGTAAGCTCTGTGTATCAATGTTAATGTTTCCTTTACTAGAAAAGGAAGGAATTTCCCATCTACAGCCCATGAGGGCTTGTGCAGACAGGCAATGATGCAAAGTTTTCTATAGGTCTGCTCCTTTCTCTCTAAACTCATAACCTTGTGTAATCTCTTTCTCCTCCCCCTTACAAATGACATTTGTGTGCTTTGCTTTCTCAATACTGTATTAACTGTTTTCCCTGAAAACTACTGCCTTCTTCCAACTGATCTTCCATGTTTGTTTTATCTAATACTGAAAGAAGGGGTAGGAAATTAAAGAGAGACAATACAGCCAGGACAAGTGCTGTCAGATCAGTGTTAACAGCAACAGCACAAGCAGCTAGGTGAAAGAGTTACCCAGACTGGGGCAATAAAATGTTAGGAAAATGTTAACAAAAAAAACTGTTTAGACAGTTGCTTAATTTTGCATTTAGGAAGCAAATAAACAAGAAAACAAATGAATCCAAAAGTGTCATTATCCTTTATGTTTCATAAAAATGATGATAAAAAGTAGTCTATAGTAGCACAGATTTACTACACTTTACTTTTCTATACCTGTATGTAAGAATTTTATTATTTGACCGCCTCAATTAATGAAAAATTCAAGACATACGACAATGAGTAACCTTGGCATGTGAAGCGATGCAGAGGAGCGTAAGGAAACAATTTAAAGTTCTCAAACTTCACGGTATCTCACTATAATTAGGAAGCCTTTATTTGCTTATGTCTCTAAAATATGTATGTACAATGTTAGAAAGAAGCTCCAGTGAAAACATGGATTCCCAAGTAAAATCTCAGTCATAGTCATATTAATGTCTAATGCTGAAAATATATTGGAAAAGACTTAAAATGTAACTGTAATTAAATAGTACAATCAATAGCATGATCTTTTTTTTTAAAAAAACCTCTGTAATAGATTTTATTAGGGAAAAAAAAGCCATCTTCATTACAGAGGAGCAAAGTGAAAAATGGTTTGCTGAGTACCATTGTAACCTATAGAGGGGGGAGGGGTCAAGGGGGATAAGTGAGCAGGAAGAGGAGACAAGCAGCTGTACAGTTTGTAGATGTCAGAAAGGTCAATGCTTATCTTGGCGCTTGATAAGAGAAGATTGCAGGATGTAGTGTTTTCCGGTTCTGCTTTTTCTACTCTCCGTGCTCCGTCATCCCCCTTAACCCCTAACATTTATTTAAAGCATAATGGGCTAAGAAATTCCGCTATTTCTGAAGTGAGGGGGGAGGTAAGAAAACAGCCTTTTGAGTACAGAAGGAAACTGTTTTGCTTAATAAAAACTTATTACAGAATTTATTAAAATTGTTTGCACTATTAACCCCTTCCCCCAAAATGAAGCCTAGGGACATCATGAAAAGCAGTGCCATTCTGCCTCATGACATCCCTGGACGTCATACTGTCTCTGCCTTCCCCGCTGTCCCTAGCTGCAATGTGCATCAGCCTCCTCCCCCCACCACTGCCCGGAGAGGAGCCGTGCTCCCCAGGGGCACTTAACCCCATAGATGCTGGGGTCAGTGCAACCGCAGCGACTATGAGGAGATCTGCTGCCTCCCGCCGATTGGGTGCTGGGAGGAGGCTGCGGTACATGCTGTGCCACTGCTGTGCTCCCCCCTAGGCACCCCTTCCCTGCCGGATCCAACACCAAAGGACACCAAACACATACATACATAAATAAATAATTAATTAAAATATATAGATTAAATTAATACATACTAAATAAATATAAATTAAATAAATATACACATTCCCCTTCCTCCCTTTATAAATGATCTCCTTTAAAGCGGCTCCGTACCCACAATCTGACCCCCCCCCCCCCCCCCCCCCCGCAACCAATTGTACCTTCAGATAGCTTTTAATCCTAGATCTGTCCTGGGGTCCGTTCGGCAGGGGATTCAGTTATTGTCATAAAAACAACTTTTAATCTGTCAGCGCTGTGTCTAACGGCTGGGGCTTACATTTGTATAGGCATTAGGCTGGCACAACCTCTCTGTCCTTCCTCCCCACCCTCCTCATCATTAAGAATACTCCAGGCAGATTGCTTCCTATTCCCCATCTGTGGCAGCCCGGCACATGGGCTGGATTGTTAATACACCTGTGCAAAGCTCAAACAGCAGTAAATGTTCCTGGATCATTCCTAATAATGAGGAGGGTGGGGAGGAAGGACGGAGAGGTGGTGCCAGCCTAATGCATATACAAATGTAAGCCCCGGCCGTTAGACACAGCGTTAAGATTAAAAGTTGTTTTTATGACAATAACTGCATCCCCTGCCGAACGGACCCCAGGACCCAGGACAGATTAAAAGCAGCTATCTGAAGGTTCAAGTGGTTTGGGGGGGGGGGCAGATTGTGAGTACGGAGTCTCTTTAAATAAGATACATATATTTGGTATCGCTGCATCAGTAATGACCCCGTCTGTTAACCCTTTACATTAATTATTCCACCTGATTAACGCCAAAATAAAAATAAAAAACTAACCAAAATGACAATGTTTTGTCTTACCCCCTAAAAAATATAGAAGAAAATGTCACATGTACCCAAAAGGTATACCACTAAAAATATCAGCTTATGTCACAAAAAAAAACCCTCACATAACTCCATTGATGAAAAAATTAAAATATTACCACTCTTACAATATGCAAGACACACAGTTTTTATAGTATAAATGCCATAAACTATAATAAAAGCTATATGAAATGGATATATCTGTAATCATACTGACCTGATGAGTAAAGATAACATGTCATATGTAACCTTTTTACAGTGGAGGGATTTATGGGGATAACTAGCATACAGGCCCCACAAATCCACTTCAGATCTGAACTGGTCCCTAATAAAATCAGAATTTGAAATTTTCCTGAAAATTTGAAAAATCGCTGCAAAATTTCGAAGCCCTCTAACATCTTAAAAAGTAAAAGGACGTCCATCAAATGACATCACCATAAAGAAGACATGTTGTAGATGTTGCAGTAATAATTAGTTCATGTAGCATGACTATTTTTCTCAGAGATTATTTTTCTCAAAGAGATTTTGAATATAAAGAAATTTAAATTTTTCAAATTTTTGCACATATGTGTTTTTTTTTTATATAAATAACTAATGAGTGCATCAACAAAAGTATACCACAAAAATGAAAAGTAATATGTTAGGAAATAACAGTCTCAGAATAACTACGATAGTTAAAAGCATTGCAGAGTCATCACTAAATAAAGAGAGATAGGTAAGATTTGAACGATAGGCCCGGGGCATTAACGCCAAAATAGGCTGCGAAGGAAAGGGGTTAATATTTATTGATTTCTGACAAATTACATTTAAATGACAGTTACGCTTTAAGGATTTAATGACAATGACAATAACGCTTTAAGGATTTAAATATGTATAGTCTGAAGAAAAGAAGATAAAGGCTTGACATATTAGAAACCTTTAAACATGTTTTGGGTAGTTTGCACACAATAAGTTCACAGCGGATTTCCCAGTGTGCATATGAGAGCAAATCCCCTGTGATATTTGCTACCATTAGAATTTATAGACCTACATGGTAACAACAGATTTTAATTCATCTGCAAGAATGTAGTGGCAACATTCTTTTATTATTTCTATGGTGGGCCAGTGAAAATAAACAGGACACCACTCTTGTTCCTCTTGCACGCTCCTGTCTTCTTCTCTGGGTCCTGACTAGCTCAAAGCCCACTGGATCTGATTCTGGGAGCCACAATAAGACACCAGTGAGAATCGACATACTGACCCTGTCCCATCCTGGACTGACCACAGCTTCTTTGTGAATAACAACTACAACTCTAAGAATGTCCCACACTTATAAAGCTCTCAGGGAGTTGTTAGCAAACATAACATAAACTGTACATTGTATCGTAATTGTAACATCCTGAGGAATATAGAGAATATTTCAATTTTGCCACAAAATTAATGACATAAAAGCTGAATCCACCTAAATTTGCAAAAAAGAAAAGAAAAAAAAAAAGGGTTATTTAACATCACTAATATTTATTTTCTATTGCAACTATATTTGATGGTGATGTGAAGGATGTCAAAGTGAAACTAGTTGTGGTGCCATTTAAGAAAACAGGATTCAGATATGATTTTTGGGAGGGCAACACTAAATAATATTAAATGGGGTGGCTGTAGTACACAAAAAAATCATAATGTAATCAAAGAAGAAAGAAAAGAAAGTACTACATTCCGCACTCCTCAAATATAATTTTATTTAAGCCCAGAAAAAAGTGTAAAAACACTTAAAAACATACAACCATATAGCACAAAGAAAATAAAATGTGCTATCCTCCCTATCCTTGGCAGTAACCACCAACTGGCTTTATTCCTAGTAGGGGAAAAAAAGAAATACACTAGCATGATAGAAATATAGGTGGAGGCAAGTAGACAATACAAAATTCAATAATGCATTACATACTGCTAGCCAATTCTATATACAGTATAGTTATTCCTGGTGCATGATAAAGAGAAAAAAATCTATATGTACCAAGCATACAACCTGCACCATGGAACATGTGTGTCTGGACAGTGAGGGAGAACCAGCCCAACGTATTGCGTCGTGCTTAAGTGCAGGCAGCAGAGATGGGATGCAGGCAGAGGGACTATAGATCTCCCTTCTCCAGCACTGCATAGACCCGCTCCCCAAGAACTGTATAGACTCCTTCTCCTCTCCACCCACGACTATATACACACCCATTCCTCAGCACTTAATAGACCCCCACCTCCCATCACTATATGCACCCCCTACTCCCAACATTGTTCAGATCCCCACCCCAGCACTGTATATACCCCTACTCCCTGTAACACTGTAACGGTTGACTTAACAAAAAAATAAATACCATTCCAACCAGTTCATAGACTGTTGTACAGGACTGTCCTTAGCTAGTCCACAATCTAGCTTATCTGACACACCCATAAATGTGCAGTCCAGTTTAACTGCTTTTAGTCTGGTTTAAATACTACCTCTGGTCAGCCTGCAGTCTAGTGTAACAATAGCCAATATCCCCTCATGCACACTGCAGTGTAATGGTGCATGCTGTGTTTAGTGTACCTGCAGCTAGCTCCCAGTCAGATGCTTGATGGGGATAAGGTAACAGGGAAAGCACAGTGCAATATACAATGAGCAGAGAAGGGAGGCAACTGATGGCCTGCAGTGTTCCCTAGTGATCTTGTCTGAAAGGGCATTGATTTCACACCAAGTGCTTCGGGGTCACTTTTCACACACCTGTGATGGGTCACTTCTATACAGGATATGTCTATGCACCAGTCCTATGGGAGTGACTTGAAGCTTCCTACTTCACTGATTTAGTGAGTGTAACCTACAGCTGGTATACAGCACTTGTACAACACTCAATACACACCATGTATAGAACAATATAAAGCAATGTTTACAGACAATAGTATTGTTTACATCATAACATTTAACACTGCTCTCGAAGAGAATGCATTGCTTTATTGATTATCAGTGTGTTACAGTTATCACTGATCTGTAGGAGTATAAAGTATATATCATAGTACTAGTATTTACTAATGTTTAGGAGTATACAATATATAGCATGTCAGTAATCATTGATCTCTAGGAACATACAATATAGACCGTATTATTGGTCATCATTGATCTCTAGGAGTATGCAACTTGTTATAGGTAACTGATCTGCAGGAGTATATAGTATGTTACTGGCCAATTCTAATCTCTTGGATTACATGTACACAGCATATTACCAGTTATTACTTATCTCTAGAAGTATACAGTATGCAGCAATACAGCATGTCAGTACTGTAGCCTTAATATGTAAACCGTTTTGGACCTCCCGGCATCATCATTCATGATGATGCCATTAGCTTCACAACTGTTTAATACAACTTTACAATAAAAACAATAAAGCAGGAATATAGCAGCCATACTTACCTGTCCATGCTCCCCCTGATGCTCGCCAACTCTGGTGCCCATCACAGTGACCACAGCCAATCACTGGCAGTGGTGGAACAATGCAATGATTGGCTGAGTGGGCTGTCAGTGAGCAGGGTCTGGAGCCGGCGCCAGAGGGCATTGCACTGCATGCTGCTAGAACAGAGGTGCAGACACAATGGGGACATTTATGTATGCTGCTCCACTGTACACTAGGGAGAAGGCACTGATTTTCCCCTTCTCACTGGCATATGCCAGCTGTATCCCCCTCTTGCCTGATGGACGGGCAGGGTAGGGGCTCAGAAAGGTGGGGAGGGGTTGTGGCGTCCTCCTGCTCCTTACTTACGTGCTTGCAGGCAAAAATCATGGCAGAAATCTACACCACAGGGCAGGAGCAGGTCAGGCCTGTTTCAAAGGGGTAAGCCTCTAAGTGAATTCGGCCAGGCAGTTGGGAGCGGGGCTTCATTTAGGACCGGTGTATGGGTAGGTCGGTCTTCATAAGTGTCGCCCATTATGGTAAAAAGAGCTATGTATAAACAATACACATATTGATTGGAGATGGACCAATCAATTGTTGCCATAACAATCCAGATTTTCAACATAAACTGTCTCTTCATATGTGCCAGAGAAAAGGTGTTTTTGCAATGTTATTTAACTTTATGTATTGCAAGCAAAAGCATAAGACCTTGAAAATGCATTACCACTAAACTAAGCATCAGTATCTACAATTTTTCAGTCAAGACATAATGTAAGAAAATGTTAAAGCTTTCTAGAGTAAAAGTAAATTAAATTTAGAGAGAAATAAAATGCTTGGAATGCTATGTTTTAAAACGTAACAAACCATAACTAATTATCAAGACAATAATTATAGAATTACTAAAGTAATGCTGTATAACCATTCATACAATAGCCATTTTCATTATACTAATTAAAAAAGTTTTAGAAATGTAATGAAAAGATAAAGTTTTCAAAAATACATACAGTAATGACAAGAAGAACAAAGGAGATTTTAGGATTGTAGTATTTTCAGTAATTTCTCTTTTTGAACTAGGCCTTGAATTTTAACTCCATCATGACACCACAAACTTGCGCTCATTTGTTACTAGCAACATTAAGTTTCCAAATCTTGACATATTTCTATTCTTTTCACATTGTATGTGCCGGTGAATAAAAATTAGACAGTAAACTCTTTAACTCTTTTGAAGCAGTTACTAATGTTATTAAGTAACATTACCACAGAATATATTAATGCCTGTCAAAAGAGACTAAATTGAAATGTTTCATTACTACCTGGAGATAGATAGATAGATAGATAGATAGATAGATAGATAGATTCCATCTAAAAAAAACACTGAAAAATGCAACTGCTCACCACAATGTCAAGATACAGACCCACTTCAGACATGAAAATAGTTAAAAGCAGCCCCCCAACTGCTAAAAAAAAATCCCACAAAAATAATGAGGCTTTTGGTTACCATTTGCAAACACCCCAGTGTAAAACACCCCACCACAATAAGGTGGCCTCATGCTCGGGGAAGACTCTACACTGAAAATAGTTAAAAGCAGCCCCCCCCCCCCCAAACTGCTAAAAAAATTCCCACAAAAAAAACTCCCACATACCATTTGCAGTGTGAACCACCCCATCACGATAAGGTGGCCTCATGCTCGGGGCAGACCCTACACTCTACTATGGCCTCACCATAGCATGTAATACGCCTAGGCTCTGGGCATTCAAGATCCTTCATATACCGGCAAAAGTAATAACACCACCTGGGTGGGATGGGTGGAGTGCACAACCAAGTAGAGGCAGCCACTCTCTCCATCTGGAACACAGAAAAAAAGACAAACTTGGTCATTTCTCCTAGAACACCATTCACACCAGGCAGGAGCACGTTGCTATGGCTGAAATTGCAAACAAACAAAAACACAGAAAAATGCAACAGCTCACCGCAATAGCAAGATACAGACCCACTTCAGATATCAAAATAGTTAAAAGCAGCCCCCCAACTGCTAAAAAAAATCCCACAAAAATAATTAGACTTTTGGTTACCATTTGCAAACAGTGTAAAACACCCCACCCCAATAAGGTGGCCTCATGCTCGGGGAAGACTCTACACTGTACTATGGCCTCTCCATGGCATGTGATACGCCTATGCTCTGGGCATTCAAGATCCATCATATACCGGCAAAAGTAATAACACTACCTGGGTGGGATGGGTGGAGTGCACAACCAAGATTCTACCTATCTGTTACATGCAGCACTATTATTTCACAACAAAGTCAATGTACTTCACTGTAAGTTAATGTTAATGGGTTCCATAAGGCACCAATAATATCCACTATGTAATTGATCAGGCCATGCCTGGAGATTTTTCAAAATGGAAACTAGTGATGAGCGAAGCAAATTTAGCATGCTTCGTGCATCCACGTTGGGGGCTGCACATGTTTAACTACAGCAAAGTCACTGGGCGGATGCAAGCAAATATTTATAATGCCTTGCAGCCGTCCAATCATGTGCACATTACAATGTGATGTTACCACGCACCCATCACGCTGTTCTACATATATATATATATATATATATATATATATATATATATATATTGTGATCCACTTCCTGGAGGTGGGCATTCGTCTGTGCGTGTATAGAAGAGAGGAATTGCAGTAGGCATGCTAGTGAAAGGTAGGGAGAAGAGAGCGCAAGGTATAGGAGAGAGGTAGAGAAAGAAAGAGAGAGATAGGTAGAGAAGATTCAAGGATAGGAAAGCCCATTGTAGGTTGCTGTCTGTGGGTACTTTGAGTGAAGTTAACCCACTGTTAACCCAGTGTGTGGGTGCTTTGTGTGAAGTTAACCTAGTGTTAAGCAAGTGTCAAGTTAACCTAGTATATGGATCCTGGATCCAAGTGGTTGACCCCTCGGCATTTACAGGTGGCCACTGTAGTGGTGGACAGTAGCAGGAACATCATGTTGATACTGCAGCGGAGTGGGCTCACACAAGTTCTGTGGAGGGCTCAGGTGCTAAAACTCATTGTGTATAGGTTCCTTTGCTCCTTCCCAGTACTAAAAAATCTCCTGAAGATGGCAAGGAAAATATGTATGCACTTTAGCCACTCCTACGTGGCACAGAATGCCCTCCACAACACAGAACACAATCACAGGCTGCAAGAACATCAGCTAAACTCATCCTTCCACATGTTGGATCGGCTTTAATAGCAGAGATTGGTAGTCTCTGACTTCCTCATCACACATTTTGGCAGCTTCAAGCATAACTGTAATTTCCAGGTCACCGATGTGTGATGTCTGATGATTGTTGGTACCGCTTGAGGAAGCCACTCTTGATCAGCCGCATTAAATACATGTGAATGACTCCCCCCCCCCTTTACGTTATGGAGACTGTAAGTAACATTATTGCCTATAATGTGAACCTGATCCCAGAGATGGACGAATTGTTGTTGTTGGTGGAGGTATTTGCCTAGGTGTTCCAAATACCAATGTTCCTGGAAACACACCAGAGGAGATGGAGTAATCTCTTTTTAAAGAAGATAACCCAGCCCACCTTCGAGTTGCACAGAGGACCCAGATGAGGAAAAGCGCTTAGTAAACCTTGTACATATGGCCACTAGTGATGAGCGAATAGTGAGATATTCGAATATTCGATATTCGTACGAATATCCCACGAATATTCGAATATTCGATCAAATATTCAATCCCATTAAAGTCTATGGGAACAAGTATTCGATTAGTGAAAAACATCTATTTGACCATTTGGAGGGTGAAACCGGAAGCTGGGGTATTTGAACGCTTATCGAATATTTATCGAATATTCATGGGATATCCGTACGAATATTGAATATTCGAATATCTCACTATTCGATCGAATATCTATTCGATCGAACAGTATTTGCTCATCACTAATGGCCACGATCTTGTTGGAATGATTGTGATCTGACAAGTGCTTAAAGGGCATGCACAGGAGGAACAAGTACTGGCTGGACACCCTGGTGGACCCTAGCTTCTGCCGGAAAATGGCAATGTTTTTTCCATTGTCGAACAGGGACGCCGAAGTTAAACTCTATCAGTTGAGCTTCCAGTTACTTATGAGGGAGTTCCTGAAGCCACCAGGGGAAGAAACCCATCAGCCCCAAACTGAACTGTCCATAAGGCAACAGCTTAAATTCCAGGTAAAAATCCTACTTGGAGTTACCCTTGCCCCTAAATATTTCCAACCTGGTGCAATTCTGGGCAGAGAAGTTGAACATTTGGCTGCAGCTGGCAGAATTTACTTTCACTCAACTGTCATGCCCAGCCAGCAGCGTTGCATCAGAGAGGGTGTGTAAAACAGCAGGGGCCATTGTAAACCCCTAGAATGCCAGGCTGTGTTGCCTGTGGAGAGATTCACATTTCTGAAGATAAATCAAGCCTGGATAGGACCAGATTTCACTACCCCCATGCCTGATGTTGACCATTGAAACATCAGCCAGCAGTTAGCTCTCAGGCATGTTCCAGTCTGTATCCAAGTAAAGTCCCCAATAAAATATTCACCCACCATGAGTAATCTTCTTGAAACCAAAATGAATAGGATAATCCTGTAATTTGTATATGTTTAAACATTCCCATGTTTAAATTTGCTGTTGCTAAATGGCAGGTTACCTTGCCTTATTTTTAGTACATTTATCCGTGAATGATTGCTTTTTGGTTTATGCTGCCTAAAACCCGCAACGGATGTGCAGCTGTTTTTCAGCAACCATCAGTACTCTATTGAAATGCGTTTCCGAAACTCTACATAGTACTGACCGACATAATAATCCACTGTAGATTTTACCCAGCAGCCCTAGAGTGACATGTGAATGTGCTATTTGGGTAAAGTTATTTGGAAGTGACCAAAGCAAGGGAAGGTCATTCCCATACCCCATCAAGGATTTACCACTTCCCAGATCAAGCAAGCTGAAGAAAGATCAAACACCCCAAGAAATTCATGCATGGGTTACATCTTGCAATTTGTTGCCACATTCAACTGGTGTTCATATGTATGCATGTCTTGGAAAAAGCCAGAGGCCTAGATTAAACAGGGTTTTTGAACACATTATTTGAGCCATATTTGTTTTTTTGTTTTTTAAAGGTAAAGTACAAAGGGAAATTCTTCTTTAATTTTGGAACTTGGAAAATGTGCCACTCTTTTTTAAATACAATCTTCATAAAACCTTCTTAAATCTGGGCTTTTCTCTATTCCATTCTCCATCACATGGTACGTGCTTTTGCCGGTGGGGTTTTCCAGTCTAGTTAGGTATATCCTAATTAACTAATTGTTCATTTTCATTTTTGGCAGTTTAATTGCCCATTCATACCAACTGTCAGATTTTAGTAATTTTACATGAGTCAAATAGGTAGTTACTCTCCTCAAGGAGAGCTCATCATAAAGAAGTGTGGAGACAATGCTGTTCCACTGAGAATTCTGGGAAGAAAGCATGTACAAAATAGCTCTCACACCTCTTGAGCAAAGATATGTCACTTCAAATGAACTCTGGCTCAATCAAGGAGCCTTAGAACATTGACTGGGGATTTTATGACAAGTTAAACAATCTCTCCAAAAGGAAAAATTTCCCATCTGCAGACAGCTGTTTCAGGGTGTTTGCCCCTCATCAGTGCAGAGCAGCACGTTGGCTGCCTAGTGAGAGGTTTTATTGACGTGGGTCAATGTGGTAGTGACTCTCCTGAAGGAGAGCTAATCATAAAGACGTGTGGAGACTTACAGACCATTGCTGCTCCACTGAGAATTCTTCACATGACTTTATGACAAGCTGTCCTTAAGGAAAGTCACTACCTCTTTTACCCACCTCGATAGACCTCTCACTAGCCAGCCAACACCCTGCTCTGCACTGATGAGAGGCAAATACCACAAAACAGCTGTCTGCAGATGGGAAATCTTTTGTTTTGGAGAGATTGTTTGGCTTGGCAAACTTTGAGCAAAACTTGACTTGAAGGGACATCTCTTTGCTCATGAGGTGTGAGAGCTATTTTGCATATCCTTTTATCCCAGTAATTTTACAGGACATTTAAAAAAAATCTGTGTGTCTATTCATTGGAGACTTTCTTTTCTCAGATGCTTGAAAGAATTAAAGAAAGTCTTGCTACGATTTTCACCGTCAACTGTGCTAGGGTTGAAGAGAGTCTGAGTGCTGCTGCCACCTCCAGTTCTATGTGCAAGCCCTTAAGGGTCAAATTGAGTCAGAGTGCTGCAGCTGCTTCCTCCAGGTCTATGTGCTAGGCCCCTTTAGGGTTTATTAACGTGCCACTGCTGGTGCTGCCACTTCCAGGAGTCTGTTCTAGAACCTTTTCGGTCTAAGAGATTGCCTGTGATATTGCTGCCAGAATGTCTAGTACTGTCCTGGGAAAAAGCATATTTTTAAACTGCTAAACTATCAGTGTCCACAAATGCCATGGGGAAATTATATATATATATATATATATATATATAGATATATATATATATATATATATATATATATATATATATATATATATAATCCACCAACGTTCAATGCTGTGCAGAGAGAAACTTGATTTGGTGCAACTGACATAAAATTGATTTTACACCACTGATCTACCAGCGTCCGACTGCTGTCCAGGGCAAAAATTGACATTTTTAAGAATTTAACATTGCTCACTTTGCTCACTTTGGTCTTGTAACGTGGATCAAGGAGGGTTGCCACCTAGTAATAGCTGTTCATTTTTATTGCCTTGATGCATGGATCCTGTTGGAAGTAATGTAGCATCCAAGCACTCATGTGTGAGATGCTACCGGGATCTCCTAAGCCTCAGGGTTGAGGGGCACCAACAGGATTTTCATCCTCCTCCTCCTCCTGTAATCTGTGCCAACCTCTTACCAGTGAAGGGGAATCAGTAACGGTGGTGTCCACCCCTGCCTCCTCATCCTCCTCCACTTCTTCCTTATGACCGTCACCAGAGGCCTGGCTAGCCTCATGCGCTCTACCGTGGGAGCTATACTGCCGTCCTGCACCCTCCCTCAACCTAGAACCAGTGCCCAAAGGAGATCTATGCAACTGTGAAACAGTTGGGTCATCTACATTCTCCGGTGAGTAAGATTCCGTGTCTGCCTCCTGCTCTTGCTCCTCTTTTCCCTCCTCCATCACTGCTGAGACCTGCTGTCGCAGAGTGCATAATTCTTGTTCCAGTAAAAATATCCCTACAACGGTGATGCTGACAAGGGCACCATCTCGACTGACCATTTTGATGGCCTCTTTAAAACTGACAAGGATGGTGCAAAGATCTTTTTTTTTTATTTTATTTATATTCATATATAACTATACAAAAGGAGAAAAAAAAACTTTGATTCCTCTTTACATGAATTACATAAATTCCCCATCCCCCCTCCCTCCTACCACAGATTACATTATTACTGTAGTAACCCGGTCCAACTAAGTTTACAACATATTTCATAACCTTACCATCTTGTGTGGTTAATCCCGAAGGACGCCCATCCTATAATCTTGTTTTATATTCCTTAATCTTCAACCCCCCTCTGCCCCCACTACGAGTAGTCTATTTTGTTATCACATACAATCAGGTAGCGATGCAGCGCCATCCTCACCGCCCCGAGGCCCAAGGTGGGACCGCATGGGGCAAGCCAGACCCAGTCCCACATTGACATATTAAGCCACCTACTCTCTCCAACAGCTTAGCCTCTTAATATTCACACCTTTTCTTCCATACTACCCTCGGGCAAACGGCGAACTTGTCCACTCTCACATTGGCAACCAAGACCCCGTCTCTCCAGAGCCTCTAGTCTCCAACCCCTATCTGTCCAGAGAGCACCCACCGTCCATGTATCATGAACAGCCAGGAGCCTCCAAACAGATGGGTTTAACATGCATCCATCTATCTGTTGAGGCTTGAACATAACATAACACTTAAGATGTCAAAAAAAGTACCAGACTAGCTGCTCTTAGCTTACTCAACACTGAGCCCCCGACTTACTCTTTAACCCCTTCGTGCTGCAGCTAGTTTGGGCCTTAATGACCAGGCTCATTTTTCAAAATTTGACCTGTCTCATTTTATGCCCTTATAGCTCAGTGATGCTTTAACGTATGCTAGCGATTCTGAGATTGTTTTTCCGTCACATATGGCACTTTATGTTAGTGGCAAAATTTGGTCACTACTTTGTGTGTTTTTTGTGAAAAACATCAAAATATCATGAAAAATTAAAAAAATTAGCATTTTATGAACTTTGAAATTCTCTGCTTCTATAAAAAGAACGTCGTAGCACATAAATTAGTTACTAAGTCACATTACCAATATGTCTTCTTTATTCTGGCATAATTTGGTAAACATATTTTACTTTTTTAGGGTGTTAAGGGGCTTAGAAATTTATCAGCAAATTATCACATTTTCGTGAAAGTTTCCAAAACTGATATTTTTAGGGATCAGTTCTTTTTTTAAATGGATTTAGAAGTCTGGTATCCTGAAAACCCCCATAAGTGACCCCATTTTGGAAACTACACACCTTACAGAATTAATCTACGGGTATAATGAGCATTTTAACCCTACAGGGGCTGGAGGAAAGTATTCACAATTAGGCAGTAAAAAAATGGAAAATCAAAATTTTCCAATAATATATACGTTTAGATTAAAGTTTCTCATTTTCAAAAGGAACATGAGAGAAAAAGCACCCCAAAATTTGTAAAGCAGGTTCTCTTGAGTACAACGGTACCCCATAAGTGGGCGTAAACTACTGTATGGGCACACAGCGGGGCTCAAGAGGGAAGAAGCGCCAATTAGCTTTTCCAATGCAAATTTTGCTGAAGAAGTTTCTGAGTGCCATGTGCGTTTGCAGTGCCCCTGTAGTGTCAGCAGAGAGAAAACCCCCAATAAGTCACCCAATTTTGGAAAGTGCACCCCTCAAAGTATTCATCTTGGTGTGTGGTGACCATTTTGACCCCACAGGTATTAGAGGAAAGTATTCAAAAGTAGACAGTAAAAATGAAAAACTCAAATTTTTCCAATATTATGTTCTTTTAGTTTGAAATTTCTCAATTTTATGAGGAACAAGAGGAAAAACGTACCCCAAAATTTGTAACGCAGGTTCTCCTAAGTGAAAAGATACTTCATATGTGGGCATAAACCACTGCATGGGCACACAGGAGGGCTCAGAAGGAAAGGAGCGACAATTAGCTTTTTCAATGCAGATTTTGCTGAAGAAGTTTCCGAGCGCCAGGTGCGTTTGCAGTGCCCCTGTAGTGTCCGCAGAGTAAAATCTCCCAATAAGTCACTCCATTTTGGAAAGTGCACCCCTCAAAGAATTCCTTTTGGGGTAGAGGAAAGTATTCAAAAGTAGACAGTAAAAATGAAAAACTCGAATTTTTCCAATAATGTTTCTTTAGTTTGAAATTTCTCAATTTCACGAGGAACAGGAGAGAAATGTCACCCCAATATATGTAAAGCAGCTTCTCCTGAGTAGAACGGTACCCTATATGTGGGCATTAACCACTGCATGGGCACACAGCCGGGCTCAGAAGGGAAGGAGCGCCAATTCGCATTTTCAGTGCAGATTTTTCTGAAGAAGTTTCTGAGCGCCAGGTGCGTTTGCAGAGCCCCTGTAGTGTCAGCAGAATAGATTCCCCCCAAAAGTCACCCCATTTTGGAAAGTGCACCCCTCAATGAATTCATCTTGGAGTGTGATGACCATTTTTACCCCACAGGTATTAGAGGAAAGTATTCAAAATTGGCCAGTAAAAATGAAAAACTCGAATTTTTCCAATATTATGTTGGTTTAGTTTCAAATTTCTCAATTTGACGAGGAACAGGAGAGAAAACGTACCCCAAAATCTGTAACGCAGCTTCTCCTGAGTACAACGGTACCCCATATGTGGGCATAAACCACTGTATGGGCACACAGCAGGGCTCAGAAGGGAAGGAGCGCCAATTTACTGGAGCAAAACCGCAGCTAGTAATGGTTATTAGAATAGCGCAGTTACTAAAATAAAATGAAAAAATGAGATTACAGGTAATGTGGGGTGGTTACGGACAGCCTGGGCTGGTTATGGGCAACCTGAGGTAGTTACAGGTAATCTGGCGTGGTTACAAACAACATGGGGTGGTCACGAGCAACCTGCTGTGGTTATGGCAACGTGGGGTGGTTACGGGCAACCCGTGGTGGTTATCTATGTGTGGTGGTCACGGGCAACCTGCTGTGGTTACGGCAACGTGGGGTGGTTACAGGCAACGTGGGGTGGTTACAGGCAACGTGGGCTGGTTACGGGCAACGTGGGCTGATTACGGGCAACCTGCTGTGCTTACAGACAATCTGGGGTGGTTACGGGGAACGTGGGGTGGTTACGGGCAACCTGCAGTGCTTACAGACAATCTGGGGTGGATACGGCCAACGTGGGGTGGTTACGGGCAATCTGCAATGCTTACAGACAAACTGGGGTGGTTACGGGCAATGTGGGGTGGTTACGGATAAACCGTGGGTGGGTACCTGTAATCTGGCATGGGCACCGCAATCTGGAGGGGGTCATCGGCAATTTGGGGTGGTCAGAGGCGCCGTGGCGTGGTCAGAGGCGACGTGTGGTGGTCAGAGGCAACGTGTGGTGGTCAGAGGCGACGTGTGGTGGTCAGAGGCGACGTGTGGTGGTCAGAGGCGACGTGGCGTGGTCAGAGGCGACGTGTGGTGGTTACATGTAATCTGGTTACGGGGAACCTGGGGGGGTTATGTGCAACCTGGAAGGGTTACAGACAATCTGGGATTGTTACTGATAAACTGAAGTGCTTATAGGTAATCTGGGGTGGGTACATGTAATTTGGGGTGGTTACGGGCAATCTGGAGGGGGTCACTGGCAATTTGGGGTGGTTGCGGGCAATGTGCGGTGGTTACAGGCAATGTGCGGTGGTTATGGGCAACGTGTGGTGGTTACGGGCAACGTGCGGTTGTTATGGGCAACGTGCAGAGGTTACGGGTAATCTGGGGGGGGTTAAGGGTAATTTGGGAGTAAACTGCAATTATTACTATAATAAGTGTGTGTTTTATTTTTTTGTATGTTTGTCACTTTTTGTACTTTACACATTCATTTTCACTGTATTACTATGATTACTGTGATATTTTCTATCACAGTAATCATAGTTCAGTGACAGAGACCAAATTGGTCTCTGTCACTTTAAATTTTCAGAGTTGGCTGGTTGTGGAGCGCATGCGCACTTCATAACCAGCCAGGACGCCGAAGAGGAAGGAGCTCCAGGATCAGGTAACGTATAAGGGGTAGGGGAGGTGACTGGGGGACGGGGGTGACAGGGGGGGTGGGGGGACATCACTTTTTATCCCCTGTCACCAATCATTCATGGTGACAGGGGATAAAAAGTGCCAGGAGCACATGGTACAAGCGATCAGCGGTATATAGTATATACCGCTGATCGCTTGTATCGGGACCCCACAGGGGGGGTCCCGATGACTGCCCCATGCTCTCCGCTACCTCCGGTGGTTGAGAGCATGGGGCTTTCATTCATTTTAACTTTTCCATCGCTGTGAACTGACATTAGTCGGTTCACAGCGATGGCGGCGGCCATCTTGGAAATGATGGCCGCCGGGGGAGGGGGGTTAGTGATCGCCCTACTAGGGGGGCTGATCTGAGGTCTGGGGGACACTTATTTAATCTCCCCCCACCGTAGATTCACGGCGGAAGGGAGATGAAAGGCGGCGGCGGCACCGGTAATCCCCTTTACCGACGACCGCCGCTATAACGTGATTTTCTGCCATCGCCATAAAAAGCTAATGGCAGAAGAATAAGGACCCTTAGTGACCGCTGTAAAAAGCCATATCGGTGGTCACTAAGGGGTTAAATATACTACATAGCACCTTGGTGGGATCCCCTGGCCCCCCGTCCCGCCCGTCCCCTGGACTCAGCGCAGATGCAGCCCGCCGCCACCCCATTCTTCCATCGTACTCTCATCCTATTTACTCCTACAGCATAGGCACCCCGAGAGTACCACACAAGTTACATTAATTAAATCTTTAAATCCCTTTATTTACTTCTTCCTAGTTGGGTTACTAAAACTCATTATAGTAATATTAACCATAACTACTCTACCCATTCCCTCCCACCCCCCTTGGCTGGCAGGGAAGAAAAAGAAGGGAAAAAAAAACACTAATTAATATTTTTACTCCAGTATTTCTTCCAATGTGCAACATGTTCTTTTAACTTTACATTCTTATTATTATATCTTTATATAGGTACTATGCCAGAGTTCATTCTTTAGAATTGTGCTACCCAGCTCTTTCCACTCCCTGATCCTGGAGCTTTGGGCAAGATCCAGTTTCGCAGTATAATCATAATCAGGAGAAGTTTATAATTTAACATTTTTATACATTTCGACATATGCTGATCCTCATACACCCCCAGAATTGTGCAAATATATTCTTCTTCAGTTCCCAGATCAAATAAACGTGACAAAACAAAACTCTTTCCAAAATTTATTTACCTCCACACATTCCCACCAACAGTGTTCTAATGATACATTATCAGCTCCGCACATATGGTGCACAGATCTTACATCTGTCTCCACTCTCTATGAGAGAACACCCCGAGGTCCGCACCACTGTGAGTCAGGCAATTAGGCCATGCAACATTTCATTCTGTATAATAGCATTACGCTGCTTCCACAATCGCTGCATGTGGAGCGTGGAATTCCAGCGTGTTGCCACATCACACATGTAACGGTTGATGTGGAGGTCCCGATCCGGTTACAATGATGCCAGTCATGCCGAAGCAGGGTGCAAACGCCGGGAGTTGGAGCTAAGACCTCGAGGCTTCTTCAGAAGTCCATCAACAACCGGGTAGCACTTAAGAAATTTCTGAATGACCAGGTTCATGACGTGTGCCAGACAAGGCACGTGCGTAAATCTGCTGATCTTAAGGGCAGCAAGCAGACTGCTCCCGTTGTCGCACAACCCTTACCTGGTGCCAGGTTCTTAGCACCCAGCCAGTGGTCGGTCTGAGTGCGCAAGGCCCTTCACAGCTCTTGACCTGTGTGTTTACAGTCTCCAAGACAAATTAATTTAAGAACGGCCTGGGGATCCTGGGGATCCTGCCTATGCACCATCCCAGCAGAGACTGTCAATGGAGACCCAGAGGCACCAGAGGCACCAGAGGCAGTGTCCTCCATTAAAGTCACCCAGTGAGTAGTCAGGGATATATAACGACCTTGACCATGCCTACTGGTCCATGTGTCTGTATTCAGAAGGACTTTGGTGGACACAGATGCACCCAACGCACTTGATATATTTTCTGAAATGTGCTGGGCCAGGGCAGAGACAGCTTTTCTTTCAAAGAAATGCCTGCTAGGCATCTGACACCGGGGGCAAGCCAGGGCCAGTACGTGGCGGAAGCCATCTGTGTCCACCAGGCGTAAAGGCAACATTTCCAAAGCCAACAAGATGGCAACACCAACAATAAATTTTTTGGCTTTGGAACAGTTGGGGTGAAAGCGTTTCTTATGCTCCCACACTTGGTACACAGAAGGCTGGCTGCCGGACTGGCTGCTGTACGGCATGCAGGTCACACTGGTAGGAGAAGGTGTGAGCTGTGTCCTCAGCAGAGGGCCACTTTGGCTTGGAAGTGGAGGAGGAAGAGGCAGAAGATGTCAACGTGGTTGAAAGCTCAGGACCTGCTTGGCCTTTTTTCTCCAAGCGACTGTTCCACAGCATTTCATGCTTTCCCTGCATGCGCCTGTTAAAGCTAGTGGTACTTAAACACTTTTCATTTTTTTCTTTACTGACGCATTGCTGGCAAATCCGACATATCACCTCAGTCGGAGAATCAGAGGCTTGATCAAAAAAGGCCCAGGCTTCACAGGTTCAGTACCTCTTAGATGGCGAAAACCTAATACCGGTCTCCCTGCTGCCACCACTGACCCCCGCTGGCGCAGTAATATAAGGGGACTTCCGCGACTGCCCTCTCACTTTCTTAGGTCAGACCCAGACTGTAACTACCCCATCCTCCTCATCCTCCACTGATGATGCCCCCAGCAGCGGTCGCTCCAAAGACCACGTTGGATCTGCAATGTCATCATCATCATTATCACCACAGGTGACTTCCTCTATTTCACAGTCTACATCCTCAAGCTGTGGGCTAGAAGTCACAGGCCCTTTCAGGCATTGATTACCACTTGGTATTTCTAATGACAGACCACCTTCCTGATTCTCCTCTGAGGGCATCAGCAATTGGGCGTCAGAGCAGACTAAATCATCCTCTTTGGCCTCTTGATCTTTTGAACCGCCTTCTGACCCCAACTGCATTGTGTGGTCAATGAGCTCTTCAGAATCTGGATTTTTTTCAGTGGCCTGTATATTGGGTAGGGACTTTCTACCCATGTTTGTTTCCAACTGGACGATAATGATGATGACATTTTTGGCCGTGACGAAGAGGAAGAGGAGGTCAAAGAGCTTGATTCAGGGTCCAATAACCACTGAAGAACAGATTGGCGATGCTGTTCAGTAATAAGGCGCACAGGGAACCGAGCAAGAAATGACAAGTCTGACGGTCCTGCGACTGGCGATGTTCTCGGTTATATGTTGGACTGAGCACTGGAAGGAGTGCCTTGTCTCTTACCTCTTCCTATGCCTGGCATTGCTAGCTTACCACCTCTAGTTCTTACCATATTCAAAAGGCAAAAAAAATATAGCTATGATATAAAATATAAAAAAAAAAAAAATACAGCTCTACCCACTATGGATAGATTACAGTACACTAATCCTATGTGCGATTGATTACTGGGTATAACAGATGCAATACATTTTTTAACTGACGAAAAATACAGCTCTACCCACTCTGGATAGATTACAGTACACTAATACTATGTACAATTGATTACTGGGTATAACAGGTGTGATTTTTTTTTTCTGCTGAAGAAAAATACAGCTCTACCCACTCTGGATAGATTACAGTACACTAATCCTATGTACGATTGATTACTGGTTATAACTGATTTGATCAATTTTTTTTTTAACTAAAGAAAAATACAGCTCTCCCCACTCTGGATAGATTACAGTACACTAACCCTATGTACGATTAATTACTAGGTATAACAAATGCGATCACTTTTTTAACTGAAGAAAAATACAGCTCTACCCACTCTGGATAGATAACAGTACACTAACCCTATGTACAATTGATTACTGGGTATAACAGATGTGATCAATCTTTTGTATTACTTTGAACTTGCAAATTCAAGATGTAACCTGCAATACTAAACCTTTGGATTGCTGTCTATGGAAAAGAAAATGCTTGCTGTGAAAACTCTATTCTAACCTTGTCTCTAAGCTTGCTAAACACCCCACTAACTACCTATCTCATTAATCTAAATCACAGCATTCATGAAAGTGGGCAGTTAGATAGCAATGTACTGTATACAGCACAGTGAGTGGGATGAAAATGGCATTCAGAATGCATCACAGATACTGTAGTTTTATATGAGATGGTCATGTGAATTTAGCAGCCAATGTGACCCCTACACCTCAGCAATGATGTTTCTGACAATTTCACGGGCTCTGCACTGATTGGCTGTACAATTATATCATCAAATCTCAATCTAAAGCTAGTTAAGGGGTACTGCAGAAAGAGAGAAAAATGTATATATTGCTTTAAAAGAAAACCATAAGAGAAACTGATCGCTGATCTCAGGGAGACCAGCCGGCTGCTAGTGAAAGCGCTCAAAGCAGTGAAGTCCTAGGTGCATTGCCCCTGGGAAACATAAATATGCAAACTAGCCAGATATCCCTCCGGGAAGAGCCTGGCCAAGGGGTGGCTCCTGTAAGGAAACCACCAAAACCACCATATTAAGTGGCCCTATAAGTCAATGTAATGACAAGGGAAAAACCAAGGCCAGGTATCCATCCACATACAGCTGTTTTGGGGTTTTTCTCCTCATCAGTGTGGAGCAGTATTCTGGCTAGGTGGGAGCAATGCCTAGTAAAGCCATAAGAGAAGCAGATCGCTGATCTCAGGGAGACCAGCCAAACGACAACACTGCCGGCTGCTAGTGAAAGTGCTCAAAGCAGTGAAGTCGTAGGTGCATTGCCCCCTGGGAAACATGAATATGCAAAAGAAGAGCCCGTGGAGCCTCATCAAAGAGTCTCGAAACACAGGACTAGCCAGATATCCCTCCGGGAAGGACCCGGCCAAGGGTGTGTTTCGAGACTCTTTGAGGAGGCTCCACTGGCTCTTCTTTTGCATATTTAAAAGAAAACCGACAGCACTGATATGCATATATTTGTGCTGCTGGTTTCCAGTTACCTATAAAGCAGGCATCTCATTGTTACCTTTCTCTCCATAAACTTACTTCTGTGCCTGCCCCTGTCTGTGCCTGTCCCTCTTTCCAGCCACAGCTATGTCTTAAGGCCTCCTCTGCCACCTCTGGCTGTCAATCATTCAAAGTTGAGGCAGGGGCAACCTGAAGACCGACCAGTGGATGGAGAGTGGGGTGGTGGCAGACAGTGACACAAACCCACCCACAGAGACAAGAGAAAGGTATTTGCTTTATCCCTACACCTATGCTTTGATTAAAAAAAAGTTTAACAATCATAAATGTCCGCCATAGTGTTTTGTACAGTGTTTCTGTATTTTCATTATTCTGTGTGTTCAGTATTTTTTATCAGTATTTGTAGCCAAAATAAGGAGTGGAGAAAAACTGTAATGGTAAGATGTTTAGTTTCTTTATTTGTAATCCACAGGTTAAAAAACATTACTGTGCAAAATACTGTGTGTGAACATAGTCTAGATGCTGTTATAAAATATACATCCATCTTATTGCATCTGTATTTATTTTAATATTAACCCCTTAACCCATTTTGACGTCCATCACCATCAAGACACGAGACATCTCTGTATAACGCCACCTCCAGCTGCTATCAGCAGTTGGAGACCACGACTTGTCTGCGCTGCCCTATTGCCGCACTGGCTTATTAACCATTTAAATGCCTCTGTGAAAACTGACAGTGGCATTTAAATGGCTTGAAAAAACCCTTCAATGATGCTGATCCAGGTTTGGCACTTACTTGATTACTATGTGCTCCGGCAGCCCATTGTCCAGGGATTTCATCATGGTTTGTGTCATACGCCATACTAGAAATATTAGAATGTACAACAGGGCCAAGTCACTCAATACACCAGAGATTGACTCACAACTTTGTGGTCTTAAGTTTATTTTATTCAATGTACATCATAATGCTATGGATGCAGTTCAAGAGTGCTTTCATATATACTGTCTGTTCCGAATTACAAGTTTTAGGGTGCGTTCACACCTACAGGATCTGCAGCAGATCTGCAGCAGATTTGATGCTGTGTTCAGTTATTTAAATGAAATCTGCTGCAGAAAATCAGCTACAGATCCTGTAGGTGTGAACGCACCATTAAAGTTTATTGTGTGCATTGATAATCAAACACCTTGACACAGTGATGGTTAAGGTGGATCTCCTTTATTCTAAAATGGCAGCCAGTTTATATTATCCTTGGGGCGTGTGTTCTTCTATTGAGGCTTGTGTCAGTACTTCATTGGCTGGGGTACTAGAACAGTTATTTGAGTAGCACTGGTGTTTACTTATGCTTTTTAGGAATGTAAACATCTCTACTTGTTTAGAAGGTCAGCGCCATATTGTAATGGCTTTACTAAATATACAAAATATCACATCTTTAACAGTAGTGACTGAGAGGGCTTTTAATGTGATCACTTCCAACGGAATTGGCAATCCCTTCTTACTCGTGCATGCTGACAGGGTGAATGTATCTCCTTTATCTCCATTTAAGTAAGGCCCACTATTCCTTCGAAATGAATCGCAAGATCCACATAATACATACAAGTATACAAATTCATATATTTACATGTATTTATATAATTATACACCACATTGTAGAGCATAAGTATCTTTACAACAAATGTTGCCTGTTATACTAAGCCAATGGTCTAAAGGTGTTTGTTTTCTGATGGACATTTCTGGCATAACATCAAGCCAACAAGAAGGTGCTAATTCTTGGACTGCCTAATCTTAATCTACACTGTCTAAACATGAACCATTTTTTTTTTATTATTTCCCCCAGAATTTTAATTAAGGATCTGTGTTATATACCATCTAGAAATAGATAAAGAAGCTTTACATCCATTATACAGCCTCACTCTCTGGGTTCACACTACGTATATTTCAGTCAGTATTGTGGTCCTCATATTGCAACCAAAACCAGGAGTGGATTAAAAACACAGAAAGGATCTGTTCACACAATGTTGAAATTGAGTGGATGGCCGCCATATAACAGTAAATAACTGCCATTATTTCAATATAACAGCCGTGGTTTTAAAATAACAGCAAATATTTGCCATTAAATGGCGGCCATCCACTCAATTTCAACATTGTGTGAACAGAGCCTTTCTGTGTTTTTAATCCACTCCTGGTTTTGGTTGCAATAGTGACTGAAATATACTGACTGAAGTATACATATACTGACTGAAATATACGTAGTGTGAACCCTAAACAGCAAATAAAGCTTTGTGAGAAGTGCCAATGACTAAAATTGTTTCTGAAAACTCATACAGATACTGAGATGATCATGTGGATGCAGTATCATGTACAGTATCTTCTAGCCTGTGGTATTAAGCATTGCCAGATACTGTAAGACCAGCACGTAACATTGGTCATTAGAACCCTGCTGATAGTTATTGTGCTGTGAAATATATTTGTTCAAAACAAACAAAAGAAAGTAAATTACATATTTTTCTTCCTTTCCTTTGCAGCTTTAGTTCATGTGAAAAAATTTGTATCATGATTGAACCAGCGCAAACAGCAAGAGTTTGTCTCATGGAAATAAATTGGTTCCCTTCCTACAAAATATATGTCAATAAAATACACATGCTACTGTGAGCCTAGATTTAGATGACCACATAAATGACCCCCTTTCTGACATTTCATTTTTCAGTATGCCAAAAAAAATAGTAAATAATTTTAGAATTTTGCTCCAGTCTTTGTGTTAAATCATAAAAGAATATCTACTAGAAGACTTCTGTGAAAAAAGCTTCTAGAAAATATTTGTTATTAAACTCTATGGGTGTACAGTTAATGTATGCAAATACGATTTAAATTAAAGCAAATGATTAGTTGATTAAATCACCTGACATAATAAGCTAAAACTGGATGGTTGTAGTCTTTATTGCATCACCAGACCCTTGAGTTACAGTATTCAAACACAAGACTATATATATATTTCAAAAGGGGGACACATTAGCTGCCAGAAACAGACTATAAACAGAGATCAGGTCATAAAGTAAAGCCTGAGATTTCTCCTCTTTTCAAATCCATTCCTGGCTTTGGCTTCAAATCTTTGGCAGATGATATGTCAGATAATCTTTCTGTGTAAATGGACCCTTAGGAAGCAACATTAATTGACAACCAATTTAACATAAAATTAGCAAGACACACTCAATAAAGAAGTGGTTCTGCTGGTGGTCACTTTTGGTCATGTTTGAATGTTGGTGGTGCTTTCACACTTGCAGTAGCATGAGATGGATTCTACAACTCACACAAGTGGCTCAGGTGGTGCAGTTCATCCAGGATGGCACATCAATGTGAGCTGTGGCAAGAAGGTTTGCTGTGTCTGTCGGCATAGTGTCCAGAGGCTGTAGGCATTACTAGGAGACAGTCCAGTACACCAGGAGATGTGGAGGAGGCTGTAAGAGGGCAACAACCCGGCAACAACCCGGCAGCAGGACTGCTACTTCCATCTTTGTGCAAGGAGGAACAGGAGGAGCACTGCCAGAGATATGCAAAAGGACCACACAGAGAACACCTTGCCCATGCCAGGAACCTCTCAAAAACGTGCATGGCTGCTACCTGAAGCAATAGGGACTGACCCCAGTGGGACAAAGCTGCAGTACATCTACATATCCCACTGAGCAGTGCAGGATTACTGGGTAATCCTGGGAGTCTGCTACAGCCAGATAACTGATGACTGGGGCTCGTATTTACACACCTAGCACAGGCATTCCGCAACTAGGGGGGCATAAAGTGGTTGAAGACTAGAACAATCATCCGTGAGTACGAGTATTTTTTTCACCTCTTCTGTTACTTCAACTGTTACGGCAGAGCATACTTGCAACATTGGGAAGGGCCCCTCTGGCAACTCTTCTCTCTCCCTCTACTGCAAAGCACCTACTACTACAAGCACTGGCTCTACCTCAACTGGCAGCATCTAAGTTCTCTGTAAAGATTTGTATGAATTCACAGCACTGGCATCACATGTACTGTTTGCATTGAGTTAGTCTCCAGTAAAGTACTCTATTTTTCCAAAATGCACTGGTCTCTGATCTACTGTGAAAGCACCTGCACCTACACACCTCTGTATACTTTTGCTATTCTCTCTTTCTGTGCTGTGGCAGTGCCAACAGTCCATGGTGGGTCTAACACTACTCCAGGCTACCGTGACTAGTGCCCAAGTGACCCTTAACTCCATCGAGATGCCGGCTACCGGCACACCACCACAGATTTCTTTAAATATGATAAAGAATGCTTAAACATTGCTCTCAGGACTGGATCTTTGCGGAGCTTGATGCGTCCCTCAGCTTGTGCTGTGTGGCAGAGAATGTGCCTATTTTCTTGTATTTGTTCTGCTTCTCTGTTTTGTTTTGCATTAGTCTGAGCACTGGTTTATTTTGTCTGCCCACTTGATTTCATGGACACACCCGACTTCACCTGCTGAGTTCTGTCTGGCCAGGTCATGGTTAATCTTGTTTTCGTTCTTTTTGTGACTGGCAAGTCTTCCTGCCAGTGGATGTGTTTTGTTGTCAGGTGCCTGTGCTTGCAGATCAGGGGGATGGTCCAATTGTGTTCTGAACCAGACCAGTGGCCTCCTATATAACACCCTCAGGATATGTGCACACTAAAGAATTCAGATGGAACCTCCGTCGCAAAATTCCCAGCTCGCGTCCCCTTGTGGACTGCAGCGGGCGTGTGCGTCTCCGCCCGTGTCATAGACTCCATTCTATGCACACGAGGATTCCGCCCTCCGTCCTCTGTCCAGCGGATTACGCTTTAGACTTTCTGTCTAAATTACTCAGTATGCACATACCCTCAGTCTGTATACTCCTTGCTGGTTATTGAGCTTGTCTCTGCCTGCTTCTGACTCTGCTAGTCGGTGTTTGTTCTGACCCTTCTGCTTTGTATTTCTTACCATCCCTGCTTTCTGCCTGCCCCTAACCTTATTGCCAGTTTTTTGACTACGCCTATTGGATTCTGATTTTGTGCTGCCCGACCGTTGCTGACCCGGATTGTCTACTCTGGCCCATTGTGTTTGTTTTGTCTGTCACCGTTCAGTGTTACACTTTATCAGTGTAGGGACTGCCATTGTGGTTGTCTGCAGCCACCTAGGGCTGTCCGCGACAAGTAGACAGGGACAGTGGGCAGGTTAAGCTAGGGCTCACTGTCTGTGTCCTGTCCTACTGCCTTTTGCTATACCTGATACTAACAGGGGCTTTAGGGTTTTGGGTATAGTAGACCATCAAAAGCACATAGTTTGATTCTAATTGGAGATGATTAAAAAATTCAGATGTGGCGAAATTGGATTCATGTTTTGACCCCTCCCCATTTTTTTTTTTACATGACTCACAATTCAACATTGAAAGGAGGGTAACTGGACATTTGGCTGTTGGTATATGAGTAACCACTAACTAATAAACAACTTATTGTCTTAAAGATCTATCTGATGTAACAGCTCAACAACTTGTAATGGTTCTTTTGCAGTCATCAAAAAGTCACTTCTTCACAAATGTAGTACAAAGAAAATTATAGATCTTGTTTCAGAAATGATTCCACAGCTACATACTGTAGATGAAAAAATAATAAAGTTATAGGGGTCAGGGCATAATATTTTTGGACAAGTGGTTTGCAGATTATATAAATCATTTAGGTCTCTTGGTTGTGATATGTCCAGACACATAATATGAAGAAAGGACTGTAGATAGATGATAGAGTCTAGGCGCTTGACTTGTAGGATGCACTCTCCGGTACCAAGTGTATTATTATACACACTTTTGTCTCAATGTAATATTGTATATCCTATCATATACCTTGTGGTCAACTATTTGCATGCAGCCTCTCTGCTGCTACTACAGCTTTGCTGACAATTTTCAACAAAAAGAAAAATGCTGAACTTACATGGCAAGAAAATTCAATCTTTATTAGATACATGTATTTTAAAACAATTCATAAAAAGAGAAAAAAAACTAACATTAAAAAAGAACGGTGGCTATCCCGGAGGTGGTTCTTAATTTGTTGACTCGTATTATTTGCTGCAATCCCTGACCCACAACACAAGTCTTTCTTACAGATGGATAAAGTACAATACACAATAAATAACACTGAATAAATATTAAATTACAATACCAAAAGTGCTAGTGCATAAAATTCATTAGATTCACGTATATCATGACATTAATTCCATGATCCACTTATTTATCGTTATTACCCCACAAATTCTGGGATTCAGCAAGTATACTACCTTACAGGTCTGTTTGTTATGTAGCTCCTCCGGGACGCCACCACCCCTTTGACGCGCGTTTCATTGCCTTCGTCCGGGGGTGATGACGTCCCATCCGATTAGGGTATAAATAGTTTCATCCCACCAATCGCTTCACTTGTTATTTAGTAATCACCTGTGGCCTATTTGGCGAATGTTCAGTCCTCCATCTCTCCTCCGTATGCACGGCGCGGCCAAACCGGAAGCAATGTCACGGCGCCGGTCACATGACCCGACACGTCGGGCCACGTGATCGATGTGCGTCATGGCAGCGCCGCCGGTCACATGGGCCGCCCCGGGCAACAGAGCAAGAAGTTTTCCGGACATGCGCACTGCCACGGACTGTTAAAAATAGAGCAAATTTAATTGTGTGCATACGTAAATATTGGATATAGAGTGTAAAAAAAATTGTGAATGATTATATAAATATATAATTTATTGTAAAAAAACATAACACATAACGCTGTATACTTGTGTGAAAACATAAATTTTCTTAGCAAAAAAGTATATGTGTGTGTAAATATGTCAATTATCATGTGTAAGTGGGCTGATATGTGGAACAAATAAAAAATGTGTGTTTGGTGTGTTGAGTGTGTTGCGTGTCAAACAAAATAATCATGAAAACAAGCCATCAAATAAAGTGCAAGTGCATTGTGCAATTCAAATATCGTGAAATCACAAAAAACGCATCAAAAACGCATAGTGTGAATGTGAAAAAAAAAAAAAAAAGGAAGGGGAATTTTTTTTTTCTTTTACTCTTTCATCGTTTTCAACTTCATGTATTTCATCTGGAACATCCATGCAGGTGCTGCTGATGGGGGAGAAGAATCTAAAACCGAAAATATATAAGAATATTTGTTAATTTTTTTTATTTTAAATAAACAATGAAAAAAATTAAAAACAATGGGATTTGGACAAGAAAACTAAGGATCTGGCACCTTAATTAAGAAATGGAGCGAAGCTCAGAACCTCATTCATGCCCATAGGATGCACAGTCTTTAACTTCCATATCCATTTGGCTTCACATTGGGCCAGGCGTGTGTTCCAATCACCCCCCCCCCCCCTGACTCCTATGTCCATTTTGTCAATGCCTTTGACCTTTAGCAGATGGGGATTGCAGTCATGGTATTTTCTAAAATGTCGTGCTACCGGTTTTAAGTTGGTATGCACATTCTCACTACGTGCCATTTCAATGTCCCTCATATGCTCTCGAACACGTATCTTCAACGCTCTGCTAGTGAGTCCAATGTATATTTTGGCACAGGGGCATGTAGCGTAATAGACCACATACTTTGTGTCGCATGTGATGGTCTGTCGGATGTCGGATGTATGCTGACCAGAAGAGTCGGTGAAGTTCGTGGCCCGTTCGACATTAGGACATGCCACACATTTCCCGCACGGGGTACATCCCCACTTAGGTCCTTTGGTATTAAAGGGATTCCTTTGTTGTCCAGGGTAATGACTTTTTGTTAACATGTCTTTTAGATTGGCAGATCTTCTAGCAGTGATCGACGGTGTCTTCGGTAGGTATTTCTGTAAGGTGGTGTCTGACAATAAAACAGGCCAATATTGTTGCATCACTTCTCTCATTTTTTGCCATTGGCCATGATAATTAGTAATATATCTTACCTGATTGTCTGACCTCCTTGAGATGGATGTGTGAATCAGTTGTTGTCTGTCTGTTGTCTTGGCTCGTTTATATGCTTTCTTTAATGTTCTCTTACTGTATCCTCTGTCCAGGAACCTTCGTTGTAGCTCCTGTGCCTGTCGCTCAAAATCTTCATCAGAGGAGCAAATACGGCGGATCCTCAGGTATTGGCCGGTAGGTACTGCCTTAATTGTAGATGTTGGGTGGGAGGATGTTGCGTGTAGGATTGAGTTCACCGATGTGGACTTCCTATACACGTCCGTCTGTAAATAACCAGAGGAATCCTTTTTTATCATGATGTCCAAAAAAAAATCCATTTTTTCCGCATTCCATTTGTATGTCAAATGGATATTGCGGATGTTGTTATTCAATTGCTCCATGAAAATCCGTAGATCCTCTTCAGTCCCCTGCCAGATCAGGAAAACATCGTCAATGTACCGTGCCCACATTAGGACACGTTCCATTGAGATGGGCTGATCTGACAGGAGAAGGTCCCTCTCCCACAGCCCCAGGAAAAGATTGGCGTACGAGGGCGCACAGGGTGCCCCCATAGCCGTTCCCTGGAGCTGTAGGTAGAAGGACCCATTAAAGATGAAGAAATTGTGTGTTAAAGTAAAAGACAGTAACTCGCTTAAGCATTCAATTGTGTCATTGTCCACATCCCCATTACGTAAGAAATATGTTACCGCCTCCAGACCGTCATGATGTTTAATATTAGTATATAGTGACTCGACGTCACACGTCACCAGCAGCATGTCTTGATCTAAATGTATTCCATCCAATTTTTTTATGAGGTCAGCAGTGTCTCTTACATAGGAAGGCAAAAATTCTACAAATGGTTTTAGTTTATGATCAATGTACCTCCCTATCCTCTCTGTAAGTGATCCACAACCGGATATTATTGGCCTACCTGTCGGTGTTCTGATATCTTTATGCACTTTTGGCAGGAGGTACAATGTAGGGACTGTTGGTTCAGGGACTGTGAGTGCCTTGACTAATGAAGGTGTCAGAACTCCTTTCTCCTGATGTCTCTCCAGAATGTCTTACAACACACCCCTGTAAGAAGATAATGGATTAAATGTTAACTTCTTATAACACCTAGGATTATTTAGCTGTCGTCGAGCCTCAGCCTCATACATCTCATTTGGCCACACTACTACATTTCCCCCCTTATCGGCAGGCTTGAATTGTACATCCTTCATCTGTTGCATTTTTCTCAGGCTTATTCTTTCTTCCTTTGTCAAATTATCATTGCGCACATGGGATGGCATCTTTTCAAACTCCGTGGTGACTAGTTTCACAAACAGGTATATGGCTGGGCAGGTAGATAGTAGAGGGAATTTTTTAGATTTGTCTTGTATACATTTTACTCACCTCTTCCGTTGTCATATCTTGTTCCGTCAATAAACCCTCCAAAAATCTTACTGCTTCATGTTCCATTACTGTGGGGAAATCCTCATCTAAATTATTCTGATGATGGCATTTCTTAAAAACCAGTGTTCGAGCAAACATATGTAAATCCTTCACCGCTACAAAGGGGTCAAACGAATTACAGGGTGAGAAGGTGAATCCTTTCATTAGTACAGCAATATCTGAGGATGTAAAACTGTGAGTAGATAGGTTAATTACCTTTAATTCTCCATCTTCCCCTGTACCCTTCTTCTGTTTCCTCTTATCCGGATTGTGGTTGTAAGTATATTTTCTCTTTCCGTTTCCATTGTTACGTACATAAAAGCCACGACTGGATAAAGTATTTGTACTACTTTGTGAGGTGAGTGATGTCATAGATGAAGCTCTGCTTAAATTAGAAACCGTTTCCTGGTTCCGCCTCCACCTGTACACTCGTGGCGTCCCGGAGGAGCTACATAACAAACAGACCTGTAAGGTAGTATACTTGCTGAATCCCAGAATTTGTGGGTTAATAACGATAAATAAGTGGATCATGGAATTAATGTCATGATATACGTGAATCTAATGAATTTTATGCACTAGCACTTTTGGTATTGTAATTTAATATTTATTCAGTGTTATTTATTGTGTATTGTACTTTATCCATCTGTAAGAAAGACTTGTTTTGTGGGCCAGGGATTGCAGCAAATAATACGAGTCAACAAATTAAGAACCACCTCCGGGATAGCCACCGTTCTTTTTTAATGTTAGTTTTTTTTCTCTTTTTATGAATTGTTTTAAAATACATGTATCTAATAAAGATTGAATTTTCTTGCTACGTAAGTTCAGCATTTTTCGTTTTGGTGACAAGTGTATTATTAAAATAACTTGTTTTATTGAGCAACGCGTTTGTGCTTTGTGATGCCGCCTTTATCAAGGTCCTGTAGCATGTATACAAGTGATCACTCTTATACACTCCATATGATTACTTCACCGCTCACCTTGAGGCGGAGAGATGATACTGCCTGACCTTTACACATAACATCTATAATCATTTGAATACAGAAAAAAGAGTAGACTGAGTAAACTCAAACCATTCATCTCCACAAACTATAAAAAAAATTACAGAAAGTCACTCACAGCAGAGTATTCCCATCCTCACATGGCTCAGGTGATCCTACTACAAGCCATGCACCTCTGAGACCTCACTTCCTCTGAGGTCAGTGAAAGGAATTCCAAGATATTAACTCAATGTCTGGCAGCTCGTGCTTCAGATCTTGCAGCTTCAGCAAGTGTTTCCAGCCTTAGGTCCTGCAGCTTCGGCAAGTGCAGTGACCAAACTGTTAACACTTCACAGGCCGGAAGTACAGTGACCAAGCTGTTAACACTTCACACGCCGGATCAGCACTGTGAGCCACCTAACTCCAAAGAGTACACAGACCAACATTGCTCGTCGGAGTCCAGAGCTGCTGACCTGCAGATCACCTGACCCATTACTTAGGAAAAATAGCTAGAAAGGTATATTCATAATAAATAGAGGATAAAACACTGCTAAAATTATTTGAATACAACTATAATCAAACAAAAGATAGTAAAATATAAATATGACTTAAAATTCAAATAATTTATATGTCTACATGTGCGTGCATGCATGTGGGTCCGTGCATTATAAACACAAGTCCCCACGCATGCACATAATTGATAAAGGAATGTAAACTCAAGGAACCAGAGATAAGAAACACACAAAAAAAAGCAAAAATATCATCGACAGGGTATCATCGACAGTACTTGTGCTCGTTGACCCAGTTGTACCTCTCTTACCATTTTCAATTTCAAAATTGCGTAAAAGGGTTAGTTTTCTGGTATAATTGTTTAAATCAAGAAATAATTCAAAATCATTGGATAACTGTACAGGACAAAATGACAAACCTTTAGCTAGTAGTGAAGTCTCATGTGAGTTTAAAATATGGGTGGAGAGATTTAAAATCTTCACTGCTTCACTTTGTTTCTTTTTTTGAATTGGGGTTATATCTAGCTCTTCTATTGTGTCTCCCTCCTCTAACTCCCCTGTATTGTTTTTTTTTTTTCCTCTTTGGTTTTCTCTGACCATGAAATAGTTGGTGATCTTTTTCTTCGTCCCCTGAGCAGTTCCCGCCCGAGGGCTGGTGCACAGGGTCGGAAGGCCTAAAAATTTTTAGTCTCACACGAGATTTCACTACTAGCTAAAGGTTTGTCCTTTTGTCCTGTACATTTATCCAATGATTTTGAATTATTTCTTGATTTAAACAATTATACCAGAAAACGAACCCTTTTACGTCATTTAGAAATTGAAAATAGTAAGAGAGGTACAACTGGGTCAACAAGTACTGTTGATGATACCTTTGTACATAGAGGAACGTCAGGCTATGAAACAATTATGGGATAATACAGATCTAGTGATTAAATCTGCTGATAAGGGAGGGGGAATAGTAATTCAAAATTTTGATGACTACCACCAGGAGGCACTTCGGGTTCTATCTGATTCTTCCTATTATAAGGTTTTAGATAAAGATCCCTCTACAATTTATTTCAGTGAATACTCATCATTAATCGAAGAGTTAGCGAAGATATTCTGAAGAAGAAAGAGAAGAGATTTCTCCAGGTGAATTCTCCCAATATGGCATTCTATTACCATCTGCCTAAAGTCCATAAAAATGAAGAGCATCCACCTGGCAGACCAATCATATCGGGCATTGGATCTCTCACAAGCCAATTGTCCTATTTTATAAATTTACATCTTCAGGGGATTGAAACCAAATTGCCATATTTTCTCAAAGACTCCACGTCTCTATTACGTGATCTTTATGACATCACATGGAAGTCAAATTATATTCTTATATCCCTTGATGTTACAGCTTTATACTCTAACATCAAGCATTCCCTCAGGTTAAGGGCTGTTTCTGAGGCATTGGAGAAGGAGAATAAGTATGAACAGAGCCAAATAGATTTTTTGGTAAAGGGACTTGAGTTTATACTTACCCATAACATTTTCACTTACTCAGGGGTCATCTATCACCAGACGCGAGGGACCGCGATGGGCACTCGGGCCACGCCCAGTTTTGCTAACATCTTTATGGGCGTGTTCAAGTCCCTATACATTCACAGTTCCCCGTAGTATTCTGATCATGTCATCTATTACAAGAGGTATATTGATGACCTCTTTGTGATCTGGAATGGAGACAATCTGCAGAGTCCTTTGTAGAACATCTTAACTCCAACGAGTGGGGCTTGCAATTCACAGCTCATATAGATCCCGAGAAAATGGTATTTCTAGATATAGAAGTAAAAATCGAGAACGAGAAAATCTTGACAAGTACTCACTTAAAAAAGGTGGATACGAATAGTCATCTTGATTACCATAGTGCCCATTATAAGAAATGGGTTAAAAACATTCCTTTCAATCAGTACAGACGAATCTGGAAAAATTGTAGTTCCACTAACGTTTTCAAAAAACAAGCAAAAACTTTAGAAAATAGGTTCAAACAGAAGGGTTACCCCAAAGCCTTTCTTTCAGCAGCCTAAAAGTCCAAAAAAGAGATCCTATATCCCAATGACGCAAAAAAGAATGAAAAATATTAAGAACACCAATGACAACTACAAGTCCAATTTCACATCACATTTTAACATCTATAACAGAGATATCAGGAAAGCACTGGAGCGAAATTGGAAAATCCTGCTTAAAGATCCTACACTCAAGACCGTTATCCCCCCAAAAAACAAAATCATGTTTAGGAGGGGGAAAGCACTAAAAAACATTCTAGCCCCGAGTAGAGTTAGAGAAAAAAGACCACCTAAATAAAAACTGAAAACTAGGGGGAAAGTTTCTAAATGCAAGAATAGGGGATGTTTGTGTTGTGTAAGTATAAAAGATCAAGCACAACAATTCAAATCTAATATCACTGGAGAGACCTTCAACATTAGTTCAGATCTAAATTGTGGTTCTGACTTTGTAATCTACCTCCTCGAGTGCAAGTGTGGTCTTCAGTATGTTGGGAGGACCACGCAGACACCGAGTCATCGATTTAATGCTAATTCTCGCTTCATTAAACACAGTGTATCAAGACACCTCTGTGAAATACTTCAAGGCAACTTTGGTTGCATCAGGGTTATGCCCATAGAACAAATACAGACTAATGAAACAGACAGATACAAGACTCTTAATAGGAGGGAAGCCTTTTGGATCAAGAACTCGAGTTAAGAACTCGAGTACCTGATTACTTAAATGAAGCATTAGAGCTAGAGATTGGAGATATAAATGGTACTGTTTTTTTTGTTTTGTGTGTTTTTTTGTGTGTGTGTTTTTGTTTTGTTTTTTGTTTTGCATTTTTGCTTCTTTTTTTTTTTTTTTTTTTTGCTTTTTTGTGTGTTTTTTTGTGTTTCTTATCTCCGGTTCCTTGAGTTTACATTCCTTTATCAATTATGTGCGAGCGTGGGGACTTGTGTTTATAATGCACGGACCCACATGCATGCACGCACATGTAGGCAAATAAATTATTTGAATTTTAAGTCATAATTATATTTTACTATCTTTTGATTGATCATAGTTTTATTCATATAATTTTAGCAGTGTCTTATCCTCTATTATGAATATACCTTTCTAGCTATTTTTCCTAAGTAATGGGTCGGGTGATCTGCAGGTCAGCAGCTCTGGATTCCGCCGAGCAATGTTGGTCTGTGTACTCTCCGGAGCTAGGTGGCTCACAGTGCTGATCCGGCATGTGAAGTGTTAACAGCTTGGTCACTGCACTTCCAGCGTGTGAAGTGTTAACAGCTTGGTCACTGCACTTGCCGAAGCTGCAGGACCTGAGGCTGGAAAAACTTGCTGATGCTGCAAGATCTGAAGCACGATCTGGCAGACATTGAAATAACAGCTTGGAATTCCTTTCACTGACCGGAAGTGAGGTCTCAGAGGTGCATGGCTTGTAGTAGGATCACCTGAGCCATGTCAGGATGGGAATACTCTGCTGTGAGCAGCTTTCTGTAATTTTTTTTTATAGTTTGTGGAGATGAATGGTTTGAGTTTACTCAGTCTACTCTTTTTTCTGTATTCAAATGATTATATAGATGTTATGTGTAAAGGTCAGGCAGTATCATCTCTCTGCCCCAAGGTGGGAGGTGACGTAATCATATGGAGTGTATAAGAGTGATCACTTGTATACATGCTACAGGAGCTTGATAAAGGCGGCAGCATGTCGCACAAACATGTTGCTCAATAAAACAAGTTATTTTAATAATACATTTGGTACTTGACAGTGCATTCTACTTGTCCAGCGCCGAGGCTCTCTCAGCTATCTACAGTCCTTTCTTCAAGTTTCTGAAGTAGCGGCATTGAGACGGGAGCCGTCAGCTGCACACTGAATACCTGGCTGCTGACTCTATTTAAGCCCTACTACTGTTGTGCTTATTGTTTGCACAACATTATAAGGTTAATTTTATTCTTGCATGGACATTTTGCTCTATTTATATCCTGAATACTGCAATATATGAGCGCCCTTCTGTGTCATTTTATGTTTGTCCGTTCTTTGCTCAGATACATAATATGTTTTGTGTCTTTAGCTTAGAAGCAATCTGAGCAAGGGAACAATCTGGGATTTTTAGAATTTCTGAAGGCATTGCCATGTTTATTCTTAACCCCTTAAGGACCGGGCCTTAAATGGCCTTAAGGACCAGAGCAAATTTTATGAATATGACCTGTGTCACTTTATTCATTAATAACTTCGGGATGGTTTTACCTATCCGGACGATTATGAGAATGTTTTCTTGTGACATATTGTACTTCACATTTCTAGTAAATTTGAGTCGATAATAATAACGAATCTTTATGAAAAAAAACAAAATAGCGTGAAAAATTGTGAAAAAATGCATTTTTCCAACTTTAAAACTTTTCTGCTTATACAGAAAATGGTTATACCACATAAATTATATATTAAATAGCATAACAACATGTCTACTTTATGTTGGCGGCATTTATTAAACTATCTTTCATTTTTTTTAGACAATAGAAAGCGTAATACATTAGCAGCAAATTTCCAAATTTTCAGTAAAATTTCAAAATCAGATATTTTTAGGGACCTGTTCAGGTTTAAAGTGTATTTGAGGGGACTGTATGTTAGAAAGCCCCACAAAGCACCCCATTTCAGAAAATGCACCCCCCAAACTCTGCAAAAGCACATCCAGAAAGTTTTTAACCCTTTAGGGGAGTCACAGAAATAAAAGCTAAGTGTGTAAGAAATTAGAAAATTTTAATTTTCTGTGCAGAAATTTCATTGTAATCCAATATTTTTCATAATTATGAACCTATTACCAGAGAAATGCACCCAAATATTGATTGCCCCTTTTCTGCAGTATATAGAAATACCCCATATGTGGCCCTATTGCGCTATTTGACACAACCACAAGCCTCAGATATAAGGGAGCGCCTAGTGAATTTCAATGGCTCAGTTATATTTGGTCATTTCTGACTGTACCACTTCAGGTTGGCAGAGGCTCTGGGGTGGCACAACCTAAAAAACACCCCTAAAGGGACACCATTTAGAAAACTACACCCCTCAAGGAATGTAACAAGGGGTGCGGTGAGCATTTGGACCCCACAGGTGCTTCACAGATTTTCTGAACAATGTGGCGTGAAAAAAGACAAAAGTATTTTTTTACACTAAAACGTTGTTCTAGCCTTCAATTTTTCATTTTCACAAAGGGATAAAAGGAAAAAAAAAACAGAAAACATGTAGCGCAGTTTCTCCCGAGTACGGAAATACCCCACATGTGGACATAAAGTGCCAAGCGGGCGCAGGACGAGCCTCCAAAGGGAAGGAGCGCCAATTGGCTTTTGGAAGCTGGATTTCACTGGAATGGATTTCAAGGGCCACATCGCATTTACAGAGCCCTCGTGCTGCCAAAACACTGGAAACCCCCCACAAGGGACCCCATTCTGGAAACTACACCCCTCAAGGAATCTAACAAGGGGTGCAATGAGGATATGGACCCCACTGGTGACGGGCACAAATGTGGAACAATGTGACGTGAAAGTGAAAAATTTCATTTTTTCACTTTCCCGGCACAAATGTGCCCGTCATCAAGGGGTCCATATCCTAATTGCACCCCTTGTTAGGTTCCATGTAAGGTATAGTTTCCAGAATGGGGTCACTTGTGAGGGGTTTCCAGAGTTTTGGCAGCACGAGGGCTCTGTAAATGCGACATGGCGTTCATCATCCATTCTAGCCAAATCCAACCTCCAATATCCAAATGGCGCTCCTTCTCTTTGGAGGCTTGCCCTGCGCCCACATGGTGCTTTATGTCCACATGTAGGGTATTTCCGTACTCAGGGGAAATTGCTCTACACATTGTGGTTTTTTTTTTCTTTTATCCCCTTGTGAAAATGTAAAAATCATGACAAGATCAATGATTTAGAGTAAAAAATTTTAAAAAAATTACACTAAATGTTGGTCTAGCCTTGATTTTTTTCCATTTCCACAAGGGGTTAAAAAAGAAATTAAACTCAAAACGTGTAGGGTAATTTCCCCTGAGTACGAAAATACCCCACATGTGGACATAATGTGCCATATGGGCACAGGGCAAGCCACCAAATAGACAGAGCGCCATTTAGAGGCTGGAATGGAGAATGGAGGCCATGTCGCAATTACAAAACTCCTGTGCTTCCAGGACAGTAGAAACCCCCCACAAGTGACCCTATTCTGGAAATTACACCCCATAAGGAATCTAACGAGGTGTACAGTGAGCATATGGACCCCAATGGTGACGGGCACATGTGTAGAACATGTGCCGTGAAAATAAAAAATACAATTTTTTTTTCATTTTCATGTCCCAAATGTGGTCGTCACCAGGGGCCATATACCCGCTGCCCCCCTTGTTAGATTCCTTATGGGGTGTAGTTTCCAGAATGGGGTCACTTGTGGGGGGTTTCTACTGTCCTGGCCGCTTTGTAATTGCATCATGGCATCCTCCAATGGGAATGGCGGCCATACCTATTTAGCTGGGGAAAAGGGACAATTCTAATTTATTTGGGGGTATTAGGCCAATTATTGGTTTATAAGGTTGAAAATGACAGGTGTCCATCAAATTCAACCTGTGTTGATCCAGAGGAAGGCAAAAAAACCCTCGTAAGGCAGACAACAGTAGCCTCATTCCTTCCCGACTCCATAATGGCGATCAGAATAATCCCTGGATCAACGTGACCCCTGAAATAGGAATAAAGGACAGAATTTAGATAATTTAGAACCCCAATGACGTGTGGTGCGCCTTGAAGCGATCCAGTATGCAGAGGCCGGGGTGATCAGGACAGGCGTCACACTGAAAAATTGTGTCCCTCCTGATCCCCCTGTTACGCCACACTCTGCGCTTCTTCTGGGGTCTCCCGTTCTCCTGTGTGTGGGACGTCACCTGGAAAATGTTGCCCTGGTGCGATACGGGGTCCTTCATATCCAGAAGCGCTGGGTCCGCTCCATGGTTGCTAAATATTAGGGCTCTATTACTGCTTCTGATATGTTCGGATCGTGCCGCAAGCTACAGTAGCTCAGGCAGCGTGGGACCGAAAGAGGGGTTGCCGGTATAAAAGTTATCCCCGTACAGGTGGTAACCTTTATCCAGCAGTGGGAAGATCAGTTCCCGAATGATCTCCCCACTAACTCTGAGGATGGGGGGGTGCATTGTGGGGGCATCTGGGGGCTGGATTCGGGTGTCCCTTCCTTCATACACTCTAATGGTACGTGCACACTGCGGAATGGCGAAGGATAACCCTTTGTGCATTCCGCAGCTGGCACCCACCGGCGGAATGATGCGGGCGCGCGTCTCCGTCCGTTTTCATAGACTCCATTCTATGCACGGGCGGATTCTGCTCTCCGTCCCACGTATTCATTCTTTGGACAGACGATGGAATCCGCCTGTGCATAACATGGAGTCTATGACACGGGTGGAGACACGCGCCTGCATCAGTAAGCCGGTGGGTGCCAGCTGCGGAATGCACAAAGGGTTATCCTTCGCCAGTCCGCAGTGTGCACGTACCCTATATCAGTAAGTGTACCCTTGGGCACTCTCATAGAGTTAGTAGAATTTCACGCCATACCGTCATCTCTTATTGGGACGGTACTGGCGGAAAAGACGTGTCTGGGAGGCAGCGTGCGCTACGCTACACACAGATACGTCATTGGAGGATGAAGATGAGGATGAATGGAGGAACGAAGGATCCTCCCCATTCATCCTCACTGGCTGTTTCGGTGTCGGAGGCAATAATAGCGTATGCGTCCGATACCGAAAACACGCCGGGGGACACTTTTATATAGGGATTGGTATATGGGGTATGTAGTGGTGTAGTGTCAAACTTTATTCAATGGAGTGTAGTGTGGTGTAATGTAGTGTTTTTTACGTGTTTTTTACAGTAAGTATTAAAAAAAATGCCAAAAATGGTGTTGCTGATAAGTGCCGCACTTATGTGCGGCACTTATCAGCAGACCGTGGCAGTAGGATATAGAAAAAAGACACCAAAAAGGAGGAGTTGCTGATCAACACTCAGCGGCGATAGGGTGCGGAAAATAGAAAAAAAAAAAGGGGGGGGGGGGGGAAAAAAAACCTTTATTACATACTGAACATCCCTATAGTGGCTGATACGTGTATTACACTTATCAGCCGCTAGGGGGCAGCAGAGCGCAAGATCCGAAAAAAGACGACGCTGGAGCCGAAGATAGCCGAAACAAGCCGAACGGGACGTCACGGAAGGAGCCGAAGACCCGACCAGAAGACAAGGACGCCGCAAACCCGGAAGACGCCGATCAGGACCCCGGGACAGGTGAGTAATGTACAAATACCTGCTCTGGACCTCTCAGCTACCTAGCTGAAGGATCCAGAGCAGGTATTTATAACTTTTGGGGACTTTGATCGCCGTGAACGGCAGGCCGGCACCGGTCGGCCGTTCACGGCGATCGGGCCGGTGGCACCGTGACCACCATTACTTTTTTTTGGACAGCACCAACCGCCATTTTTTTCGGGTCATCGGGTCACCGATGGCTTGGAAAGGTTCCGATCGCCGCTATTGGCTGATCTGAACTGATAAGCCAATAGCGGCGATCGTCGGCATGGGGGGGTTAACAACCCCCGATGCCGACAGGGAGAGATGGTCTGCAGTGTATTTCTGCAGGCCATCTCTCCCGATCGCATGCGGCCGGTCCGCGGCGCCCTCTTAAAGGACCAGCGTACCGTTACGTCATGGGTCCTTAAGTGACAGTGATCCATGACGTACCGGTACGTCATGGGTCCTTAAGAGGTTAATACACTTACTACAGTACTTTTACTGTCCTGACAGTGAGCTCAGTAAGCTTCCTGTTCAGTATGTAGTTTACTTGAATCCCTAGTATAGAAAAGCACATAAATTATACAATAAGCATAAGTAGTGTAGGTCCAAATAAGTGTCAAATCTTAAATGAATTTAACAGCTCTCTTCAAGCTTAACCCCTAAAGGTCAAAGCCAATTTTCGTTTTTTGGACTTTTGCTTTTTCCACTTTACTGTATTTTTAAAAGGACATAGCGCTTGCTTTTTTTCACCTAGAGACCCATATAAGCCCTTATTTTTTGCAACACCAAATTGTACTTTGCAATGACAGACTTTATTTTCCCATTAAATATGTAGCAAAACCAGAACAATGACAGGAAATGAAAAAATGAAAAACTTTTTTATTTAAAATTGCTCTATTCCCATTCTTATAACACTTTTTTTTTTTTTTTTTGTCTATGGGGCTCTATGAGGTGTAATTTTTGTGCCATGTTCTGTACATTCTATTGGTACCTTGATTGCGTAAATGTGGCTTTTTAATCACTTAATTTTTTTAATTTTTTTAATTTAATACAACAAAAAATGTGCAATTTTGCACTTTGGAATTTTACCATGCAAGATCAGGAATGAGATAATCTAATCGTTCGGGCGATTATGCACATGACAATACCAAATATGGTTTTTTATTTGTTTATTTAGTAAATTAATAAAATGGGAAAAGGGGGGTGATTTGGACTTTTATTACGGGAGGGGATTTTTTATTAATAAAAAAAAATGCTTTACTTTATCTTTTACTTTTACTAGAAGTCCCCCTGTGGGACTTCTATATACACAGCATTGATCTCTCATAGAGATCAACGCTGTGTATATACACAGCAATGATCAGTGAGATTGGTGATACATCGCTATGGCCTACTGCAGACCAGAGCAATGTATTGCCAAGCCAGGATCAGCGTCAGTGGAACAATGAGTCCCAGTCCATCCAGAAGAATGGATCACCCCCCACCTGCGCGATCGCAGAATTTAAATGCCTAATTAGAGAGCGCGGCAACGGGACCCGCGTCGACTAATGGAGGTGCTCCCCGGCTGCAGATACCAGCCAGGAGTGGCGCAGTTTAGAGCAGGGTCCCCTCTCTGAACTCCCCTTGGTACCAGGTACGTCATGGGACGTGAAGGGGTTAATCATCCAAAATGAATCTTAGAAGGTTTACTCACTTTTTAGGCTTCTTTCTCAGATGCTAGCTCTTAATGCCAGGCTTTTTTTTGTCTTTTAGGCACTGTAGTTTTCCTGCAGGTCCAGCATGAAAAGTCTCACACAGCACCCATAGGCTATGTTCACACTATGTTCACAAAAGAGAAAAGGCAATGCAATGCATTGAAGTCAATTGAATGACGGATGTCCAATGCACAAAATGTATTAAATAATGGACGTTGTCTGCGGTGACTTCAAAATATTATCATGTCAATTATTTTGGATATCTTTTGCTAACAGCGGACATTGTTTTACAGTTGTTCACAGTTTAGCATTTTTCACCGTCTTTTCATCGTTTTTACTATTAAAATCAATGGACTTTTTAATTAAAGCCACACCCAAAGGCCAATTAGTCCACCTAAAGTAGAATAATGTACCAAAAACTGGTCAAACAGCAAAATGACCTCAAAATGAGGGATGTAATTTTTATATTTTAAAAACAGAGACAAAAACATAGTGGGAACATAGCCATACAGTGAACCCTATGGGCCTCCACGTAGAATCAGTCTGCACTTTGCTCCACTACAGAAAAAACTCTTTTGGGTAGATTTACTAGGTGTACATATGTTTACCCCAGATGTAGAAAATGTATCCCAGGTGACAGTTACACCACCTCTAAATTTAGCACTGCATACCCTTTCTCTCTGAAAACTCCAACAAACTAATTCTCTCCCTCTGAACTTCAACTGCTAGAAAAAAAACAGAAAAAAAAACAACTAGGTCTCTGGCCTCCAGGCCAGGCCTGGGTGTGGACTACAACATGAAAACTTGCTTTGTCTTCCTTTCTTTACAGTGCGATATTTTGTATATTTAGTAAAGTCATTCCAATATGGCACTGATCTAAACAAGTATAGAGATATTTACATTCCTTATAGCTTACGTTAGTAACATTAGTGCTACGTAACTAACTCCTCTTGTACCTCAGCCAATGAAGTACTGACACAAGACTTAGTAAAAGAACAAACGCCCTCAGGGTATATAAACTGGCTGGCATCTTTAACCCCTTGCCGCAAAATGACGTTCCTGGAACGTCATGTAAAGCAGGTAGTTCCCGCAACATGACGTTCCAGGAACGTCATGGCTTCCCTGCCTCCCCCCGCTGTCCCTATAGAAGATCGGGCAGCAGGAGGATGCTATGTCACACAGCATCCCCCTGCTGCCTCTGCCCGGGCAGTTAACCCCATAAACGCCGCGGTCAATGCGATCGCAGCGTCTATGGGGAGATCGGGCGATCGGGCGGCGGGGGGAGGCTGCAGCACGTTGCCTCCCCCCACCGCCACAACTAGTATGTCCCCCGGCCCCCTCCCCTTGTCCCCCGATACCGGAGATCACCGCTATTACCGTTATAGCGGTGATCTCCGGTACCGGGAATTACCGGCGCCGCCGAGAGCTTTCATCTCCCCCCACCGTGAATCCACGGTGGGGGGAGATGAAAAATGTCCCCTCAGACCCCAGATCAGCCCCCCGATCAGACCCCAGATCCCCGTACCCGGGCGGCCATCAGATCCAAGATAGCCGCCCCCATCCCTGCGATGTTTGTTCACAGGGATGGATATAAAATAATGATCAAAGCCCCATGCTCTCCGCCACCGGAGGTAGCGGAGAGCATGGGGCAGTGATCGGGGACCCCCCCGTGTGGTCCCGGAGCAGGCGATCGGCGGTATATACTATATACCGCCGATCGCCTGTTCCCAGTGCTGCCCGGCACTTTTTATCCCCTGTCACCATAAATCATTGGTGACAGGGGATAAAAAGTGTCACCGTGCCCCCCCCAAGTCACCCCCCCTTCCCCATATACTCACCGGATCCTGGAGCTCCGTCCTCCTCGACGTCCTGACTGCTTCTGATGTGCGCATGCGCGTCAGAAGCAGTTAGCTCTGAAAATTTAAAGTGACAGAGACCAATTTGGTCTGTCACTAAACTATGATTACTGTGATAGAAAATATCACAGTAATCATAGTAATACAGTGAAAATGAAGGTGAAAAAAGAACAAGTGAAAAAGTGTAAATGTGAAAAAGTGAAAAACATACAAACAAAATAAAACACACTTTTTATTATAGTAATAATTGCGGTTTACTCCCAGATTACCCGTAACCACCGCAGGTTGCCCGTATCCGCCCCAGTTTGCCCGTAACCACCGCAGGTTGCCCGTATCCACCCCAGTTTGCCCGTAACCGCCGCAGGTAGCCCGTAAACACGCCAGATTACATGTAACCACCGCACGTTGCCCATAACCACCACATCTTGACCGTAACCACCCCAAATTGCCAGTGACCCCCTCCAGATTGCCCGTAACTACCGCACGCTGCCTCTGACCACCGCACGTTGCCTCTGACCACGGCACGTTGCCTCTGACCACGGCACGTTGCCCCTGACCACCGCACGTTGCCCCTAACCACCGCACGTTGCCCCTGACCACCGCACGTTGCCCCTAACCACCGCACGTTGCCCCTAACCACCGCACGTTGCCCCTAACCACCGCACGTTGCCCCTGACCACCGCACGTTGCCCCTGACCACCGCACGTTGCCCCTGACCACCGCACGTTGCCTCTGACCACCGAACGTTGCCCCTGACCACCGCACGTTGCCCCTGACCACCGCAGGTTGCCCCTGACCACCGCACGTTGCCCCTAACCACCGCACGTTGCCCCTGACCACCGCACGTTGCCCCTGACCACCGCACGTTGCCCCTGACCACCGCACGTTGCCCCTGACCACCGCACGTTGCCCCTAATCACCGCACGTTGCCTCTGACCACCGCACGTTGCCCCTGACCACCGCACGTTGCCCCTGACCACCGCACGTTGCCCATAACCACCGCACGTTGCCCATAACCACCGCACGTTGCCTATAACCACCGCACGTTGCCTCTAACCACCCCAAATTGCCAGTGACCCTCTCCAGATTGCCCGTAACCACGCCAGATTGCCTGTAACGACCCCAAATTACAGGTATCCATCCCAGATTACCTATAAGCACTTCAGTTTATCCGTTACCACCCCACGTTGCCCGTTACCACCCCACGTTGCCCGTAACCACCCCATGTTGCCCGTAACCACCCCAGATTCTCTGTAACCACCCCAGGTTGCCCATAACCACCCCAGGTTGCCCGTGACGACCCCAGGTTGCCCGTGACCACCCCAGGTTGCCCGTGACCACCCCACATTACCTGTAATCTCATTTTTTATTGTATTTTAGTAACTGCGCTATTCTAATAACTATTACTAGCTGCGGTTTTGCTCCAGCAAATTGGCGCTCCTTCCCTTCTGAGCCCTGCTGTGTGCCCATACAGTGGTTTATGCCCACATATGGGGTACCGTTGTACTCAGGAGAACCTGCGTTACAGATTTTGGGGTACGTTTTCTCTCCTGTTCCTCGTGAAATTAAGAAATTTTTAACTAAACAAACATATTATTGGAAAAATTCGAGTTTTTCATTTTTACTGTCTTATTTTGAATACTTTCCTCTAATACCTGTGGGGTCAAACCGCTCACTGCACCCCAAGATGAATTCTTTCAGGGGTGTACTTTCCTAAATGGGGTGACTTTTGCTGGGGTTCTATTCTTCTGACACTACAGGGGCTCTGCAAACGCACCTGGCACTCAGAAACTTCTTCGTAAAAATCTGCACTGAAAATGCTAATTGGCGCTCCTTCCCCTCTGAGCCCGGCTGGGTGCCCATACAGTGGTTTATGCACACATATGGGGTACCGTTCTACTCAGGAGAACCTGCGTTACAGATTTGGGCATGCAGCTTCTCCCCTGTTCCTAGTGAAATTGAGAAATTTCAAACTAAACGAACATATTATTGGAAAAATTCTAGTTTTTCAATTTTACTGTCTTATTTTGAATACTTTCCTCTAATACCTTTGGGGTCAAAATGGTCACCACACCCCAAGATGAATTCTTTGAGGGGTGTACTTTCCAAAATGGGTGGACTTTTGGGGGGGTTCTCTTCTGCGGACACTACAGGGGCTCTGCAAACACACCTGGCGCTCAGAAACTTCTTCAGCAAAATCTGAACTGAAAATGCTAATTTGCGCTCCCTTCTTTCTGAGCCCTCCTGTGTGGCGATACAGTGGTTTATGCCCACATATGGGGTACCGTTGTATTCAGGAGAACCTTCTTTACAAATTTGGGGGTACTTTTTTTCTCTTGTTCCTCGTGAAATTGAGAAATTTCAAACTAAACAAACATATTATAGGAAAAATTCAAGTTTTTCATTTTTACTGTCTAATTTTAAATACTTTCCTCTAATACCTGTGGGGTCAAAATGGTCACCACACACCAAGATGAATTCTTTGAGGGGTGCACTTTCCAAAATGGGGTGACTTTTTGGGGGTTTCTCTTCTGCGGACACTACAGGGGCGCTGCAAATGCACCTGGCGCTCAGAAACTTCTTCAGCAAAATCTGCATTGAAAAAGCTAATTGGCGCTCCTTTACTTCTGAGCCCTGCTGTGTGCCCATACAGTGGTTTACGCCCACATATGGGGTACCGTTGTATTCAGGAGAACCTTCTTTACAAATTTTGGGGTACTTTTTTTCTCTTGTTCCTCGTGAAATTGAAAAATTTCAAACTAAAAAAACATATTATTGGAAAAATTCGTGTTTTTCATTTTTACTGTGTAATTTTGAATACTTTCCTCTAATGCATGTGGGGTCAAAATGCTCATCCTACCCAAAGATGATTTCTTTGAGGGGTGTACTTTCGAAAATGGGGTGACTTTTGGGGGGATTCTATTCTGCGGACACTACAGGGGCTCTGCAAATGCACCTGGCGCTCAGAAACTTCTTCAGCAAAATCTGCATTAAAAAAGCTAATTGGCGCTCCTTTACTTCTGAGCCCGGCTGTGTGCCCATACAGTGGTTTACGCCCACATATGGGGTACCGTTGTACTCAAGAGAACCTGCGTTACAAATTTTGGCATGCTTTTTTTCTCATGTTCCTTTTGAAAATGAGAAACTTTAATCTAAACGTATATATTATTTGAAAATTTAAATTTTCGATTTTTTTTACGGCCTAATTGTGAATACTTTCCTCCAGCCCCTGTAGGGTTAAAATGCTCATTATACCCCTAGATTAATTCTTTAAGGTGTCTAGTTTCCAAAATGGGGTCACTTATGGGGGTTTCCAGTATACAAGCCTTCTAAATCCATTTAAAAAAAGAACTGGTCCCTAAAAAAAATCAGTTTTGGAAATTTTCACAAAATGTGATAATTTGCTCATAAATTTCTAAGCCCCGTAACACCCTAAAAAAGTAAAATATGTTTCCCAAATTATGCAAGAATAAAGAGGACATATTGTTAATGTGATTTAGTAACTAATTTATGTGCTATGACTTCCTTTTTTAGAAGCAGAGAATTTCAGAAGTTCATAAAATGCAAAATTTTCAAATTTTTCTTGATATTTTGATGTTTTTCACAAAAAATACCCAAAGTAGTGACCAAATTTTGCTACTAATATAAAGTGTCATATGTGACGAAAAAACAATCTCAGAATCGCTAGCATACGTTAAAGCATCACTGAGCTATAAGAGCATAAAGTGAGACAGGTCAGATTTTGAAAAATGAGCCTGGTCATTAAGGCCAAAACAGGCTTTAGAGGCAAGGGGTTAAATAAAGGAGATCCACCTTAACCATCACTGTGTCAGGGTGTTTGATGCTCAGTGCGCACTATAAACTTATAACTTGTAATTTGGAGCAGACAGTCAATATGACAGCACTCTTGAGGTGTGTCCATAACAGTTGTCACTCAAAGGGGGCCAAGGAGCGACATAGCATGGATGATTCAGCCGCAATGAAAACATTCACACCGTTCTGAAACATATAAAGGGGGAGACTGCAGCTTCAAGATAAGGAGGTAAGAAAATGATTTATCTTACCTACCAACACCCTCCTATGTGTGTGAGGACATAGGAAGTCGATGAACAAGTGTTTTAGACCTCGTGCAGTCGATGAAAATTGTTTCAGGCTCAAGCTGGCCGCTGAAATATTGTTTCAGGCCATAGAAGGTCAATGAAAAAGTGTTTCAGAACTCATGCAGTTGATGAAAAATAGTTTCAGGCTCTAGATGGTCGAAGAGAATTGTCGTATAGATGTAACTGTGTTGATATTAAGAGAGACGTGCCATCTACTAAAAGAAGAAAAACCTTAAAGTGACACTGTCACCACATTTTTGCATTTTGATGCTGCACTGCTTCACTGCCCGACTGCCTGCCCCACGCCAGGTGATACCGGGGCCTTTGCGGGGGGAGGCACAGCTAAGCAGGCCAGCATCCCTGCCCCACGCCTGGTGACATCGGGAGCTGTTTGGGGGGAGGGACGGCCAAATCAGTAGCAGGGCAGCATCACTGCCCGACCACGTCGCCCCCTCGCTGGATGACACCACAGGCCACGCGCAGGAGCAGGGCAGCTTCAATGCCCGCCTGCGCCAACTAAGCAGTGAAGGAGGACGCGGGAGCAGTACACACACAGCAATGTGACTGCTCCCTCGCTGTGACAGATAAAACCACAGGCTGTGAGGGCCACCTAAGATGAACTGTTCAACAGCAGAGCGGCTGGCAGCAATGACGTCACAAAGCGGAGGGACAACGGTGATGGTGTGGGCGGAGCTAAGTGGTGCTTCAGCAGAAAAGCTCCGCCCAGGAGGCGCAATTCAAATACAATAAAGTTTACTTTTTACTGGAATAAGCATTATGATGGATGACATAAAATAGTGTATGAAATCTGCTAAATGTACCCTTTACACATGTGTTAAGAACTCAAACTGGGAAAATGTGGTAACAGTGTCACTTTAAATAGGGGTGATTGGGACTAATATCCTATTGGTGGGGAAAGTGCTAGAAGGGAGAGAGTGTACTTATCTGATATGTGGTGTAGTGTGAGGCACCCAAGCTACTCATTGGTGAACAAAGAACAGAATATAGTACATGTTTAACCCTTTTATCACTTCAGCTGTGCAAGAGAGTAGGGGAGACTGAGACACCAAGTGGTGAAAGTGCAAACAGCAACCTTCAACCCAGAGTGTGTCACCTGACATACGTACCTTGTGACAGGTGGTATAGAAATGTAGTGGCACACCTGTACAGGAACACTACAGCTATATTGTGGCGTTGTTGGACACAGAGATGTTATATGGTTTCAAATTAACTACAGTACATGAAGACTAAACTGTACCACTTCCATGTGTATTGAGCACAAGTTATATTGAAAACTTTTACATCGCATAAAATGTATTCACACTTTTTAACTTTTCTACATTATTATAAAATAGATATTTTTTCATCTTAAAAATCAATACATGTATGGCAGAAAATATTGTGATTTATTGTTTTTAAAAAAATCTTAATACTTTGTGGGATAAAAAAATTATATATATATATATATATATATATATATATATATATATATATATATATATATATATATAAATTATACCCTTTTATTTACAAGCAATCAAAGAACATTGAGTTCTCATCAAGCAAGTTTAAGGACTTACTAAAAGAAGAACACAACTTTTAAGAGATCTTATACCAAGACATTATACATGGGGTGATACATCATCAAAAGAGGACAAAGCAATAAAATTGAGGTTTTTATTACAGTTGGAAGAGTAATCAAAACGATGATTCAGGAGTTTGGAGATCTGAAGTAACTGCTTTGGGGTGTGAAGTAATGGCTCATAAATCCAGGCGAAGATTGAGTCCTTGTGTCAATGGCTGGAAAGTTCTTATTTTAAAGTTCTTGTATGAATTCCTTGACTTTCCTCCCCTGCTACTCATGGAATGACCTTTTAGTAGAAAGACTTTTAAATCTGTCATACTGTGACCTGGTCCAAAGAAGTGTTTACTGGCAGGTATTCCTAGATTATTTCTTATTGTGTTTCTGTATAGCTCCATCTTGGATTGTATCTTCTGCTTAAGACTCTTTTACATGGGCCAAACACTGCAAAATGACAAGCTTTAAGGTTGTTGAGCATTCACATAACTAAGTCAATTAAAATAGCTCCATCAATAATCTGACCCTTTGAATTTTATCATTGTTGGCTGGACATCAACCATTTGCAGAGCCAATAACAATGATTTAAATGGCTATACAAATGTGATCAAACAAGAACGTTCTTGCTAGAAACATAAAAGATTATCGACAGAAAAGACCATCCAGGTCCATCTAGTCTGCCCTTATATTATTTCCATTCTTATTATCTTAGGACAGATATATATTTATCCCAAGCATGTTTAATTTACTTTCCGTAGATTTTTGAACCACATCTGATGTTTGTTTCAAGCATCTACTAATCTTTCAATAACATATTTTCTGATCTTTCCCCATCTAACCTCAGAATGTAACCTCTTGTTCTTGTGTCCAGTTATATATTTATTTTTAATTAAAACACTTTCCTCCTGAACCTAAGTTAGGCTGTTAACAAATTAAAAGGTTTTGATCATATGCCCCTTTATGTTCTTTTCTCCCGACATTGATACATTGATTGCATATATACGACTTTGTGATGACTTTTTATGAAAACTTTTATGGATTTGATGTGGATTTGACAAAAACATTTGCAATTTGGCGAGTTTTTGGCTTATGTTGTTTAGCATGTGAGATCATGAATGTGATAATTCAATAATTCAAGCGAGTGCGCACACGCCCATACAAAATATGTTTATTTATTTATTTTTATTTATAAAATGGAAAAAGGGGGATGATTCAAACGTTTATTAGGGGAGGGGATTTTTTTTTTTTTATAGTACACTAACTTTTAGCCCCCTGGGGGACTTTCAGTATTACTGCAGTAATCTCCCATAGAAATCACTGCAGTATACTTAATACAGCAATGATTGAAGAGATCAGACCGCGCCCGCTAATATCCATGGTCCCGGGCTACACATAGCACCTGTGATCGCCATGTGACCCCTCTCAGAACCCCCCCTGAATTTGTAGACTTTAGGGGAGATTTATCAAAAATGGTGAAACTGGCTCAGTTGCCCCTAGCAACCAATCAAATTTTAACGTTTTATTCCTCACAGACTCTTTGGAAAATGAAAGGTGGAATCTGATTGGTTGCTAGGGGCAACTGAGCCAGTTTCACTGTACAACATGTTTGATAAATCTCCCCCTTTGTCTTGACTAAATATTCTAATTAAACATTAGACAGTTTTAGTAAATCTGGGCCATTCTGTGTTTGGTATGTGGACTGTGTTGGTAAGATGTGTAACAGGGTCTGCATATTTTTTTATTGTTTTTGTTGTTGTTGTTTTTTTTTTTTTTTTTTTTTAAGGGAAAGTACCAGTCACGTTGGATGAGGAGATTCCTGATGGTATGAAAAAAATTCTGGGAATATTTCTTTCAATCTTTAGTTTTTCTGAAATACGAGTTAGAAATCAACAGATTATGTACTTTAAATTGTACCAGTCATTTGTAACAACTGTTTTGTAATATTTGTAACAAAAGTTTTGATTGGCCTGGCCCATACCAGTTGGGAGAACAAGCAGCGTATCCTCTCCCCCCGATGTAAGAAAATAAGAGTCAGGCTCATGATTTAAGTTTATGGAGCCAGACTCATTTTTTTTTTATGAGTCTGAATACTCAGACCCAGGCAGATCAAAACTTTTGACATCTTCAACATTTTCAAAACCAGGGGATCAAGCATGTTGAAATTCGACTGCCTTATTCCTATTTCTCCGACATTGGGTAGTTACAGCACACATTAAAATTGAAAGACCAACATCATTTTTTTTTTGTGAGAACATAACCTTAAAGTGTGTTGTCCCAGATCTCCCTATTCCCTCTATGCTATATTCATGCAACATTTTTTGAGGCAAAAATATGGCGATAATTGTCAAAAAACGGCTGTGTTTTCACATAAAAACATTGTGTGAACAGAGCTTCACACTGCATTCTCTTAGAAAGAAGACAAGGGCATAAGTATGTATATATACAGTTGTGCTGTATTTTTGCTTTCTTGTCCTTTTTTTAGAGAATACGAAACATATGTATATAACCATAGGATTTTGCCTCTGACCACAAGAGAATTTTTTTTGGGCCACATCACCGAGTATATATATATATATATATATATATATATATATATATATATATATATATCTCACTACCATTCAAAAGTTTGGGGTCACATTGAAATGTCCTTATTTTTGAAGGAAGAGCACTGTACTTCTCAATGAAGATAACTTTAAACTAGTCCTAACTTTAAAGAAATACACTCTACACATTGATAATGTGGTAAATGACTATTCTAGCTGCAAATGTCTGGTTTTTGGTGCAATATCTACATACGTGTATAGAGGCCCATTTCCAGCAACTATCACTCCAGTGTTCTAATGGTACAATGTTTTTGCTCATTGGCTCAAAAGGCTAATTGATTATTAGAAAACCCTTGTGCAATGTTCACACATCTGAAAACAGTCTAACTCGTTACAGAAGCTACAAAACTGACCTTCCTTTGAGCAGAATGTGTTTCTGGAGCATCACATTTGTGGGTTCAATTAAATGCTCAAAATGGCCAGAAAAAGAGAACTTTCATCTGAAACTCAACAGTCTATTCTTGTTCTTAGAAATGAAGGCTATTCCATGCGAAAAATTGCTAAGAAATTGAAGATTTCCTACAACGGTGTGTAGTACTCCCTTCAGAGGACAGCACAAACAGGCTCTAACCAGAGTAGAAAAAGAAGTGGGAGGCAGCGTTGCACAACTAAGCAAGAAGAAAAGCACATTAGAGTCTCTAGTTTGAGAAACAGACGCCTCACAGGTCCCCAACTGGCATCTTCATTAAAAAGTACCCGCAAAACACCAGTGTCAACATCTACAGTGAAGAGGCGGCTGCAGGATTTTGGGCTTCAGGGCAGAGTAGCAAAGAAAAATCCATATCTGAGACTGGCCAATAAAATAAAAAGATTAAGATGGGCAAAAGAACACAGACATTGAACAGAGGAAGACTGGAAAAAAGTGTTGTGGACGTATGAATCCAAGTTTGAGGTGTTTGGATCACAAAGAAGAACGTTTGTGAGACGCAGAACAAATGAAAAGATGCTGGAAGAATGCCTGACACCATCTGTTAAGCATGGTGGAGGTAATGTGATGGTCTGGGGTTGCTTTGGTGCTGGTAAGGTGGGAGATTTGTGCAGGGTAAAAGGGATTCTGAATAAGGAAGGCTATCACTCAATTTTGCAACGCCATGCCATACCCAGTGGACAGCGCTTAATTGGAGCCAATCTCATCCTACAACAGGACAATGACCCTAAACACACCTCCAAATTGTGCAAGAACTATTTACAGCAGAAGCAGGCAGCTGGTATTCTATGGGTAAGGGAGTGGCCAGCGCAGTCACCAGATCTGAACCCCATTGAGCTGTTGTGGGAGCAGCTTGACCGTATGGTACGCCAGAAGTGCCCATCCAACCAATCCAACTTGTGGGAGCTGCTTCTAGAAGCGTGGGGTGCAATTTCTCCAGCTTACCTCAACAGATTAATAGCTAGAATGCCAAAGGTGTGCAATGCTGTAATTGCTGCAAAAGGAGGATTCTTTGACGAAAGCAAAGTTTGATGTAAAAACAATGTTATTACAAATACAAATCATTATTTCTAACCTTGTCAATGTCTTGACTCTATTTTCTATTCATTTCACAACGTATGGTGGTGAAAGTGTGACTTTTCATGGAAAACACAAAATTGTTTGGGTGACGCCAAACTTTTGAACGGTAGTGTATGTGTGTGTATATATATATAATTTATTAGTGTTTTCTAGGATGTGCTCTGTTTTATAACTTTCATTTTGCAGCATTGGGGACTAAAAAGCAAATGGCGGACTTCCGGTTCCGGCGCGTATGGGTGGGCAGCAGTGTGAGTGAGCTCCTCCATTCTCCGCTCATAATATCGCTCCCCGCTCTGACTCCTGACATTACCGGCCCTGCCGGACCACATCTCTGACTTCTCTAAGTGCCGAGGAGTCGGAGGCACCACTTCATTAAGCGGGGAACCAGTTATACACCTACCCATAAGCCCTCCTTCATTTACCTCACAGCTCTGTCACAGGGACACCTAAAATGGCGCCGACACGAGGTGCTGCTGCTGAGGCACACACAGAGGAAACACATACCTCACAAACCCCAGTGCCAGACCTCTGTGACACCATAATACCAGGACTAAATATGTCTTGCAAGGCACTGGCAATTCAAGTGTCCATAATGATATTAAATGACATAAAATCCTCTCTTGAGGCCACTATAGTTTCCTCCCTAGCAACCATACAAGGAGATATAGCAACGCATACCTCAGAGATTACTGAACTTCAGGAGAGAGTCAGCCTGTTAGAAGATGAAATACATTCTACAAAAATAAAACTACAACAGAATATGAATGTCACAGCTTCATTGCAAACAAAGACTGATGATCTAGAGAACCGCTCTAGGCGCAACAATTTACGTATTATAGGTTTACCTGAATCCATTCCAGCCATGCAATTACATGCTATATGTTCTCTAGAAATTCCCCAAGCCTTGGGTATCCCAGGTCACATTACTGTGGAAAGAGCTCACCGTGTGGGACCCCCACCAGCGAAACAAAAGCAAGATGCAAATCAAAAGGAACAGAAACCCAGACAAGTGATTGTCAAGTATCTGAATTATAATGATAAAAATAACATTTTACAAAGCTTTAAAAAATCTACCGTTGATGTTGCAATTCATGGCCACAAAATCCTCATGTTTAATGACTACTCCGCAGCAGTGGTTCAAAAACGTAAAGCTTTTGCACACATTTGCTCAACATTGGTGAAAAATCAAATACGATTTGCTCTTCTTTATCCTGCCATACTGAAAGTTTTCAAATCGGATGGTTCAGCCTCTCTTTACAGTTCTCCTGAGGAAGCCATTTCTTCCCTTAAAGATGTAAAGGGTCTCACTCCACCTATTCAAGACAAGCACAAGAGACGACGTTTGGATGGCCCTACTGACACGGTAAAAAAAATGGAATGATTATGAACTCCATCTCTATTCTGTTGGACGCTATGCTGCTCATTAAAACTGAGTATTTTTTTTCTCTATTTAGCCCTATATATGTTGACTAAATACTATATTAGGGACACCTTGTTACTACATTATTATTTTCTTTAGTCTAGGTAGTAATGAATTTGGTGGTGTGTGTGTAGGTATGTATTTATGTATATATATATATATATATATATATATATATATATATATATATATGTGTGTGTGTGTGTGTGTGTGTGTGTGTGTGTGTGTGTGTGTGTATATATATATATATGTATGTATATGTATAATTCCACCTTGTATGGTTTTAGGTTTAAAGTACAACTTCTTTAAGCACTAATCATTATATACTGGCTCTCCCTTTTGTTTTATTTTATTTATTTGCTTCCCTGTGACAACTCACACATTTCTCAGGAGGGTAGGGATGTGTATGTCTTTAATTTTTATATATACTCATTTAGTGGAGCGGAGGTTGATGTGACCTCTCCACCAGTTATTTCTTTCTCTTTATTTCTTCTCCATAATGCGGAGTTTGCGAATGCTCCGAACATTGGACAATACGAAAAAAGTGAAGTCCACATCTCACTTTATTCGCTTAGTTTATATTGTTAACTGTTTTATTCTTAGGTATATCACCTTTAGTTTGTCTGAAAATGCTACATGCTATCCTCATTTTCTGCCTGAAAGGGTTACCCACTATATTATTGTGCTTCCAGGGTCTCTTCTTAACACCTCCTCTTCTATTAATATTGTATGAAATTAATCACTTGGAATGTTAAGGGACTACGTTCCCCATCTAAGAGGACTTCTATACTGAAACACCTTAAGAGACTTAGGGCCGATATAGTATTATTGCAAGAAAGACATTTAACTGAATCGGATTATTTCAGACTTAAACGTTTTTGGGTGGGTGCTGTTTATGGTTCACCAGCTATTAACCGTAAAGGCGGGGTAGTTATTCTTACACATAAAAATTTAACCTGTACGGTATTACCTCAATATCAAGATGATGAAGGCAGGATATGTCATCTTCTTATTGACACTCCAGCGGGCAAATATAGCATATATAACGTTTATGGTCCCAACACTCAGAGACCTGATTTTTTTAAAAAATTGGAAAACCTCATTCTGAAAGATGACAATAATCTTAAAATAGTTGGTGGAGATCTAAATACTGTTCTTAATACAACTGAAGATAGAAAAAGAACTAAGACCCCTACTGTATTTACTTTATCAGATAATATTTTATCCAACTTCCTTAATTCTACCTCCTTATCTGATTCTTGGCGTCATCTACACCCTGATGGTAGAGAATACTCTTTTTACTCTCACTCCCAAACGGCCTGGTCAATAATAGACTACTGTTTAGTGTCACCGGACTCTCTTGGCAGAGTAGAAGACTCTGAAATTCATGATATAGTAATTTCGGATCACTCCCCTGTTAGTTTACAATTAAGAGACATTTTTCAGAAGGGATCCAATATTATTTGGAGATTTCCTTCTCATTTAGCTAGTGATGAATCATTTATCAAACTCAATCCCCAATACTTTTCTGGGAGACTGCAAAAGCAGTTCTAAGGGGCCAAATAATTTCTTATGTGGCTGCCCAGAAACGTGAAGCACGTAAAAACTATCTTCAACTTTCCCAAGATCTGCGCTCTACATACACTCTTTTCCTGTCTTCCCCTACAGATGACAATAAATCTAAATGGACAGCAGCTAGACAAGCTTTTGAAATTGCACAGGAAAAACTCAATGCTATATATAGAGATCAATGCATATCCCGTTTATTCTGCTATGGTAATAAATCAGGGAAAATGTTAGCTAACTTTGCTAAAGGACGTAGACCTACTACACATATCCCTGCTCTCAAAGATACAGCGGGTAATATACAAAAAGATCCTAAAGTCATATCACAACTTTTACAACAATTTTACCGCTCACTATATTCCAAAGATAGGCTTGATCTAGCTGCTGGTAAGAACTTTCTAGAGTCATTAACTCTACCTTCTCTTGATACACCTTCTCTTGATTCTCTCAACGCCCCAGTCACATTGGAGGAAATTACTGCCACTATCTCTACACTTAAAAATAACAAAGCTCCAGGCCCTGATGGCTATAGTGCGGAATTTTATAAATCTATGTCTTCTGCCATCTCCCCCACTCTTCTTTCTACTTTCCAAACTATTCTGACTGACCATCACATGCTCCCCTCGGGAGATACTGCATATATCAAAATACTACACAAACAGGGAAGGATCCGACATCTCCTATTTCGTACAGGCCAATCTCTTTAATAAATGTAGACCTAAAATTGTTGGCAAAGATTATGAACAATAGATTAGCAGACATCCTACCATCACTAATAGGCAGCCATCAAGTTGGCTTTAGAAAAGGACGTTCTGGTGTCACTAATATAAGAACGGTACTAGCGGCCCAGTCTGGTGTCCAATCTGGGGGTCGTTCCAGCCACTCTCCAGGTCTGTTGGCAATTGACGCCGAAAAGGCTTTTGATAATATCAGCTGGGAGTGGCTGGACATGACCTTAACAAAATTTGGTATCACAGGTCAATTCAAAGATTTTATTTCCACATTATACACATCTCCGAAAGCTAGAATTCATACCCCGGGTTTCCTTTCAGATAGCTTTCCCTTACAAAAAGGTACCAGACAGGGTTGCCCCCTATCCCCTCTATTGTTCAATTTGGCGATGGAGCCTCTGGCTAGATATCTTATTTCTTCTGACTTTTTCTCAGGCATAGGGGTTGGTTCCCAAGTCATCAAAGTTACATGCTTTGCTGATGATACTTAGATATATTTAGATAACCCAGATCTACATGTTCCGGCAGTATTAGATGCCTTAACAATTTTTGGTTCCTTCTCTGGGTATAGAATCAATATACATAAAAGTCAACTTCTTTATCTAACTCCACATAAGAGGTCTACTTCGGGTCCTGCGGGGGTCTCCATCGCTAAATCCTATATTACTTATCTTGGAATCCAGATTGGCAGAACTCCCTCCTCACTATATTCCCTGAACTATCGCCCTATAATTAAGAGAATAAAACAAGATCTCCAGAGATGGGAATCTCTACCATTGTCAATTCTAGGCCGTACCCACTTAATCAAAATGATGTGTTTTGGAAAACTGTTATATCCAATGCAAACAATACCCCTTTTACTCAAACATTCTGACGTTTCCCTACTCCAATCATATTTCACTAAATTTATTTGGCAATCAAAGAGACCTCATATTGCCTATTCCACTCTCTGTCTCCCTACTTACAAAGGTGGCGCTCAATGTCCAGATATTAGATTATATAATTTGGCCGCTCTCTTTCGCCATGCTAAAGATTGGATTATGGACACGTCATATTTCTCCAATATTTTAATTGAGAAAGCTTTAGCAGCACCTTGGCCTTTACCCACCCTGCTACATGCTAAATTACCAGAACTCCCCCCAGAAATTAAGAGAAGTGTTATCTTTAAAGACACCATTGCCACATGGAAGGCGATACGAAAATTATATGGTTTACCCTTTTGCCTATCGAAAAGATTTCCTCTGTGGCATTCACCACTTTACCCACCTGACTCAGACAAATTGGACTACTCGGAGTGGCAGAGTGCACATGTTTCTTCTGTTGGGGATCTGCTGGATACTAATTCCAGCACTTTCTTATCATGGGATATCGTCAGAACACGATTTAAATTGTCCTCATTTCATTTACCTCAATACGATTCTATAATTGAATTTCTTACTTCCACTGGGGCTGGGTTCACACTATGTATATTTGAGGCTGTATTTGGTCCTTATGTCAGGTCCTCATAGCAACCAAAACCAGGAGTGGATTGAAAACACAGAAAGGATCTGTTCACATAATGTTGTAATTGAGTGGATGGCCGCCATTTAACGGTAAATAACTTCCATTATTTCAATACAACAGCCGTTGTTTTAAAATAACAGCACATATTTGCCATTAAATGACGGCCATCCACTCAATTACAACATTATGTGAACAGAGCCTTTCTGTGTTTTCAATCCACTCCTTGTTTTGGTTGCTATACAGCCTCAAACATACAGCCTCAAATATACGTAGTGTGAACATAGCCTCAGAGTGCGGGACATAGCAAAAGCAGAAAGTGATATAGAATTTGATAATCTATTCCCAACACCACCGGTACATAATTCTTTATCACATACATATGGAGAACTTAGATCACGCTCTCAAAAGAATTTATCTAGACAATTTTTTTTTTTTAAAAATGGTCCTCCGTAATTTTTTCAGATTATCTGACCCAACAAATAATGAAAGGGTCTCAACTAGTGCATTCTGCCACTCCCAATGTGGGTCTACGTGAAATACATTTCCGCTTTATACACAAGGCTATATATGCCTTTAATATTCCTTTTTCCAACTCCCACACTGCTCACATAAACAGTTGCCCGAAATGTTCACTTCCTAAAGCAGACTTGTTTCACTGTGCCTGGGCCTGCACGCGAGTGCAGGAATTTTGGGATTCTGTGCGGCTCTATCTTTTGTCCACTTGGGGCCATGCCATACCACTTCTCCCTCTTAGTTATCTTTTTCATTTTATTGATATAGACTCTACTACTCCCTCTCCTAAATTACTTACCTCTAAAGGAATTCATTTAACTCTATTAGTTTCCCTGAAATGTTTATTAAGATACTGGATACTGGATACTCTACCAGACATTTCTGAGGTAATCTCCGCTCTAAAGGAGATCTTTCATTGGGAAATTTTGGATGTATTGCACACCGAAGAAAAATCAACAAAAACATTTATGTCCAAATGGACACAATTTCTAATTCATGATTTTATTATAGAAGAGAGAGACTCTGTCATTAATCATTTTAAGGACACTGATTGGTATTGCATGGCCGCCCAAAAGGGAACTCTGGGAGCACTCCAAATATCTTAAGCTTTTCCCTTTCTCTGTTAAAGACAATTCTCTCCATTCTATATATTATGTATAGCATATTTGAATATCTGACATCTATACCATGTTTTAAGGTGATATTATAGGTTACTGTTTTTCTACCTATGTTTTTGGTAAGACTACATTGTATTGTATATGATAATACTGTATGTCTTTTAAGGTTATTACAAAGGCTCATAGTATCTGTATGATATTGTAAACATACAATCCTTTGTTGCCTGTGAGCGACTTTCTTTTTGAATATGTAATGAATTTTCAATATGTATGTTCAAATATTACATAAGCCACTAATAAAATATTGTTAAAAAAAAAAGCAAATAGCAGTGTGACAGTCATAGAGCTGGAGCTGCTGTGCTGGACTTTCTGTTGCCCCTTGGCTGTAGTTCATTTTTAACCCCTTCACGTCAGCCATCTGTATATATACGTTCCTATTGCACATGCCCCGTGCAGTAGAAATGTACATATACGTTCCTGACTGACAGGGGCTTTGTGATGAGAACAGGATCGCTGCAGGGACAGCGATCCCGCTCTCATCTGTGTACAGCACCGGAGATAATGAGGATCAGCTGCGATTCCGCAGCTGACCCCCATTAACCCCTTAGTGACCGCTGAAACGGCGGTCACTAATGGGCCGGTGCCGCCGCTGTATTTCATCTCCCCCCACCGTAAATCCACGGTGGGGGGAGATGAAATAAGTAAAAATCAGACCCCAGATCAGCCCCCTAGTGCCCCAGTCACTAACCCCCCCTCCCGCAGCGGCCATCGGATCCAAGATGGCCGCCGCGATCACTGTTAACAGACTAATGTCTGTTCACAGTGATCAAAAAAGAAAAATGAATGAAAGCCCCATGCTCTCCGCCACCGGAGGTAGCGGAGAGCATGGGGCAGTCATCGGGACCCCCCCTGTGGGGTCCCGGTACAAGCGATCAGCGGTATATACTATATACCGCTGATCGCTTGTGCCATGTGCCGCCGGCACTTTTTATCCCCTGTCACCATGAATGATTAGTGACAGGGGATAAAAAGTGATGTCCCCGCCACCCCCCAAGTCGCCCCCCAACCCCCTGTCACCCCCCCTGTCACCCCCGTCCCCCAGTCACCCCCCCCCCTTCCCCATATACTCACCTGCTCCTGGAGCTCCTTCCTCTTCCGTGTCCTGGCTGGTTATGAGGTGCGCATGCGCTCCACAACCAGCCAAGCTCTGAAAATTTAAAGTGACAGAGACCAATTTGGTCTCTGTCACTGAACTATGATGTAATACAGTGAACATGAATGTATAAAGTACAAAAAGTGACAAACATACAAAAAAATAAAACACACACTTTTTATTATAGTAATAATTGCAGTTTACTCCCAAATAACCCCTACCCCCCCCCCCGCCCCAGATTACCCGTAACCACCGCAGGTTGCCCGTAACCACCGCACGTTGCCCATAACCACCCCAGGTTGTCCGTAATCACGTCAGATTGCACGTAACCCCCCAGATTACCCGTAACCACCGCACGTTGCCCATAACCACCGCACGTTGCCCGTAACCACCGCACGTTGTCCGTAACCACCGCACGTTGCCAGTAACCACCACACGTTGCCAGTGACGCCCTCCAGATTGTCCGTAATCACCCCAGATTGCCTGTAACCACCCCAAATTACATGTAACCACCCCAGATTAGCTATAAGCACTTCACTCTATCCGTAACAATTCTAGATTGTCTGTAACCCCCCCAGGTTGCCCGTAACCACCCCAGGTTGCCCGTAATCATGCCAGATTACATGTAACCCCCCAGATTGAACGCAACCACCGCAGGTTGCCTCTGACCACCACAGGTTGCCTCTGACCACCGCAGGTTGCCTCTGACCACCGCACGTCGCCTATGACCACCGCACGTCGCCTATGACCACCGCACGTCGCCTATGACCACCGCACGTCGCCTTTGACCACCGCACGTCGCCTATGACCACCGCACGTCGCCTATGACCACCGCACCTTGCATCTGACCACCGCACCTTGCCTCTGAACACTGCACCTTGCCTCTAACCACCCCAAATTGCCAGTGACCCCCTCCAGATTGCCCGTAACCACGCCAGATTACAGGTACCCACCTCTGATTACCTATTAGCACTTCAGTTTATCCGTAACCACAGCAGGTTGCCTGTAACCACCCCAGATTGTCTGTAACCACCCCAGATTGTCCGTAACCACCCCAGATTGTCCGTAACCACCCCACGTTGCCTGTAACCACAGCAGGTTGCCTGTAACCACCCTAGATTGTCTGTAACCACAGCAGGTTGCCCGTAACCACCCCAGATTGTCCGTAACCACCCCAGATTGTCCGCAACCACCCCAGATTGTCCGTAACCACCCCAGATTGTCCGCAACCACCCCAGATTGTCCGCAACCACCCCAGATTGTCCGTAACCACAGCAGGTTGCCTGTAACCATACCAGATTGTCTGTAACCACAGCAGGTTGTCCGTATTAACCCCAGGTTGCCTCTAACCAGCCCAGGTTGCCTCTAACCACAGCAGGTTGCCTGTGACCACCCCATGTTGACCGTATCCACCCCAGATTATCCGTAACCACCCCAGATTACCCGTAACCACCTCAGACTGCCCGTAACCACCTCAGACTGCCCGTAACCACCTCTAGATTACCCGGAACCACCCCAGACTGTCCGTAACCACCCCACATTACCTGTAATCTAATTTTTTTTATTGTCTTTTAGTAACTGCGCTATTCTAATAACTGTTACTAGCTGCGGTTTTGCTCCAGCAAATTGGCGCTCCTTCCCTTCAGAGCCCTGCTGTGTGCCCATACAGTGGTTTATGCCCACATATGGGGTACCGTTGTACTCAGGAGAACCTGCGTTACAGATTTTGGGGTACATTTTTTCTCCTGTTCCTTGTGAAATTTAGAAATTTCAAATTAAACCAACATATTTTTGGAAAAATTCAAGTTTTTCATTTTTACTGGCCAATTTTGAATACTTTCCTCTAATACCTGTGGGGCTAAAATGCTTATCCTACCCCAAGATGAATTCTTTGAGGGGTGTACTTTCCGAAATGGGGTGACTTTTGGGGGGATTCTATTCTGTAGACATTACAGGGGCTCTGCAAACGCACCTGGTGCTCAGAAACTTCTTCAGAAAAATCTGCAGAGAAAATGCTAATTGGCGCTCCTTCCCTTCTGAGCCCCGCTGTGTGCCCATACAGTGGTTTATGCCCACATATGGGGTATCGTTTTACTCAGGAGACCCTGCGTTACAGATTTTGGGGTGAATTTTCTCTCCTGTTCCTCGTGAAATTGAGAAATTTCAAACTAAAGGAACATATTATTGGAAAAATTCGAGTTTTTCATTTTTACTGTCTACTTTTGAATACTTTCCTCTAATACCTGTGGGGTCAAAATGCTCACCACACACCAAGATGAATTCTTTGAGGGGTGCATTTTCCAAAATGGGGTGACTTATGGCGAGATTTTACTCCGCTGGCACTACAGGGGCACTGCAAACCCACCTGGCGCTCAGAAACTTCTTCAGCAAAATCTGTATTGAAAAAGCTAATTGGCACTCCTTTCCTTCTGAGCCCTGATGTGTGCCCATACAGTGGTTTATACCGACATATGAGGTACCTTTTTACTCAGGAGAACCTGCGTTACAAATTTTGGGGTACTTTTTTTCTCTTGTTCCTTGTGAAATTTAGAAATTTCAAACTAAAGGAACATATTATTGGAAAAATTCGAGTTTTTCATTTTTACTGTCTACTTTTGAATACTTTCCTCTAATACCTGTAGGGTCAAAATGCTCACCACACCCCAAAATGAATTCTTTCAGGGGTGCACTTTCCAAAATGGGGTGACTTATGGCGAGATTTTACTCCGCTGGCACTACAGGGGCTCTGCAAACACACCTGGCGCTCAGAAACTTCTTCAGCAAAATCTGCATTGAAAAAGCTAATTGGCGCTCCTTTCCTTCTGAGCCCTGCTGTGTGCCCATGCAGTGGTTTATGCTCACATATGAGGTACCTTTTTACTCAGGAGAACCTGCGTTACAAATTTTGGGGTACTTTTTTTCTCTTTTTCCTCGTGAAATTGAAAAATTTCAAACTAAACGAACATATTATTGGAAAAAATTTGAGTTTTTCATTTTTACTGTCTAATTTTGAATACTTTCCTCTAACACCTGTGGGGTCAAATTGCTCATCCTACCCCAAGATGAATTCTTTGAGGGGTGTACTTTCCAAAATGGGGTGACTTATGGTTTTTTTTTCTCTCTGCTGACACTACAGGGGCTCTGCAAATGCACCTGGCGCTCGGAAACTTCTTCAGCAAAATCTGCAATGGAAAAGCTAATTGGCGCTCCTTCCCTTCTGAGCCCTTCTGTGTGCCCATGCAGTGGTTTACGCCCACATATGGGGTACCGTAGTACTTAAGAGAACCCGTGTTACAAATTTTGGGGTGCTTTTTCTCTCATGTTCCTTTTGAAAATGAGAAACTTTAATCTAAATGTATATATTATTGGAAAATTTTAATTTTTCATTTTTTTTACGGCCTAATGGTGAATACTTTCCTCCAGCCCCTGTAGGGTTAAAATGCTCATTATACCCCTAGATTAATTCTTTAAGGTGTCTAGTTTCCAAAATGTCGTCCCTTATGGGGGTTTCCAGTATACAAATCTCCTAAATCAACTTAAAATAAGAACTGGTCCCTAAAAAAATCAGTTTTGGAAACTTTCACGAAAATGTGGTAATTTGCTGATAAATTTCTAAGCCCCGTAACACCCTAAAAAAGTAAAATATGTTTATGAAATGAAGCCAGAATAAAGAGGACATATTGGTAATGTGACTTAGTAACTAATTTATGTAATACAACTTTCTTTTTTTAGAAGCAGAGAATTTCAAAGTTCATAAAATGCAAATTTTTTAAATTTTTCATGATATTTTGATGTTTTTCACAAAAAACTCACAAAGTAGTGACCAAATTTTGCCACTAATATAAAGTGCCATATGTGACGTAAAAAACAATCTCAGAATCGCTAGCATACGTTAAAGCATCACTGAGCTATAAGCGCATAAAGTGAGATAGGTCAGATTTTGAAAAATGAGCCTGGTCTTTTAGGTGCAAATAGGCTTGGTCTTGAAGGGGTTAAATAATCTTTGCCAGGAAAGTGAACTGGATATTTTTAGGTCAGTTTAAAGATTAGTTCATTTTGAACTGATCATTTTTTAACTACCCATCACTATTGAGATCTATTGATGTCAAGAGATTCAAATGAGATATGGATACAGTAATTTATTATGTGTATAAAAAAAAACAGCATTTTTTTTTCAAACAGATTTTATAATTTGAATTAGACATATTTTTGAGTTGGATACTTTTTCTTTTTAATCCAGAGATTAATTTTGTTTTCTGCAGTTTTTTTGATTAATCGTACTAAGGCCACGTTCACACTATGCAAAACACAGGCCGTTCTGTGGCCTGGCCGGATCGCAGAAAGGCTAGTGTTGCTGAAGATCATCCTGGCTGGTACTGCAGTGCCGACCGAATGATCTTCACTTTCAATTCACCACTGCACACAATGGAGCGTGTGGCCAGAGCGGCTCCATTGGAGCGGCTCCATTGGAGCGGCTCGCTCCATAGTGTGCAGGGGGAAGTTCTGATGTGGGCTCACGCTGATGCGCCCGCATCAGAGCTCTGTGGCCGGACAGATCATCCGGCCGGTACTTAAGTAGTGGCCGAGATGATCCGTCCAGAGACCGGCCGTTCCGTGACCCGGCTGGGGTCACGGAATGGCCGGTTATTAACAGTGTGTGAACATAGTTTAAATGTGTATAAAAGTCCTGTGCGACACTTCTACATCTAGATCTTTGATCTTTTAATTAGAGAGGAGTGATTTTGGTGAAAGTTCAGGTTTGCATGAACCAGAACAATCAGAAATTGAATCTTGCTGCCTGGACAAGGTGAATGCAGTCCGAGGACTGCCTGGAAAATATGGATAAAGCCAAAGCCTATGTTCACAATATGTTATTTTTAAGTAAAAAAACGGACTGATCAATGCAATGGAATCAGGAACATCCTAAATGCAGACCGACGGCTGGCATTTTAACAGCGTCTGTTGCTATGCAGCGGACGCTGTTAAAGGCTGTGTGAATTAAGCCATAGGCTGTATCCATGTACAAACTGCCCATAACTACCAATCACAGCTCAGCCTCCACCTCTGGTAAAATAAAAGCAGAGCTATAATTGGTTGCTTTGGGCAGTTTACATCAGTTTCTATTGTGCATCTGGGTTATTATGAGACAAAAATGTCTGTTTTTACATCTATTTTACACTTTTTTGTTTTGTTTGATTTCGCAGTGTGTGAACCCTGAGTGTTCATGCTTGATATATGCTAAACAACTTGAGATTTTTTTTGTGTAAAGTGGAAACTTTTTATACAAGTTTTCCTAGGAAATCATTGCTCAATTCCCACCATTAATATGTTATATACACATTACATACTTTACCTATATATAGCTTTGTTAAGAAAAGCTTTTCCATTCCTTCAGTTAATGTAGGAGATTCATATGGTGAGTTAATATTAATCTGATTGCAACCAGAAATCTTTAAAATCCAGGTCTTTAAGTCATTAATCCTTAAGCAGCCTTTTAGATGAGTTTTGTTTGTTTCATGCTTTGGGACCAGATTTAAGTCATATTAATGAGTATATTCCCCTTATGCTGCTGTCAATTTCATCTCTTAGTACTATTTATAATAATGATTGAAATGCATTTCTGAGAGGCATTTCTGTAATATAAATATGCTGAAAAGCATTCACTTGACAACAGCAAACTGTGGAAGTGACAGTGGTGACTAACACAAAACCACCTGGTCAGGCTCAATTAAGTCTATGTTTACACATTGATTTTTTGTGTGCCAATTTTCCAAAATCATAGTTAGATGTCTGCATTAGTGGGATTTTTCCTTATCCCGGATAACCCCTTTAAATAAGTTGTCCCATGTTTACAAGTCATTACCTATTCTCAGGATAAGCTATGTGATGGTAGAGGGCCAGAATGCTTGTGCCCCTTGCAATTTTGATAAATATAAAGCATGTAGCAGGGGCCACAGCCCTAGCACAGCCACAGCAATACTGGGTTAGCTGGGGCTATAATCATGGGTAGGGGTTAAAAAATTGATAGTGTATGGTGTGGGAACAAGGGAAGGGTAGAAAGGGAAGGATGAGGCCAGGTTGGTGAGGAAGGGAGGGGTCTTTAGGTCACTTACCAGGGGTGAAATTAACATGCCTATAAGAAAAGGTGTGTGTTTCCCTTCGGACCAGCTTAAGCCTGCCCACCCTAAGTAGAATCATTTGAATATGATGGTGTCCGGGAGTGGGCTTTTTGTTTTATTTCCTGTCTTGACAGCCTGTGGTAAGGTGGTCTTGCAGGGCACATCATAAGTGAAGTCAGTTAAAGGGAACCCGGTAAAGGGATGATACTCCCTAACTTCTGATGGTGATATAGTGATATGGTGTTGTTCCCACTTGGGTAGGACTCAGGGAACGGTGGTGTATAATTGGAGTGCCATTTGACTAATTGTCAGCCCCTGAGTTGGCGCTGTGTTTTTTTTTTTATTGTTTTGACTAGATAACACCACCACACCAAACCTGACCAATACCGCCATACTGTGACTGGATAACACCACCACACTAGACATGGCCAATACCGCCATACTGTGACTGGATAACACCACCACATCGGACCTGACCAATACCGCCATACTGTGACTGGATAACACCACCACACTAGACATGGCCAATACTGCCATACTGTGACTCAATGACACCACCATACAAGACCTGACCAATACCACTATACTGTTACTAAATAACACCGCCATACCTGACCTGAACAATTCCACCATAAGCCCATCCCCCTTCAAAAAGGCTCTAGATTTACTGGCAAATTTAAACAGGAGGTGGGAGACTAAAAAAAAAAAAGTTTTTTCTTTTCCCCTGCTCCCTGGTGCTGCCCCCCTGAAAGATGCTGCCCTAGGCACCGGACCACAAATGCCTAGTGGTAAATATGGCCCTGCACATAGTGTCAGAGAGGTTTTTTCAAGCTCCTGATCAGCTGCAGACAGGATCATCTCCTAACTAACCATTCCATACCCGAACCATCTTGATAAACAGTAAGCTGTAAACCGTGCTCCAAGCACAGTAAGGGATGGAAGGGGAGGAGGTGTTAAGCATCTTTTCTACTTTCTGGAAGCACTAATGGATGTATAAAAGGTACCATGTGTCTCCTAAGATACCTAACAACTAACAGTTTCAGCAGTTTGGAATATGAATTGCACCTGACAGATTCCCGTTTAAACACTGCTGCATGAAAAATCCCCACAAGGTTAACAGTTTTTTTTTTTTTTTTATAATAGACCTAGCAAGGCTAGCATTGTTGAAAATGCATTGTTCAAAACTACTCAGATCATTCCCATTCTAGAATGATTTTACACTTTAACAAATCCACATAAAATTTGACAAGAGTCAGATCCTATCCTTGTGCCCCAAAATGCCGCTTCCTGGTCTCATTTACAGCCACCGGCCTTCTGCAGCTGTTCAAGCTAAAACATCACATACCTTGATGACTAATTGCATGGTAAGCCAATTATTATTTGGGGCGAGATACTGCCCCAGGCACTGACTGCGTTTGCGTTTTCGTTTTTGTTTTTTCCTCCTCCTCTTCTAAGAGCTCTAGCACTTTCAGTTTTCTATCTACAAGGCCATGTAAGGGCTTGTTTTTTATAGGAATAGTTGTACTTTGTAATGGCGTCTTTCATTTTACCATAATATGTATGACGGAATCCCAAAAATATTATTTATGAAGATATAAATAGGTGAAATCGTAAAAAAAGAATGCAATATGGTAATGTCTGGGGGGTTCCTGTGTCCACGTAATGCACTATATGGTAAAAGCGACATGATACTATTACTCTATAGGTCAGTCCGAACAAAACCATATGCAGGTTTACACAGATTCTCTAATGTTATATATATTTTTTTTATGAAATGCTTTTTTTGCAATCAATTATTAATAAAATTGATCCCTTTAAGAGCTAAATATGTCCCTTTAAGAGCAAAATGGGTCCCTTTACGAGCAACCTGGGTCCCTTTAAGAGCGACCTGGGTCCCTTTAATAGGAACCTGGGTCCCTTTAAGAGCAATCTGGGTCCCTGTAAGAGTGAAATGGGTCCCTTTAAGAGCGACCTGGTCCCTTTAAGAGCGACCTGGTCCCTTTAAGAGCGACCTGGGTCCCTTTTAAGAGCGGCTTGGGTCCCTTCAAGAGCGGCTTGGGTCCCTTCAAGAGCAAAATGGGTCCTTTTAAGAGCGACCTGGGTCCCTTTAAGCGTGAAATTGGTCCCTTTTAGAGTGAAATTGGTCCCTTTAAGAGCGACCTGGGTCCCTTTAAGTACGATCTGGGTCCCTTTGAGATCGACCTGGGTCCCTTTAAGAGCAAACTGGGTCCCTTTAAGTACGACCTGGGTCCCTTTAAGAGCGAAATGGGTCCCTTTAAGAGAGACCTGGGTCCCTTTAAGAGCGACCTGGATCCCTTTCAGAGCGACCTGGGTCTCTATAAGAGCGACCTGGGTCCCTTTAAGAGCGACCTGGGTCCCGTTAAGAGCGACTTGGGTCCGCTTAAGAGCGACCTGGGTTCCTTTAAGAGTGACCTTGGTTCTTTTAAGAGCGACCTGGGTCCCTTTAAGAGCAACCTGGGTCCCTTTAAGAGCAACCTGGGTTCCTTTAAGAGCGAAATATGTCCTTTTAAGAGCAAAATGGGTCCTTTTTAAGAGCGACCTGGGTCCCTTTAAGAGCTAAATTGGTCCGTTTAAGAGTGAAATTGGTCCCTTTAAGAGCGACCTGGGTCCCTTTAAGAGTGAAATAGGTCCCTTTAGGAGCAACCTGGGTCCGTTTAAGACCGAACTGGGTCCCTTTAAGAGCGATCTGGGTCCCTTTAAGAGCGACCTGGGTCCCTTTAAGAGCGATCTGGGTCCCTTTAAGAGCAAATTGGGTCCATTTAAGAGCAACCTGGGTCCCTTTAAGCATGAAATTGGTCCCTTTAAGAGTGACCTGGGTCTCTTAAAGAGCGACCTGTGTCCCTGTAAGAGCAACCTGGGTCCCTTTAAGAGTGAAATTGATCCCTTTAAGAGCTAAATATGTCCCTTTAAGAGCAAAATGGGTCCCTTTATGAGCAACCTGGGTCCCTTTAAGAGCGACCTGGGTCCCTTTTAAGAGCGGCTTGGGTCCCTTCAAGAGCGAAATGGGGCCCTTCAAGAGCAAAATGGGTCCCTTCAAGAGCGAAATGGGTCCCTTTAAGAGCAACCTGGGTCCCTTTAAGAGTGAAATTGATCCCTTTAAGAGCTAAATATGTCCCTTTAAGAGCAAAATGGGTCCCTTTAGGAGCAATTTGGGTCCCTTTAAGAGCGACCTGGGTCACTTTTAAGAGCGGCTTGGGTTCCTTCAAGAGCGAAATGGGGCCCTTCAAGAGCGAAATGGGTCCCTTCAAGAGCGAAATGGGTCCCTTTAAGAGCAACCTGGGTCCCTTTAAGAGCAAAATGGATCCCTTTAAGAGTGAAATTGGTCCCTTTAAGAGCGAACTGGGTCCCTTTAAGTACGATCTGGGTCTCTTTGAGATCGACCTGGGTCCCTTTAAGAGCGACCTGGGTCCCTTTAAGAGTGACCTGGGTCCATTTAAGAGCAAACTGGGTCCCTTTAAGTAGAACCTGGGTCCCTTTAAGAGCGAAATGGGTCCCTTTAAGAGCGACCTGGGTTCCTTTAAGAGCGACCTGGGTCCCTTTAAGAGCAACCTGGGTCCCTTTAAGAGCAACCTGGGTCCCTTTAAAGTGTAACTGTCATATTTTTATTTTTTGCAGAAATCAGTAGTATAAGAGATTTTATGAAACTCTGTAATCGGTTTTATCAGCCAAAAAAGCCTCCTTCTGTACTCAAGAAGCAATCTCCCAGCCTCCCCCCCGACTTCTTATCTGTGCATTATCAGGCAAACACGTCTTCATTACAGAGAAGCCAGTGAAGATTGGCTCTGCTCTCCATTCTATCCTTATGGAGGGGGGAGGGGCTGAGGGAGATGAGGGAGCAAGAAGAGGTGACATGAAGGTCAGCTGTTTGTAGACTGTCTGGGCACCTAAAACACAGGATGGATTCTGGGGTCAGAGAGGTCAGTGCTTATCTATGAACTTACTGAGAGAAGATTGCAGGGTGTTGTGCTTTGCAAGACTGCTCTGTGCTCAGTCACTCCTAACAGCCCCTCCCCTCTCCATAGCCACATAATGGAGACAGAAATCCTGGAGGGGGGAGGCTGGGAGATGGCTTTTTCAGTGCAGAAGGAAACTCTTTTGGTTTATAAAACCTATTACAGAGTTTCTTAAAATCGCTTGTACTATTGATATTTTTGGTTTAAAAAAAAATGACCCTGAAATGACAGTTACGCTTTAAGAGCGAAATGGGTCCCTTTGAGAGCGAAATGGGTCTCTTTAAGAGCGACCTGGGTTCCGTTAAGAGCGACCTTGGTCCCTTTAAAAGCGAAGGGACCCACGTCGCTATTAAAGTGACCCAGGTCGCTCCTAACGGGACCCATGTCGCTATTAAAGGGACGGGAGCCAAGTTGCTCTTAAAGTGATGGGACCCAAGTCGCTCTTAACCCCTAGACGACCCAGGGCGTATAGTTACGCCATGGAAGTCTGTCCCCAGACGACCTAGGGCGTAACTGTACGCCCTGGGTGTTTCTCCCGCTATGAAGCGTGCTCCGGAGCGGAGCGCGCTTCATAGCAGGTGGGGGCCGGCTGCAATCAGCAGCCGGGACCTCACCGGTAATGACATGCTGCAGCGATCGCGCTGCCGCGTGTCATTAACTCCTTAAACGCCGCGATCGCGGCGCGACCGCGGCTTTTAAGTGTAAGTGATAGGGGGAGTCCCCTGTCACTTACCGATCGGGACCCCCGCAGTGTGACTGCGGGGGTCCCGATCGGTAAAACGGACTGCCGGAGGTCTCTCACCTGCCTCCGTGCGGTCCGATCGGCGATCTGCTACACTGAGCCTGCACAGGCAGGCTCAATGAGCAGATCGCCGATAACACTGATCAATGCTATGCCTATGGCATAGCATTCATCAGTGTAGAAATCAAACTAAACTATGTAAAAGTCCCCCAAAGGGACTTCAAATGTGTAAAAAAAAAAAAAGTTAAAAACACTAACACACTACCCCAAAACCCCTCCCCCAATAAAAGTTGAAATCACCCCCCTTTCCCATTATATAAATAAAACATATAAAAAGAAATAAATAGATAAACATATAATATACCGTAGCGTGCGTAATTGTCCGATCTATTAAAATATAACAAGCGTCATTGCGAACGGTAAACGGCGTACACGAAAAGAGGGAAAAAAAGTGCGCGGATTACCGATTTTATGTTACATTATATATATAAAAAAATTAATAAAAAGTGATCAAAACGTCCGATCTTCACAAATATGGTATTAATAAAAACTAGAGATCATGGCGGAAAAAATGACACCCCATACAGCCCCGTAGGTGAAAAAATAAAACCGTTATAAGCGTCACAATAGTCCCATTTTATTTATAATTAATTGCCAAAAAAAAGGATTTCATTTCAAAAAAATATATAACATTAGAGAATCTGTGTAACCTGCATATGGTTGTGTTCGGGCTGACCTATAGAGTAATGGTATCATGTCGCTTTTACCATATAGTGCATTACGTAGACACAGGAACCCCCCAAACGTTACCATATTGCATTCTTTTTTGCGATTTCACCAATTTATATCTTCATAAATAATATATTTGGGATTCCGTCATACATGTTATGGTAAAATGAATGACGCCATTACAAAGTACAACTATTCCTGTAACAAATAAGCCATTACATGGCCTGTAGATAAAAAACTGAAAGTGCTGGAGCTCTTAGAAGGGGAGGAGGGAAAAACGGAAACACTAAGATCAAAATTTGCGCGGTCCACTGGGTCATTTTGGGCCTGGTCCTCAAAGGGTTAAAGGGACGTCACCCAGCATTAAAGTTAAAAGGAAGTCACTGGTAAACGGGTGCTCTTTTCAAGCACTATGTATTTCCCTGGAAATGCAAATCTAGTTTTTACATGATCTCTAGTTTTTATTAATACCATATTTGTAAGTATCTGAAGTTTTGATCACTTTTTATTTAATTTTGTTAATATATAATGTAACAAAAAATCGGTAACCCTGGCACTTTTTTCCCTTTTTTCATCTACGCAGTTCGCCATTAGTAATGACTATTGTAATAATTCAGACAATTACGCACGCTACGGTGTATTATATGTTTATTTATTTTTATGTTTTATTTATATAATTGGAAAGGGGGGTGATTTAAACTTTTATTGTGGGAGGAGCTTTGGGGTATTGTAATAATGACTTTTTTTATTTACACATTTTAAGTCCCTTTGGGGGACTTTTACATTCATTTATTACAGTATACACACTGATCACTGCTATGCCATATGCATAGCACTGATCAGTGTGATAGTCTATCTGCTCATTGAGCCTGCCTGTGCAGGCTCAGTGAGCAGATTGCCGATCGGACCGCACGGAGGCAGGCAAGAGACCTCCGGCGGTCTGTTACAAGGATCGGGACCCCACAGTCACACTGCGGGGTTCCCGATCGGTAAGTGACAGGGGACTCCCCCTATCACTTACACTTAAATGCCACGGTCGTGCCGAGATCGCGGTGTTTAAGGGGTTAAGGACATGCTGCAGTGCGATCGCTCACTGCAACCGGCCCCCACCTCTTATGAAGCTTGCTCCGCTCCGGAGCATGCTTCATAAGAAAGGATGAACCGGTATGCCCACATTCTGATAACTACACCCGATAAGGAATCTAACAAGGGGGGCAGCAGGGATATGGCCCCCTGGTGACGGCCACATTTGGGACGTGAAAATGAAAAAAATGTTATTTTTTATTTTCTCGCCACATGTTCTACGTAGGTGCCCGTCACCAGTGGGGTCCATATGCTCACTGCACCCCTTGTTAAATTCCTTATGGGGTGTAGTTTCCAGAATGGGGTCACTTGTTGGGGGTTTCTACTGTCCTGGCAGCACAGGAGCTTTGTAATTCCATTCCAGCCTCTAAATGGCACTCTGTCCCTTTGGTGGCTTGCCCTGTGCTCGTATGGCACATTATATCCACATGTGGGGTATATTTGTACTCAGGGGAAATTACCCTACACGTTTTGTGTTCATTTTCTTTTTTAACCCCTTGTGGAAATGGAAAAAATCAAGGCTAGACCAACATTTAGTGTAATTTTTGTAAAATTTTTACTCTAAATCATTAAACTTGTCATGATTTTTTCATTTTCACAAGGGGCTAAAAGATAAAAAAAACACTAAATGTGTAGCGCAATTTCCCCTGAGTATGGAAATATCCCACATGTGGACATAAAGCGCCATGCAGGTGCAGGGTAAGCCTCCAAAGGGAAGGAGTGCCATTTGGTTTTTGAAGGCTGGATTTGGATGGAATGGATTTCGAGGGGCCATGTTGCATTCAAAAGGCCCTTGTGTTGCCAAGACAGTTGAAACCCCCCACAAGTGACCCCATTATGGAAACTACACCCCTCAAGGAATGTAACAAGGGGTGTAGTAAGCATATGGACCCCACTGGTGACGGGCACAAATGTGGAACAATGTGGCGTGAAAATGAAATATTACATTTTTTACACTATAATGTTGGTTTAGCATTAAATTTATCATTTTCACAAGGGGTTAAAAGAGGGTAAAAAAACCAAAATGTGTAGAGCGATTCCCCCTGAGTCCGAAAATACCCCAGATGTGGACATAAAGCGCCATGTGGGCGCAGGGCAAGCCTCCGAAGGGAATGAGCGCCATTTGGATTTTGGAGGTTGGATTTGGCTAGAATGGATGATGAACGCCATGTCGCAGCCCTCGTGCTGCCAAAACACTGGAAACCCCCCACAGTTGACCACATTCTGGAAACTACACCCCTCAAGGAATCTATCAAGGGGTGCAGTGAGGATATTGACCCCTTGATGAAGGGCACATTTGTGCCGTGAATGTGAAAAGATGAAAATATTCCCTTTCAAGTCACATTGTTCCACATTTGTGCCCGTCACCAGTGGGGTCCATATGCTCACTGAACCCCTTGTTAGATTCCTTGAGGGGTGTAGTTTCCAAAATGGGATCACTTGTGGAGGGTTTCCAGTGTCTTGGCAGTACGAGGGCTCTGTAAATGCGACATGGCCCTTGAAATCCTTTCCAGTGAAATTCAGCTTCCAAAAGCCAATTGGCGCTTCTTCCCTTTGGAGGCTCGTCCTGCGCTCCCTTGACGTTTTATCGCCACATGTGCGGTATTTCCATTCTCGGGAGAAACTGCTCTACACATTTTGTCTTTTTTTTCCTCTTATCCCTTTAAGAAAATGAAAAATTGAAGGCTAGAACAACGTTTTAGTGTAAAAAATAATTTTTTCTTTTTTCACGCCATATTGTTTGGAAATTCTGTGAAGCACCTGTGGGGTCCAGATGCTCACCGCACCCCTTGTTACATTCCTTGAGGGGTGTAGTTTTCTAAATGGTGTCCCTTTATGGTTTTTTTTTAGGTTTTGGCACGCCAGAGCCTCTGCCAACCCGAAGTGGTACGGTCAAAAATGACCAAATATAACGGAGGCGTTGAAATTCACTAGGCACTCCTTTATATCTGAGGCTTGTGGTTGCGTCAAATAGCGCAATAGGGCCACATATGGGGTATTTCTATAAACTGCAGAAACGGAGCAATCAATATTGCGGTGCATTTCTCTGGTAATAGGTTTATCATTATGAAAAATATTGGATTACAATAAAATCTCTGCACAGAAAATTCAAATTTTCAAATTTCTTACACACTTGGCTTTTTTTTCTGTGACTCCCCTAAAGGGTTAAAAAAAACTTTCTGGATATGCTTTTGCAGAGTGTGGGGGGTGCAGTTTCTGAAATGGGGTGCTTTGTGGGGCTTTCTAACATACAGGCCCCTCAAATACACTTTAAACCTGAACAGGTCCCTAAAAATATCTGATTTTTGAAATTTTACTGAAAATTTGGAAATTTGCTGCTAATGTTTTAAGCTTTCTATTGTCTAAAAAAAATGAAAGATCGTTTAATAAATGCCGCAAACAAAAAGTAGACATGTTGCTCATGCTATTTAATATATAATTTATGTGGTATAACCACTTTCTGTATAAGCAAAAAAGTTTCAAAGTTGGAAAAATGCATTTTTTCACTTTATTTGGGTTTTTTTCATAAAGATTCGTTATGAGTATCGACTCCAATTTACCAGAAATGTAAAGTACAATATGTCACGAGAAAACAATCTCAGAATCAGCCGGATAGGTAAAAGCATCCCGAAGTTATTAATGAATAAAGTGACACTGGTCATATTCATAAAATTTGTCTCTGTCATTAAGGCCATTTCAGGCTCTGTCCTTAAGGGGTTAAATTACCCCCCTTTCCCATTTTATAAATAAATATAAATATTTGATATTGCCATGTTCAGAATTGGCAAAACTTGCATGGTGAAGCAGAGAAAATGCCAAAGTGCAAAATTGATGATTTTTGGTCATACAAATCTGAAAAATTGTAATAAAAAGTGATCAAAAAGTCGCATATACGCAACCAATAGAAATTACAGATCATGGCACAAAAAATTACACCTCAAATAGCCTTATAGACCCAAAAAAAATAGGGATGGTAATAGAGCAATTTTAAAAAACATTTATTTATTTTTTAAAAGGTTTTAATTTTTTAAAAGCAGTCAAATAAAATTAAAGTTATAAAAAATTTCTATAGTTGTAATTATACTAAGGAACATGGATAGCATGTTCGTTTTACCATAGAGCAAAGTTTTTTGTTTTTTTTTATTTCACTGCCATTTCAATGGCTGCTAAGAGGTACACTAGTGAATCCACAATTAAAAACAAAAAATGCTAACTTGTCAATAGAGTCTTATTATGAGGGTGATAATTTTTTGCAACAGGGGCTGCCCCAGACACCAGGGATTCTTACAGTAATCCCTTCACTGCCATAGATAACTATAAATCCTTACATTAACCCACTCACTGCTTTAGAAACAAAGCATTCATTCTTTATAGTCTAGATCAGCGCTTCTCAAACTGTGAGGTGCGCCTCACTGGTGAGGCGCAGCTCACAGTTTGGTGAGGAGCAGGGTCCCTGTCTGTGCCTGACATCGGCCGCTCAGCTGACAGGGAGGCCCCGCGTTGTTCCTCCAGCCACCCGCTCAGCCCCCCTTGCAGCTATTTTTTTTTTCATCTGGTGCACTGAGGCTCTGTACGGCCTCAGCGCAACGTTGCTCGTGATTGGCCCGCCCACCTGTCAATCGCCGCCAGCACCGCGCTCTCCCTCTGGGTTCCGAGTTGCAGTCTGCTGTTGTCTCCGTCTGCTCCCCGGCCTCTTGCTTCCTGGTGCCGCAGGCTGTGTGCTCCTGCTGCTGCTGTCCCCGTCTGCTCCCCCGAAATTCCCCCCCCACACACAGCGCCCCTCCCGGACCTCAGTTTAGTTGCCCCCTCACCCAGAAGCACCCGCCCGGACCCCTCACACAGCAGCACCATCCCCCCGGACCTGATTAGCGCCCCCGCCCGGACCCCACACCCAGCAGCAGCCCACGGCACCCCTGTATCCTCACGCTCCAGATCAGAAGACCATGGAACTGGGACAGGTGAGATCACTCCCCCCCCCCCCCAGAAGTAAAACTCCCACCATGACAGGTCATGATGGGAGTTGTACTTCTGCAGCCTGTGGTCATTCAGGTTGCAGAATTTCAACTCCCATCATGATCTGCAACCTGGATGGCCACAGACTGCAGAAGTACAATTCCCATCATGACCTGTCAGCCGGTCATGATGGGAGTTGTAGTTCTGCAAGCTGTGACCATCCAGTTTGCAGTACAACATCTCCCACCATGTAATATTTTTTCTTCTGATCAGGAAATCCTAAAGGTTTTTCCTGATGGTTTCCTGAGGGTAAAAACAGATTACTGTCAGGAAATCCTGATACTTTCCTGATGACATTTGAGGCCTCCTGATCAGGATTTCCTGACAGTAAAAACTGCCACGGATGTGTGAATGGGGCCTCACAGTGACAGGAGGATAGGAGACGGACGGGCGCCTGCAGCTGCAAGCAGAGGCAGATCCTGTTGGGATAGGACAGCACAGAACCTGGAGGGAGCGGAGATCAGTGGCGGACCAGTAGTATTGGTGCAGCAGTCGTGGAGCTCACAAGTTGCTTGCTTGCAGCCGCAGGCGCCCGTCCGGCTCCTGTCCTCCGGTCACTGTGGAAAACTATGGAAAACAGAGGGAGAGGGGGACATATGGAAAACAGAGGGAGAGGGGGACATATGGAAACCAGGAGGAGAGGGGGACATATGGAAACCAGGGGGAGAGGGGGACATATGGAAACCAGGGGGAGAGGGGGACATATGGAAACCAGGGGGAGAGGGGGACATATGGAAACCAGGGAGAGGGTCAGGTGGGGATGAGGGCCAGGTGGGGGAGTGTGTGTGTGTGGGGGGGGGGGGAGGGGGGGTCAGGTGGGGTAGTATGTGTGTGTGTGGGAGGGGGAGGTCAGGTGGGGTAGTGTGTGTGTGTGTGTGGGGGGGTCAGGTGGGGTAGTGTGTGTGTGGGGATGGAGGTCAGGTGGGGTGGTGTGTGTGTGTGTCGGGGGTCAGGTGGGGTAGTGTGTGTGTGGGGGGGGGTCAGGTGGAGTAGTTTGTGTGTAGAGTGGTCAGGTTGATTGTAGGCAGCGAGGGGAACTTAACTGGTGGATACAGCAGGTGCATTATTACTATGTTGGGGGGCACAGCACTGGACATTATTATTATTATTATTATTATTATTATTATTATTATTATTATTATTATTATTATATGGGGGCACAGCAGGGGGCATTATTACTACATGTGGGGGCACAGTAGGGGGCATTATTACTATATGGGGAAACAGCAAGAGACATTATTACTATATGGGGGCACAGCAGGGGGCATTATTACTATATGGAGGCACAGCAGGGAGCATTATTACTATATGGGCACACAGCAAGAGACATTATTACTATGTGGGGGCACAGTAGGGGCCATTATTACTATATGGGGACACAGCAGGAGACATTATTACTATATGGGGAAAAGCACAGGATCATACACACAGGGGGAAAACCCCATACCTAATCTGGGGGATATAACTGTTTGTGGGGTACTACAGGGGATTAACTATGTGTGGGACACTGATGTGTCACTATTGGGGGAATTAACTATTTGTGGGGCACTAGTGGGGGAATTAACTATTTGTAAGGCACTATTGAAGGTATTAACTACTATATGGGAGCTATTATGGGAATACCTACTACTTTGACAGTGCCAGGACCACTGCACATCACTCTGACAGTGCCAGGACCACTGCACATCACTCTGACAGTGTCAGGACCACTGCACATCACTCTGACAGTGTAGGTGGAGCAGTATGTATTTTCTGCACTGTGTTGGTGGTTTACTAAAGGTGAAGCAACAATTATTTCTGCACTTTGGTGTTGTTTTGACATTGCTCTGGGATATTATGTGCACTACGTGGCGGTATCTGGCACTTCATAGTTGTATATGTTTGTTGGTGAGGCCCGAGCAGGGGCGGTCTTGGCATTTCTGGGGCCCCAAGCAAAGTCATGTCTGGGGCCCCCCCCATGCCCCCCCCCCTCCTCGACATGCGCTGCCCCCCCCAGTAGTCCTCTTATAACCCTCCTACCACCATACAGAGATTACATATCACCTCAAAACTGCTCTGAACAAAACAGGAAGATATTACCAATGATGCCATAACATAATACTGCCACACCATGACCCCTATCAATACAGACCCTATAACAGAGTGCAGTTACATCCAGTGACTTACAGGAGGCGTCTTCTCTGATCAGCTTCTTTTACTTTTTTTTCTTTCTCTCTCCATCCAGCCTGGGCCACCTTGAAGTCTTCTCCCGGCTGGTAATCTTGCCTCCAGAATCTGTCAGAGAAATATTTTAGGCTCCAACACATACAGTAGTTAGGTCCCCTGTACCCCTATATAGTAGTTACGCCCCTCTGTGCCCCCACAGATTAAAGGTGTCCCTGTGCCCCCACTTAATAATTAGGTATGTTCTGTGCCCCAGTATAGTAGTGAGGCATATAGGCACTTCTGTGCAGTCCCAATGTAATTAAGACCGCTGTGTGCTGCCCCCAGTTATATAGACGCCGTTTGCGCTGCCGACAGTAGTAAATACCACTTGTGTGCTGCCCCCTGTAGTATATACCTCTTGTGTGCTGTCCCCAGTGGTATATAGACCCCCCTGTGTGCTCCCGCAGTTATATATAGACCTGTGTGATCCCCCAGTTATACATAGCCCCCCTGTGTGCTCCCCCAGTATACTATATAGACCCCCTGTGTGCTTCTCCCAGTCGTATATACCCGTGTGCTCCCCCCAGTTGTATATACCCCCCGTGTGCTGCCCCCAGTTGTATATACCTCGTGTGCTGCCCCCAGTTTTATATACCCCCTGTGAGCTCCCCCGCTTGTATATAGCCTCCCTGTGAGCTCCCCCACTTGTATATAGCCCCCCTGTGTGCTCCCCCTTATATAGCCCCCTGTGAGCTCCCCCACTTGTATATAGCCCCCTGTGAGCTCCCCCACTTGTATATAGCCCCCTGTGAGCTACCCCACTTGTATATAGCCCCCTGTGTGCTCCCGTTTATATAGCCCCCCTGTGCGCTCCCCCCGTTTATATAGCCCCCGTGCACTACCCCACTTATATAGAGCCCCCCCCCGTTTATATAGCCCCCCACTTTGTGCTCCCCCCATTTATATAGCCCCCCTGTGCGCTCCTGCGTTTATATAGCCCCCTGTGCGCTCCCCCCGTTTATATAGCCCCCTTGTGCGCTCCCCCCGTTTATATAGCCCCCCTGTGCGCTCCCCCGTTTATATAGCCCCCTGTGCGCTCCCACCGTTTATATAGCCCCCTGTGCGCTCCCCCCGTTTATATAGCCCCCTGTGCGCTCCCCCCTTTTATATAGCCCCCCTGTGCGCTCCCCTGTTTATATAGCCCCCTGTGCGCTCCCCCCGTTTATATAGCCCCCTGTGCGCTCCCCCATTTATATAGCCCCCTGTGCGCTCCCCCCGTTTATATAGCCCCCCTGTGCGCTCCCCCGCTTATATAGCCCCCCGTGCGCTCCCCCCGTTTTTATAGCCCCCTGTGCGCTCCCCCCGTTTATATAGGCCCCCTGTACGCTCCCTCCGTTTATATAGGCCCCCTGTGCGCTCCCCCCGTTTATATAGGCCCCCTGTGCGCTCCCCCCGTTTATATAGGCCCCCTGTTCGCTCCCCCCGTTTATATAGCCCCCTGTGCGCTCCCCCCATTTATATAGCCCCCTGTGCGCTCCTCCCATTTATATAGCCCCCCTGTGAGCTCCCCCCGTTTATATAGCCCCCTTATGCGCTCCTCCCGTTTTATATAGGCCCCCTATATATAACACACACAAAAAAACAAAAAAAAACATTTTTACTCACCTGGGTCCGGCGTCTCCTCTTCTCGTCTCTTCCCACTTGTGGCCGCGGGAAGTGTTTCCCCTGCGGTCACATAAGGCCGCTCTCCCGTTGTCATGGCACCGGCGCTCCAGTGACGCCTCGAGCGCCGGCACCAGAGACACAGAGCAGCCTCTTGTGACCGCAGGGAAAACACTTCCTGCGGCCACAAGAGTGACTGACAGGGAGGGAGCCAATGGCTCGTAACGAGCGCACATAGTTACAGGCAGCAGCGGCACTGACAGGGCAGGGCAGATCTTGGGCACCAGAGCGGGGCCCCCCTGGATGTCGGGGGCCCCACGCAATTGCGTGGTATGCGTGGTGCCCAAGACCGCTACTGGGCCCGAGCATCAACATGGATTGCCGGGTGAGGCCCAAGAACAAAAAGTTTGAGAAGCACTGGTCTAGATCACTGTTTTTCAACCTACAGTACACATACCACAGGGAGTATTATCCGCAGGTTGAGGGAATACGCAGGAGGCAGGGCCACATCTGCAGTGAGGCAAGGTGAAGACTTCACTTCAGGTGGCAGATCACATGACCCTTGAGGGTGCCGCTCTGCAGATATTATATTTATGACTGCTCACTACAGTGCTAAAGCAGAGTGATCACCAATAGACAGATGTTTCTGCTTCTGAACGCATAATGTGAGGCACACTGCGTTAATAGTGCCCAGACCAACAGAATACGTAATGAAGCAGGGACTCCAGTGTAATGCCGCACTGCTTGCTCCTGAACTATATAGGGTGCCTCGGCTGTCAGCTGTGTCTGTGCCCTTATAGGGTCACAGACATAACTGACAGGTAGCACAGATCAAGGAGGATCAGCTGTCTGCTCTGTGCCTTTCACTTGTAGATCACAAGCTGGGTTAGGCCTATGACCTAGATGTGATCTTGAGCAGCTAGTTATGTCTTCCTGGCAAGGCTACTCCATGACATTGATGATCATTCTGCACCAGAAAGCATCCAGAGAGACACAGCAGCATGGGAGTGATTGAAATGGGATGGGATTATGACTACATGAGGACAGGGGGTGGGGGAATTACGACTACATGGGATCACAGGATGTTTTTTTTTTCTTTACTATATGTGGACACGAGGGAGCATTATGACTACATGGGAACACATAATGAGAATAATGACTACATGGGGGGTATGGGAGGGTGGATTATAACTACATGGAGGCAAAGGTAGGAGATTGTGACCACTTGGGGACATGCCTATACTTAGTATGTGTGTGACACTGACACTCATTCACTATATAATGCACATGTAATATTACAGCACATGTAATGTAATGCATTATATATGTACCTGCACAAGTAAAAAAAACAAAACACACACAAATAAATAATTAAAACAAATAAATTAAATAATTAAATACATAAATAAATAAATAATTAAAATAAATTTACACATTCCCCATCCCCTTTTATAAATGATCCCCTATAAATAAGATACACATATTTGGTATCGCCGCGTCCGTACTTAAGTGTGTAGTCAGGGGGACCTTGATTCAGCAGGGGGTCAGGATCAAGAAAGAAAGGAGTGCTAAGGTTATCAAATTGCTCGACCATGTTGAGACTCTCTGTACAGCCCATAAACAGAACCCCACTGATGAGGCTTTGACTGCACTGATGTTGGCTAGGGAACAGCTTAAAGACCTCCTTGTTAAGTCCTCTTCCTCCCAGCAGGAGCATTATCGTAGCTTCCTTTACGAACATGCTATCAAGAGTGGCAGGGCCCTGGCACCCTTGATTCATCCAAGGACGCAGGTTACGCACATTTCTAGTCTTCTTGACCAGCAGGGTAATGATGTACATAATCCTAGAGAGATTACAGATCTCTTTCACTCTGTATGATATTAGGGTCGTTTTTCGGAGTTGTCAGTGCGGGAAATGGAAAGTAGGGTATCTGCGTACCTGCAAGAAACGGATTTGCACTCGGTTTCTGAGGAGTCAGCTGAGGAATTGGAGTCTCCCTTCTCCGAGGGGGAACTTCAGATTGCCATCAATGACGCTTAAGGAGGTAAAAGTCCGGGGCCCAATGGCTTCACGGCTTGTTTTTTTAAGACGTTCAAGGAGCTACTGGTACCGTTCATGACTAAATGTTTTAACAGCATTTCTGCTACTTGTCCCTTTTCTCGCCATTTGTTGGAGGCGCATGTGGTGGTCCTGCCCAAGCCTGGTAAGGACCCTAAACATTGTAAGAACTATTGCCCCACTTTGCTTATCAACTGCAATCTGAAACTGTACGCTAAGGTTTTGGCGACTCGTTTAAGTACGCCCATCCCCCAAATTATTCACACAGACCAGGTTGGCTTCGTTTCCGGTAGGGAGGGAAGGGACAACACTCTCAAGACGCTTGCGTTGCTGTCTTGAGCTGACCGCTCGAGATCCCCTCTGTGCTTACTCTCTATAGATGCTGAGAAAGCCTTTGATAGGGTACATTGGGTGTTCCTGCGATCGGTCCTGGCGGGGGTGGGGCTGGGTCAACATTTCGTGGAGCGGATCATGGCATTGTATACCTGTCTGTCAGCATATGTCCGGGCCAATGGTTCACTTTCACAAGGTTGTCCCTTGTCTCCCATGCTTTACATTCTAACCATGGAGCACCTGGCAGTAGCACTTCAGCAAAATTCCACAATTCAGAGGGCAGTGCTTTGGCAGGATCACCACAAATTGGCACTTTGATGATCTTTTGCTATATCTTTCTTCTCCTCTCACTTCCCTTCCTTCTGTCCTGCAAGAATTTCAGCGGTTTGGTGACCTGAGCAATTTTAAAGTTAACCTATCCAAAACTGAGGGCCTCAACGTCTCTATCCCGCAGGAGCCCTTTGGTGCGGTCAGGGCCTCATTCCCTTTTCAGTGGCATGGGGAGTTTATTGTTTATCTGGGCATTAAAATTCCTTCTGATCTCTGTTTGCTTTGAACTATACCCCAATGCTGCACGAGGTTCTTTCTGAAATGACCTCATACTTTTTTAAACCAGCTTCGCGGTTTGGAAGGATGGCCATTGTAAAAATGGACATCCTCCCTAAGCTATTGTACGTATTTCAAACTGTGCTTATTGTTGTTCCCGTGGCCTTTTTCCGGACTCTGCGCCAGGCTGTTTCCAAATTCCTATGGGGTAAGAGCAAACCACGGATTAAATATGCAACCTTTGTACAATCTAAATTGGCGGGTGGTATGGGGCTCCCAGATTTACTTGCATGGAGTCTTGGACTGGGTACACTATAAGGAACTAAAGAGGTGGGTTGATGTAATCTATTCCATATGTCCGGTGAATCCCTCTCTTCTCCCTTGGAACTCCCTGGAAGATCGCCGCGCTCTCTCCACTCTCCCCTTCCTTGTGTCACACACGCTATGCGTCTGGGACAGATGGGTCTCTAAACACGGCCTGTCCAAGGTTTCTGGGCCTCTTTCCCCAATTCTCCACAACCCGTCTTTCCGGCCGGGATGGCAGATAAGCACATTCTTAGTATGGGATAGCTCTGCTTGTGCCAGGATGCGAGATTGTATGACTGGTGATCCTGTTTCTCCTCTGGTTTCTTTTCAAGCTCAGTCGACGGGTTGTGGGCCATCCTGGCTGGAATATGGGCAACTGGTTTCATTTGTGCGGGCTCTTTTCCCACGGGGTACCTATGCCTCCACGCTTACTGATTTTCATAATCTGGTGGTCTCTCCCTCTGCAATCTTACACAGTGTTTCAGTTCTCTATCAGATGCTGGTCAGCTCTGCCAACCCTGAAAGGGCTTCCTTCTTTGATAGATGGGAATCCGATCCGATCTCTTTTGACACACAGTCTCTCCAGAAAACTTGTGAACTTTCCCATGGTATTTCCATGGCTGCCAAGGCGAAAGAAAAGAACTACAAAATCATTTCCAGGTGGTATTATTGCCCCGTAACTTTGCATGCCATGTTCCCTGAGGTCTCCGATCGTTGCTGGTGATGCCTGACTGAGGCAGGTGACATGCTACACATTTGGTGGGCTTGCTCGGAAATTCATGATTCCTGGGACAAGGTCCTAGGTATTTACACTGCATATTCTGGGAAGACTGTTGCCAATTCTCCCCAGCTGACCTTACTGTCAAAACTACCAGGCTCAATTGCCACATCTAAAAAGGGGATTATGCAGCATTTTTTGACAGCGGCTCGTATGGTCATCCCCATCACTGGAAAACGCCCATAGTACCTACCATAGCGGAGTGGCTGGGTGAACTCCGGGAACTTGGTAGAATGGAGGAGTTGGTTGCTGAGGCCCACGATCGTTCTGGTAAATTTGAAAAGGTGTGTTTTCCTTGGCACCTCTTCATGGATTCGGAGGAATTCATTGCTCTCATTTGTTCTTGACCCTTGAAGCAATGCCCTCTCACCGGGCCTATTCACTGGGGTGGTTGTGATGTCTGCTGTTGTAGATGTTTCAGTAATAATTAGTTTATGTGGCATGACTATCTTTCTCAGAATAAGAGAATTTTGAATATAAAGGATTGTAAATTTTTCACATTTTTGTGCAAATGTGTTTTTTTACAAAAAAAAACTTAGTGTATCAACCAAAGTATACCACAAACATAAAGAGGAATATGTTACAAAAAACAATCCTAGAATAACCACGATAGTTAAAAGCATCACAGAGATATCACTACATAAAGAGAGACAGTTCGGGGCGGGACCGGATGTTGGACTGAGCAAACGTGTGCTCTGGAGCTTCGCCGGGGGAACGACTCAATTTGGGGATACCTTGCTGCTGAGCCCGCCAAATCTATCCAGCGATGTCTGGGAAGGGGACGTGGAGGTCCAGGATCCGTCCCAGCTCTGTGGGACCACCGCTCACAGGACGCATTTCTGACAGGAGACGGGCCATGTGTGAAATCCAAGATGGCGCCGGCAGCGCGGCACACGCCGCCTCAGGCAGACGGCTCGTCCTCCTCCTCTCCTGCACACTCCGCCAGCGGCTCTCCAGCTTACGGGTCAGAGGGTCAGGGGGACAAAGTGACTGTCGGGGTGACAATCGGGCACTCATTGGCCCCTGAACGCCAGACCTATTTGTCAGCGATCCGCTCCAATAGGACGGAGGAGGAAGTCACCACAGCCCCAGACGCCGCACAGACTGAGGCGCACAACCTCAGAGATTCATCTCCTTCTGCTGCCAGAGTTGCTACTGGGAATAAAAATACCCCACTACAACAAAGACAGCAGGGGACCCACAGAAGCGCACCCGCCATTCACCCCACAAGATTGCTTTCTCTTTTTCCTCATTGGTTCCTCCAGGAGCTAAGGGATGGCCCCCATATGTCTAAACATGCACAACAAGCAGATAAGCATGCAGACCCTTGGTGGTCTAATAGATCATCTGCGTCTGACCAAGACAAATCTGCCATGTCTACTCCGTCCACTGACCAGATATGGCCCCAGTGTCTCCAAAATATGCCTTTAACCCCTTAACAACATCAGGCGTAAATTTACGCCCTCGCGCCCTGGTACTTAACGCATCAGGGCGTAAATTTACGCCCGATGTTTCCCCTATCGCTGCGTGTTCGCACACAGCGATCGGGGAAGATGGCCTGCTATAAATCATAGCAGGCCATCTTAGCTTCTCGACACGGGGGGTGGTTAACACCCCCCGTGCTCACGATCGCCGCTATTGGCTGATCAATTGGCTGTTCACGGCGATCGGGCCGGTGGCACGGCAATCAGAGTCCCCCAAAATAGTAAATACCTGCTCTGGACCCCTCAGCTAGGTAATTGCTATTTCATAAATACTTCATTGGTTTTCATTAAGTTCATCAGAAACAAAACAAATGTGGAAAAATGAAAACTTCTTGCTTAAACAAGTGAGATTTATTTACAGTGTGTAATACTGCAGAGAAAAATGTGCACGTTTTGGTGCTGCACTGTACCCTTGTGTGAAATAATAACATGAACCGTAGGGCTGGTAAAAATATAGTCTCTTACAGTGACAGGACTACAGGTCCCATAATGCTCATCCTTAGGCCGAACACATTCAGTCCTATGCCGACAAGTGAATGATGCAGGGTTTTACCGTGATTCAGTAGTCCTGTAGCAATGTTTATTACCAGTCCTTAGGTCAGTCCAAGACTCCTTTGCGCTCAACGCGTTTCCTGCGGTTCGCATTCATCAGGAGCGGTGTAGTTGGAGTGTAGTTTTATTGTACCTCTCTGGCTCTGATAACGGCCGCAGATACATGCCCGCGGCACAGATTTATATGCTCAGCACGTCTTAACCCCACCCCGCTCGTGCGTCACAGACTTCCGGGTTACCCCGATCACGTGTCCGTGACGTCATAGTATGCAGAGTGAGTAGGCGTGCTCAAGCTGGTCAAGTATGATGGGGATCGTGGGGAACTCCGCCCCGTTCCCGGCTCGATACGGCATAGTGGATAGTATGTTCCAGTGAGGGTAAGTGATGTACATACTCAGATCATGGCAACATAATGTTAACTAGAGGGGCACTCAGTCTTATCGCTAGTGAGTGACCTCGAATACCAGAAAACAACAAAAAACATAAAACAAAAAGCACACAAAGAACAGCTACCACCAAGTCAGAATAAAGTATGTCCAATAGGTGTCAGCATAAGGTAGTGTTAGTAGTTCTCCCTCGGGCAGCACAGAGGCTACATATACATTGCACACAGGCAGCACAGCGGCTACCATCTATACTGATGCAGATGCCCAGATAAAGAACACCATGGCGGTAAATCACACTTCGGGCGCCTGGTACCAGACCATGGCACAGCACGGCGGCTGCCACAATTGATGAGTGGCACCAAGCGCCCAAGCAGCACGGCGGCTGCTAAAGCATATATACATACAACGATGGTGCCAGGCATTAAGACAGTACGGCGACTGTCAACATTAGAATGCTGGCTCCAGCTAGCAGGGCAGCACGGCGGCTGCTGTACTGGGCTCAGATGATATCAGGCATTAGGACAGTACAGCGACTATCCAAGATAGCATTCTGGCCCAAGCTGCTAGAACAGCACAGCGGCTGCTATGGTATATACAGATAGTGCCAAGCATATAAGGCAGTACAGCGACTGTCAGCATTAGTCTTGCTGGCTCTACCTGGCGGGACAGCACAGTGGCTGTTAGGTCATGTATTTCCTAGGACCATGTCGTCAGACAGTACGCTTGCTACCCCCCAAGAAAACACACATAGTATCTTGGTCCCAACCGAGGGGCAGCATCAGCGGGCACATAGTTTCGGGTTCCCTTCAATCAGTTAGATCATCAGTTCATCTGGTGAGTGTCCAATGCAGCCTATATGAAGCTGCTGTATTGGATGTAGTCATTGAGTCCTTGTGGCTTGAGAGCACAGAGTTTATAAGTCCATTCTGCTTCCTTCCGCAGGATAAGGTTCTCCCAATCACCGCCTCTCACATTTGTTTTCACCACTTCGAGGACCTGGAAAGAGATTTGTCTCGGGTCACAATTATGCATCTCTTTACAATGTAGCCCTACCGGGGTATCCCTGCCATGTGTAACGTCACCTACATGTTCCCTCATCCTCTCTCTCAGAGGTCTGATCGTTTTACCAACGTAGTTACGTGGACATGAACAGGTAAGTGCATAAATCACCCCCTTCGTGGAGCAGTTAGTGAATTCATTGATGGGATAGGAGATCCCTGTGACAGCACTTTTGACTGCCTTGCTTGGATTGACATATCTACACATGGAGCAGTGACCACATTTAAACATCCCGGGTGTTTGTCTATCTATCCATGTCCCCGCCCTTTTAATAGGGGCTAGGTAGCTGGAGGTGAGTCTATCTTTCAGACTACGTCCGTAAAACGATCAGACCTCTGAGAGAGAGGATGAGGGAACATGTAGGTGACGTTACACATGGCAGGGATACCCCGGTAGGGCTACATTGTAAAGAGATGCATAATTGTGACCCGAGACAAATCTCTTTCCAGGTCCTCGAAGTGGTGAAAACAAATGTGAGAGGCGGTGATTGGGAGAACCTTATCCTGCGGAAGGAAGCAGAATGGACTTATAAACTCTGTGCTCTCAAGCCACAAGGACTCAATGACTACATCTAATACAGCAGCTTTATATAGGCTGCATTGGACACTCACCAGATGAACTGATGATCTAACTGATTGAAGGGAACCCGAAACTATGTGCCCGCTGATGCTGCCCCTCGGTTGGGACCAAGATACTATGTGTGTTTTCTTGGGGGGTAGCAAGCGTACTGTCTGACGACATGGTCCTAGGAAATACATGACCTAACAGCCACCGTGCTGTCCCGCCAGGTAGAGCCAGCAAGACTAATGCTGACAGTCGCTGTACTGCCTTATATGCTTGGCCCTATCTGTATATACCATAGCAGCCGCTGTGCTGTTCTAGCAGCTTGGGCCAGAATGCTATCTTGGATAGTCGCTGTACTGTCCTAATGCCTGATATCATCTGAGCCCAGTACAGCAGCCGCCGTGCTGCCCTGCTAGCTGGAGCCAGCATTCTAATGTTGACAGTCGCCGTACTGTCTTAATGCCTGGCACCATCGTTGTATGTATATATGCTTTAGCAGCCGCCGTGCTGCTTGGGCGCTTGGTGCCACTCATCAATTGTGGCAGCCGCCGTGCTGTGCCATGGTCTGGTACCAGGCGCCCGAAGTGTGATTTACCGCCATGGTGTTCTTTATCTGGGCATCTGCATCAGTATAGATGGTGGCCGCTGTGCTGCCTGTGTGCAATGTATATGTAGCCTCTGTGCTGCCCGAGGGAGAACTACTAACACTACCTTATGCTGACACCTATTGGACATACTTTATTCTGACTTGGTGGTAGCTGTTCTTTGTGTGCTTTTTGTTTTATGTTTTTTGTTGTTTTCTGGTATTCGAGGTCACTCACTAGCGATAAGACTGAGTGCCCCTCTAGTTAACATTATGTTGCCATGATCTGAGTATGTACATCACTTACCCTCACTGGAACATACTATCCACTATGCCGTATCGAGCCAGGAACGGGGCGGAGTTCCCCACGATCCCCATCATACTTGACCAGCTTGAGCACGCCTACTCACTCTGCATACTATGACGTCACGGACACGTGATCGGGGTAACCCGGAAGTCTGTGACGCACGAGCGGGGTGGGGTTAAGACGTGCTGAGCATATAAATCTGTGCCGCGGGCATGTATCTGCGGCCGTTATCAGAGCCAGAGAGGTACAATAAAACTACACTCCAACTACACCGCTCCTGATGAATGCGAACCGCAGGAAAAACGCGTTGAGCGCAAAGGAGTCTTGGACTGACCTAAGGACTGGTAATAAACATTGCTACAGGACTACTGAATCACGGTAAAACCCTGCATCATTCACTTGTCGGCATAGGACTGAATGTGTTCGGCCTAAGGATGAGCATTATGGGACCTGTAGTCCTGTCACTGTAAGAGACTATATTTTTACCAGCCCTACGGTTCATGTTATTATTTCACACAAGGGTATAGTGCAGCACCAAAACGTGCACATTTTTCTCTGCAGTATTACACACTGTAAATAAATCTCACTTGTTTAAGCAAGAAGTTTTCATTTTTCCACATTTGTTTTGCCCCTCAGCTAGGTAGCTGAGGGGTCCAGAGCAGATATTTGTACATTACTCACCTGTCCCGAGGTCCTGATCGGCGCCTTCCGGGTTCGCGGTGTCCTCCGTCTTCTCATTCGGTCCTCGGCTCTTTCCGGCGGTCCCCATCGGCTTTTTTCGGCTATTTTCGGCTCCAGCCTCGTCTTTTTCCGGATTTTGTGCTCTGCTGCCCCCTAGCGGCTGATATGTGTAATACACTTATCAGCAGCTACAGGGATGTTCAGAATGTAGAAAAAAAAAAAATTCCCGCAATTTTTTTTTTTTCTATTTTCCGCACCCTATCGCCGCTGAGTGTTGATCAGCATCGCACGAAAATGCGCTGCTAATCAGCAACTCCTCCTTTTTGGCGTAGGGTGTTTTTTTTCTATATCCTACTGCCACGGTCTGCTGATAAGTGCCGCACGCTCCTTTGTTGGCGTAGTTTTTTTTTATACTTACTGTAAAAAAAAACACGTAAAAAACACTACATTACACCACACTACATTGAATAAAGTTTGACACTACACCACTACATACCCCATATACTAGTCCCCGTATAAAGATGGCCCCCAGGGTGTTTTCGGCATCAGAGGGATATGTTATTATTGCCTCCGACACCGAAACAGCCAGTGAGGATGAATGGGGGGGATCCTTCTTTCCTCCATTCATGCTCATCATCCAATGACATGTCTGGGGGGTAGCGTAGCGTACGTTGCCCCCCAGACACGTCTTTTCCGCCAGTACCGTCCCAATAAGAGATGACGGTATGGTGTGAAATTCTACAAACTCTGTGAGCGTACCTCTGGGTACTCTTACAGATTTAGGGTACGTGCACACTGCGGAATGGCGAAGGATAACCCTTTGTGCATTCCGCAGCTGGCACCCGCCGGCGGACTGATGCGGGCGCATGTCTCTACCCGTGTCATAGACTCCATTCTATGCACAGGCGGATTCCATCGTCCATCCAAAGAATGAATACGTTGGACGGAGAGCGGAATCCGCCCGTGCATAGAATGGAGTCTATGACACGTGTGGAGACACACGCCTGCATCACTCCGCCGGTGGGTGCCAACTGCGGAATGCACAAAGGGTTATCTGTCGCGATTCCGCAGTGTGCACGTACCCTTAGAGTGTATGTAGGAAGGGACACCCGAATCCAGCCCCCAGATGCCCCTCCCCCCCATCCTCGGAACAAGTGGGAAGATCGTCCGGGAACTGATCTTCCTACTGCTGGATAAAGGTTACCACCTGTACGGGGATAACTTTTATACCAGCACCCCCTCTTCCGGTCCCTCGCTGCCCTGTATCTTGCGGCACGATCCGAACATATCAGAAGCAGTAATAGAGCCCTAATATTTAGCAGCCATGGAGCAGACCCAGCGCTTCTGGATGTGAGGGACCCCGTATCGCACCAGGGCAACATTTTCCAGGTGACGTCCCCCACACTGGAAAACAGGAGACCCCAGAAGAAGTGCAGAGTGTGGGGTAACAGGGGGATCAGGAAGGACACAATTTTCCCGTGTGACAACTGTCCTGATCACCCCGGCCTCTGCATACTGGATCGCTTCAAGGCGCACCACACGTCATTGGGGTTCTACATTTCTAATGTCCCTTATTCCTATTTCAGGGGTCACGTTGATCCGGGGATTATTCTGATCACCATTATGGAGTCGGGAAGGAATTTTTCCCCTGTGATGAGGCTACTGTTGTCTGCCTCACGAGGATTTTTTGCCTTCCTCTGGGTCAACACAGGTTAAATTTGATGGACACCTGTCATTTTTAACCTTATAAACTAATAATTGGCCTAATACCCCCAAATAAATTAGAATTGTCACTTTTCCCCAGCTAAGTAGGTATGGCCACCATTCCCATTAGAGGATGCCATGATGCAATTACAAAGCATCTGTGCGGCCAGGACAGTAGAAACCACCCACAAGTGACCCCATTCTGGAAACTACACCCAATAAGGAATCTAACAAGGGGGGCAGCGGGGATATGGCCCCCTGGTGACGGCCACATTTGGGACGTGAAAATGAAAAAAATGTTAATTTTTTATTTTCTCGGCACATGTTCTACGTAAGTGCCCGTCACCAGTGGGGTCCATATCCTCACTGCACCCCTTGTTAAATTCCTTATGGGGTTTAGTTTCCAGAATGGGGTCACTTGTGGGGGGTTTCTACTGTCCTGGCAGCACAGGAGCTTTGTAAATGCGACATGGCCTCAATCCTCCATTCCAGCCTCTAAATGGCGCTCTGTCTCTTTGGCGGCTTGCCCTGTGCCCATATGACAAATTATGCCCACATGTGGGGTATTTTCGTACTCAGGGGAAACTACCCTACACGTTTTGTGTTCATTTTCTTTTTAAACCCCTTGTGGAAATGGAAAAAATCAAGGCTAGACCAACATTTAGTGTAATTTTTGTAAAATTTTTACTCTAAATCATTAATCTTGTCATGATTTTTTCATTTTCACAAGGGGCTAAAAGATAAAAAAAAAACACAAAACGTGTAGCACAATTTCCCCTGAGTACGGAAATACCCCACATGTGGACATAAAGCGCCATGCGGGTGCAGGGTAAGCCTCCGAAGGGAAGGAGCGCCATTTGGTTTTTGAAGGCTGGATTTGGATGGAATGGATTTCGAGGGGCCATGTTGCATTCAAAAGGCCCCTGTGTTGCCAAGACAGTTGAAACCCCCCACAAGTGACCCCATTATGGAAACTACACCCCTCAGGGAACGTAACAAGGGGTGTAGTGGGCATATGGACCCCACTGGTGACGGGCACAAATGTGGAACAATGTGGCGTGAAAATGAAATATTACATTTTTTACACTATAATTTTGGTTTAGCCTTGAATTTATCATTTTCACAAGAGGTTAAAAGAGGAAAAAAAAACCAAAATGAGTAGAGCAATTTCCCCCGAGTCCGTAAATACCCCACATGATGACATAAAGCACCATGTGGGCGCAGGGCAAGCCTCCGAAGGGAAGGAGCGCCATTTGGATTTTGGAGGTTGGATTTGGCCAGAATGGATGATGAACGCCATGTCGCATTTACAGAGCCCTCATGCTGCCAAAACACTGGAAACCCCCCACAAGTGACCCCATTCTAGAAACTGCACCCCTCAAGGAATCTAACAATGGGTGCAGTGAGGATATGGACTACTTGATGACGGGCACATTTGTGCCATGAAAGTGAAAATATGAAAATTTTCCCTTTCACGTCACATTGTTCCACATTTGTGCCCATCACCAGTGGGGTCCATATGCTCACTGCACCCCTTGTTAGATTCCTTGAGGGGTGTTTTTTCCAGAATGTGGTCACTTATGGGGTGTTTACAATGTTTTGGCAGCACGGGGGCTCTGCCAACCCGACATAGCCTTCATCCTCCATTCTGGTCAAATCCAGCTTTCAAAATCCAAATTGCGCTCCTTCCCTTTGGAGGATTTCCATGCGCCGGCTTTGCACTTTGTGTCCACATGTGGGGTATTCCTGTAATCGGGGGAAATTTATGTACATGATAAGTGGTTTATTTTTTTTTTCACTTGTGGGGGGTTTCCAGTGTCTTGGCAGCACGAGGGCTCTGTAAATGCGACATGGCCCTTGAAATCCATTCCAGTGAAATTCAGCTTCCAAAAGCCAATTGGCGCTCCTTCCTTTTGGAGGCTCGTCCTGCGCCCCCTTGGCACTTTATCGCCACATGTGGGGTATTTCCGTACTCGGGAGAAACTGCTCTACACATTTTGTGTTTTTTTTCCCTCTTATCCCTTTAAGAAAATGAATAATTAAAGGCTGGAACAACGTTTTAGTGTAAAAAATAAAAAATTTTTTCACGCCATATTGTTCAGAAAATCTGTGAAGCACCTGTGGGGTCCAAATGCCCAGCGCACCCCTTGTTACATTCCTTGAGGGGTGCAGTTTTCTAAATGGTGTCCCTTTAGGGGTGTTTTTTAGGTTTTGGCACCCCAGAGCCTCTGCCAACCTGAAGTGGTACAGTCAAAAATGACCAAATATAAGGAAGGCATTGAAATTCACTAGGCGCTCCCTTATATCTGAGGCTTGTGGTTGCGTCAAATAGCGCAATAGGGCCACATATGGGGTATTTCTATAAACTGCAGAAACGGGACAATAATTATTGGGGTGCATTTCTCTGGTAATATGTTTATAATTATAAAAAATATTGGATTACAATAAAATCTCTGTACAGAAAATTAAAATTTTCAAAATTCTTACACACTTGGCTTTTATTTCTGTGACTCCCCTAAAGGGTTCAAACACTTTCTGGATATGCTTTTGCAGAGTGTGGGGGGTGCAGTTTCTGAAATGGGGTGCTTGTGGGGCTTTCTAACATACAGGCCCCTCAAATACACTTTAAACCTGAACAGGTCCCTAAAAATATCTGATTTTGAGATTTTACAGAAAATTTGGAAATTTGCTGATAATGTTTTAAGCTTCCTATTGTCTAAAAAAAAATGAAAGATCGTTTAATAAATGCTTCCAACATAAATTAGACATGTTGCTCATGCTATTTTATATATAATTTATGTGGTATAACCACATTCTGTATAAGCAAAAAAGTTTCAAAGTAGGAAAAATGCATTTTTTCAAATTTTTTCACATTATTTGGGGTTTTTTCATAAAGATTCGTTATGAGTATCGACTCCAATTTACTAGAAATGTAAAGTACAATATGTCACGAGAAAACAATCTCAGAATCAGCCGGATAGGTAAAAGCGTCCCGAAGTTATTAATGAATAAAATGACACTGGTCATATTCATAAAATTTGTCTCTGTCATTAAGGCCATTTCAGGCTCTGTCCTTAAGGGGTTAAAGCTCTTTCACAGGAAGTATGAGAGGCCTGTCGTGCCAAAATAGCAGCGGTCAGACAAGACTTACAGCATATAGCTCAGAGAATGGACAATGTTGGGGAGGAACACAATTCTACCAGAGCATATGTTGCTGACCTCAAATCTACTGTAGCAGCTAAACATGTGGCAATTTGTGACTACCAGCGCCATAACCATAACATATGGATCCTTCCCGAGGTAGATGGAGAGGAGGATTTAAGAAAGACCCTCAATTCTTTGTTCAATATGGTTCTCTCTGCACCCTCTGACCATAACATCCAACTGGATTGAGCTCACAGGGCACTGCTCCCTAAGTACAGATCCTCCCAACCAAGAGATGTGGTCTGCTGTTTCACGGACTACATGTTGAAAGAGACTATAATGTCCAAAGCCAGAGAGCTTAAACAGATAGAATTTAATGATGCACAAGTACAATTGATGCCTGATCTGTCGTGGGTGACCCTCCAAAAGAGACTATTATTACAACCTCTGCTTCAGCTTCAGAGAGACTCTAATATGCCGTACCAGTGGGGTTACCCCTTTAGCCTAACCGCAAGGAACAACGGCCGTGCAGTGACTATGCGTTCAGCTAGAGACCCTCAGGATTTCTGTGAAGAATTGGGCCTGACCAAACCTATTTTGCCTCCATGGGAGCTGGTCCCACCTCCTTCACCACCGCCACTGGTCTGGTCAAGGATGCGCAACAGGAAGAAGCGTACCCCACCGGCCGATTCTCCCCAGAAGAGTCAACGATCATCGAGAAATTGGAGACCCTGATCTTGCACCCATGACTCTTCAGTCGTAGTCTTGAGAGTACAGGATCCTCTGGACAGTACATTTAGTTGAGCCCCACTTAGTGCAGCCATATTGCAGGCTCACCATACTTGCTAGTTGATTGTTTCTGTATTTCCCCCCTCTTTTTTCAAGTTCTTACTTGTTGCTACATATAGGCGTTCCCCCGACGCCGCGATTAAGAGTTACTTTACTTTAACTGTTCTCCCTGATATTGGTACCATTCCCCCCTTTAGCTGCTAGGGTTAATCAATTCTCTTCGGATCTGAAGAGGTTTAGTTGCATATTATCTATATTTTCCCTAATTAGTTGAGAAGATTTTTAGCTTCCCCCTAGCAGGAGCTGTATTTGAGGCTTATTATTCAGAGGTTATAGAGTTTCACATACAGCTGGATGACACTGTATAGTTGTGTTTTTGTCTGTGTTTTGTTTGTCTAGTCTCCTCTTTCCTCCCTTCCTATCCTCCTTCCCTCTACCCCTACTGATGGTCCTGTTCTTTTTGCAGCCCTGAGTGGACGAAGTCAAGATTTTCCATGGATGAGGGCACACCGAGCTAATCTGGAGATGCTAGGTCACTGGAGTTTTATCACCTCTGAGGTACTGGACACCAGAGAAGTTATGCAAGGTCCCATTTTTTTTCCTTTGATGTCATGGTGCGGTTCCTAACGATTAACGCAAAAGGTCTCAACTCCAATTGTAAATGGAGACTTTTGCTAAAAGAGTTAAAATCCTCCCATGCTGATATAGCCTTCATATAAGAGACGCACCATGACAGCTCAGGCAATTTCAATTTAGCTAAATATCACTTCCCTACTTCTCACTCTGCATTTCAAGACAATAAACGCGGTGGTGTAGCTATTTTGATAGCTAAGAACTGTCCCCTTACTGTATCCCAATCAGTTGTAGATCTGGTAGGTCGTTATGTGATCCTAACTGGAAGCCTCCAAGATACGCTTATACTCATATGCAACCTGTATTGTTCAAACACGGGACAAAAACGTTTCCTTTATTGACTGTTCTCTCTTATCTCTACCTCTCTACAATCCCTTCTCTCGCCAATATTACTGATTGGAGGAGATTTTATATACCTGTCTCCTTGCATTCTGATAGGTTAGCCATGAAACCAGGCCTCCCGCAACCCTCCCTTGTTCAGCTCTCCCAGAGATTTTGGCAAATCATTCGCAAAAAACACCTCTTTGATCTGTGGAAGATATCTCACCCCATCTCACTTTTTTTCTTTTTACTCTCATCCTCACTCCACTCATACAGGCATAGACAATTTTTTTTTGTAACATTCTAGGTCTGAGGTTAATTAATACATCTGAGATCACTGGTATCACCTGGTCGGACCACTCTCCGGTGCTCCTGGTCCTTAAACCACTGAATACTCCTCTGAGGAGATGTCATTGGAGACTAAATGAATTCCTTCTTAAGGTCCCGGAGCATAAGGAGTCCATGACACAATGTATCCGCAACTACCTTCTTGAGATCGCTGCTAGTGTCTCCTCGCAGTCAGTTCTTTAGAAGGCCCATAAGTCGGTCATTCGAGGGCAGTGTATTTCCCTATCCTCAAATTTGAAGAAAGATGTGAGTCTTAAGAAACAGCACTTAATCACCCGTATGCGTTCTTTTGAACGTAGACTAGCCACAGCCCCCTCTGTCTCTGTACTGAAACAACTGGTAGCCGTCCGGTCACAGCTGAAGGACCTTATGGAACAAGCTGTTGGTCTACACAAGACATAAGTATTATGAAAGGGCCAATAAGGCCCATAATGTATAAGCATCTTAATTGAGGGACACTAAGGCACAGGCCTCGCCACAGGCTATAAAAGACACTGCTGGTTGTGAGCAGTATGTACCGAATCGTATAGCTTCCCTGTTTGCTGATTACTATGCTAAATTATATTCCCTTCCATCTGATTTACCTACTGACCCAGCGGCCCGATCTGCCCACCTCCAGCAATATTTACAATCATGTATGCTGCCGACTCTCTGAGACTAACCGGGACGACCTTAACGCCCCTATTTCTCTAGAAGAACTACTTGAGGTGCTAAAAGAGTTGCCCAATGGAAAAGCACCAGGCCCTGAAGGGCTTACATACCTTTATTATAAATACTTTATCACTGAACTCTCTCCCCATCTCCTGCCTCTGTATAATTCGTTTCTGTCTGGTTCTCCTGTTCCACAGACTATGCTGGAATCATACAGTATATCAAGATTGTCCCGAAACCGGGTAATGACCCCTCCAAGTGTGAAAGTTATCGACCCATCTCACTATTAAATGCCGATCTAAAAATCTTCACTAAGATATTGGCAAACAGACTGGGGGCCCTCCTGCCGAGTCTCATCAATAAGGACCAAGTTGGGTTTTTGTCACTACGCCAGGCAGGTGACAACACGAGGCGCACCATTGACCTCATAGATGTAGTGAATAGATCCAAAACTTCAGGACTACTTCTTGGGTTGGATGCAGAAAAGGCCTTTGATAGGCTTGGCTGGCCATTTCTTCAAGCCACCTTAGAGGCTTTCGGTATCCGAGGGCCATTTTTAACGGCTATACAAGCACTATATTCTAACCCAAGAGCAATGGTGCGCCTCCCTCATGCTATTTCTTCTAGATTGGCAATACGAAATGTGACTCGGCAGGGGTGTCCCCTGGTGCCCTTGCTTTTTGTATTATGTATAGAACCTTAAGCATCTCAGATCCGTCTTTGCAGGGATGTCCATGGTATTTTGGCGCAGGATAGGGAATTTAAATTATCTCTATTTGCAGACAATATCCTACTGACTCTGAGAAACCTGCATATATCCCTGCCTAACCTCCATAAATTGTTAGACGAATATGGTCGGCTCTCTGGGTACAGGATCAACCAGACAAAAACTGAAGCCCTTCCTCTTAATCTCCCAGCAACAGTTGTAGAGAATCTTAAAGACACATACCCATACATGTCTACCTGCCTCCAATACCTGGGCACGAATATTACTGCCTCCTATGTAACCCTGTATAAACATAATTGTATCCCACTGTTCAAGGAAATCTCTTCTTTGCTTTCTAAATGGGCTACACTACCTCTTTCTCTTATAGGCCGGATTAAGGCAATTAAGATGTCCATATTGCCAAAAATCTTGTACCTGTTGGAGACCCTTCCAGTACCAGTTCCCAAATCAGCTTTTAAAAAGCTTCAATCTGAATTTTTTCGGTTCATATGGAACAAGGGGAGACACAGAATACCTGCCTCGGTCATGGTGTCCAGGACCTCTAAGGGAGGACTAGGGGTACCGGACTTGTTCCGATATTACTTAGCAGTCTACCTTCGCAGAATACCCTCTTGGACAGCTCTGCAGGCCTTCTCGAGATGGTTTAAGATAGAAAAATTGTGGATAGTACCGGTACATCCAGGGGTTCTGATTTGGTATCCACCAGACACAGCTACCTGGCCCACTCTTTTAGGCCCTATGAAACTTACCACTGACACCTGGCTGACAGCCAATAAGATGTATCCTTTACAATGGTTCCGCACCTCATTGATTACCCCTTCTTTATAACCCCTCTATCCCTGAGAGCATGATGGGTCATATGATCAGGCCCTGGCAGGCGGCAAAACTTTTCCACCTGGCGGAAATAGCGGACATATTTCAAAGGAAACTGTTGCCCTTTGCTAAGTTACAGGAAAGGTATTCTCTACCACCCCAAGCCCATTTATATTATGATGTACTTGCTTGCTGGTTGGAAAATTTTTACGGCTCTGAACCGGTGTCTAAGCCTACCTCTTTTGAATGGGTGTGTAAATGTGCAGTGTCCAACAGAGGCTTGATCACTAATATGTATGATATGCTGGCACCCCCCTAGACTCTCCCTCAGCCTGACATGGCTTCATGTCCAAATGGGAATCTTATCTTGGTAGACCGCTACCTATGGAGGTGTGGCAAATCATTTTGTCCAAGGCAGCTAAATCTTCATCATGTGTATCCTATAAGGAAAACCAATATAATATATTGCTTTTCTGGTACCATACTCCTGACTTGCTACATCATATTTTTCCACAGGTTTCTGACCTTTGCTAGTGTTGCTCTCGAGAACGGGGACCTTGACTCATATATTCTGGGACTGCAATAAGCTAAAAGGTTATTGGAAGATGGTCAGAGACCTTATCCAATCAGTCCTATCCATTGCTCTAACCCTAGAAGCTGACCCCTATATACTTAACTTGTCTCCTAAATCCATGAGAAAACACTCTGCCAAATTGCTTTTACACATACTTACGGCAGCTAAATGTTTGATAGCGGCTAATTGGAAGTCTGCGACCCCCCCCCCCCTTTTCAAGATCAACTATTGGGGAAAATAGCGAATATACAACGTATGGAATATCTCTCTGCCCTTAATAACTCAAGGATAGATAAATTTAGACAGATCTGGGATCCTTGGGATTTGGTCCACGGCACTCCTACAATTGCAAGATGATAAAACCTACTACCCTCCTTCCCCCCCTCCCTTTCCTCCCTATTGTTTTTCCCCTTCTTATCATGTGGTGTCTTTGATGTTGTTTATGCCCTCTGTGGTTTCCCTTTTTCTTGTGTAGTTTTTGTTCTGTTTTAAATTTACAATCTTTTTATAAGCCCAAAGGCTGGAGTCCGGAGTTTTCTTATTGTTGGCTGACAGCGTATTGAGGTAGATTGTTACAGACCTTTATAGACAGTCACTAATAAGAGATGTGTACCTATGCTGTCTCCTTGCTTTGAACTCAGGTAAACTCTCTGTATTTTATGACCTCACAGATGTTTGACTTTATTTTGCATGTAGTGATGAGTGAGTACTAAAATGCTCGGGTGCTCGTTAGTCGAAACAAATATCTCCCGATACTCGAGTGCTCCTTTCGAGTAACGAACCCTATTGAAGTCAATGGGAGACTCGAGCATTTTTGCAGGGGACCCAAGTTCGGTAGAGGGAAGGTCATGTGAAAACTTGTCAACCTCAGAAATTGATGGAAACACAACAGAAATGGAAAAGAAACAGCAGGGGCAGCATGTATCCATGCCTCTGAGGCTGCCTAATGACACCATTATGCCTAATTCTGTGCAGCAGCCTGGTTAAAACAGAGGGACAGCAATGCATTCTGGAACCTGTAGTACTAAGTACATCTGCTCAACCAGGAAATACAGAAACACAAAAAAGAACAAAAAAACACAAAACAAGTGGATTTTTGGTAGTTTCAAAACTGGGATAGATAGGTAATAAATAATACTATATGCTTCTGCAGAAGTTTCATTTCTTTCTTGCCTCAATCCAGAGTTCCCCTTTAAGACAAAATAAGAAAATATTAAATTAAGAAAAAAGTACAATATATTTATACATGGTGTCTTAGTAAGGGGTGGTGTGGTGCATCATAGTGCAAATGTTTGGGGGGAAGCACACATCCTTTTAAACTATCAAAGTGGTGAAAGTGAACACAAACTGTGCAATCAAACAACAACCAATGAAAAGTGAGATAAGTGCTGAACTTTTACAATGTGAACTATGAACTGAAAACTATGAACCCATCAATAGTGACATCTCTAGTTGACTAATGTGACAAGTCACAATTCTAAGTGCTAACTGGTTTAAGTGCTAAAAAACAAGCATGAGCACAGCTAGATAGATTTCTCTCTCATACTGTGCAAACTTACAATATGTATATATCCCAACAAATTCAACTGAAGGGTAACCATCATTTCCAAACCTCTGACATGTCACCAAACTTGTTAGGGTCCAAGTGCTGACCCTAACCCTACTTGCTTAAAGGAAGGGGCAGAGGGCCCTCAGCAGAGTGCGGCATCTGTTCCTTCCTAATCATCACTTCCCGGATAGACAAACAGAAACAAAAAGGTGACGACCTGACCACCTCTGCCCTATTTTGGCAACTGTTGGGGGTAAGGAGGCTGACATGTCAATATGAAAGTTTTTTTTTGTGTATAGCATAATACAGAGTAAGATCAGGAGAGTCGTAACAGCATAGAGTAATACGTATACAATGATCCTACACTTGTTACAGAAGAATCTGAAATATTACTTACTGTAAACAATTTAACCAGGAGCAGCGCAACCAAAGCTTCTCAAACATGTGGAACAGATCGGAAGCAGCACAATTAGGGGCAAAAAGGAGCACATGAAGTCACCACTTATTCGTAGCAAATCAGGAGGCTGGTAAGTCCTCTGGGGCAATTGTGGTTAGGGGGGAACTACACCATCGGTCCCAAATTTTTTGGAATTTAGTAGGACATTTTCTGTGTACAAACACACAGCGTTCATAGGAAACTACCACATTTATCAGGGATATCCATTGCGACTTATCAGGTGGTCGCCTGTCAATCCAGCGTAAGGCGATAGCCTTTCTGGCCAGAAATAGTGTCTCTCTAAGAAAGATACGAAGGTGGTGACTCCATATCTCCTCGTCTAACAGGCCAAAGAGGCACACAGTGGGGTCAAACGGTATCTGAGTATCACACACAGTGGATAAAACATGTATGACATCATTCCAGAACTGGACTATCCTGGGGCACACCCACACCATATGCCAGAAATCAGCCGGCTCTGCTGAACACTTAGGGCAAGTAGGGGCTGGTATTCGTCCCATTCGGTGAAGCCGAACCGGGGTCAGTTAACATTGATGCAGGAAATATAGCTGTATAGGCTTGTTGTTAATGGACGGCGAAACATAGAGGTGGGATTCCAGTATTTCCTCATATGCCTCTGGAGACATAGCAGGTATCAGCGTTTTCCATTTTTCTAAACCTGGTACCGGAGTGTGTGTTGCCTTGGCCCTAATCAGGTAGGAGTACAGTGTGGAAATTAGACCTCTAGCCCTTGAGTACGTAATATACCTATGAGAGGGTAGGAAGAGATGGAGGTGGTGGGGATAGGGAATTGAGCTTGGAGAGCATAACGAAGTTGTAAGAATTTATAGAAGTTAGCATTAGGGATGTCGTAGTTGGATTTTAGTGTGTCAAAAGAAACTACCGTGTTGTCCTTATATACATTAGAGAGATACAGGACTCCCATACTCGTCCAATACCGTGCGTCTGGCAGAGATAATAAGTGGGTATGATACGAGGTGTGCCACAGGGGAGTTTCCTCCGGGACCTCATTATATTTTGTTATCTTGGATACTGCCTGCCAGGTTTGTCTAGATACCTTATGTATAGGCATTAAATGTCGTGTGGGTATTGAGGGAGCTGTCAGGATTGACCAGAGGGAGGGAAGAGGAGTCACATCCAATAGGTGTTGTTCAGACGCCAAGGGGTGGACAGCCATCGTCCAATCACCCAGATATTTCAACTGTCCAGCCAAATAATAGAGATATAAATCGGGAGTGCAAATCCAGCCATGTCCTTGGGACGTTGAAATTTAGCTAGTTGCAACTTAGAGCGGGAGGATCCCCATTAGAGCGGGAGGATCCCCATATAAAGGAGATAATGGAAGAATTCATAAGTTGGAAAAAAGATTTGGGAGTTGGGACAAAAACGTGTTGGAGTACGTATAGGCACTTGGGAAGGACCACCATCTTGATTAAGTTGATACGACCAGCCACAGACAACGGTAGAGATCCCCAGACCCTGAATTTGTCTCTGAATAGGGCAATAAGGGGATCCACGTTTAGGGAGAGGATGGCGGTAGGGCTAGCACTAAGCTGAATGCCAAGGTAACGGCAGTTGTTTACTACAAGAAGACCACTAACATTGGAGCCTAGTAACTGCAATCTGTCCTCATGGGTGTATAATAGGAACGATTTGGACCAGTTCATACACAGGCCTGTATAGGTGCCAAACATGTCTATAATCGCTATAGCTCTAGGCAGGGAGACATCAACCTCCGACAGGAAGAGAAGAAGGTCGTCGGCATAGAGGCCAAGACGATCCTCGCCAGTAGAGTAGGGTACTCCTCTATAGATAGGGTCGTTGCGTAATAACACTGCGAGGGTACGGTACGATCCACATTCTTTCGGGTTTTTGTTAGGTTTTAGGATGAGGACAATATTTGCAGAATAGAATGAATCAGGAAGAGTCTGTGACTCAAAGGATTTGTGATTAACACGGAGTAATTGAGGAAGTAGTATATCTTGGTATTGTATAATAGCCTCCAGGGGCAGCCCATCCGGGCCAGGCGCTTTCCCCCTAGAGGAATCGCCAACTGCGGTTTCTAATTCCTCAATGGATAATGGAGCTTCCATAAGAAGGAGGTCATTATCCGTTAGTGTGGGTAGATCAATTTGGTCTAAATAAGCAGCTATCTCTTCCTCGGTCCGTTCTAGTTTAGATTGGTAGAGATCTTGGTAATATTCATAAAATCGTTGTAGGATGTCTGGACTAGTGGTCAATACGTCCCCTCTCTCCGTCTCAACTCCCAATATTGCTGGAGATGCAGTATTCAAGTGAATCAATTGTGCTAGAAGAGCACTCGATTGGTTGCCTATTTCAAATTTTTTTTTTGAGTTGAAGAAGAGTTTACGTTTACTTTTCTCCTGGAGGAAAAGTAGATAGTCCCTACCTGCCCGTAGCCATTTTGTTCTATGTGAGTCAGTGGGGTCAGAAATGTACCTCGCCTCTAGGGACTTGCAGGCGGTAGCCAGTCCCTCCTCCTGCCTGGCCGATTCCCGTTTGACAAAGGAAATAGATGACTGGATACACCCTCTCCAGTAAGCCTTAAGGGAGTCCCAGTATGCCCCATGGGATGGTTCTATTCGGTTATGGTGTAAAAACTCACGTAACTGGTCAGGGACTCTATCGTTGTCTGCGAAGAGCGCCAACCAAAATGGATGTATCCGACGGGGTCCCCTATTAGCGGACACCTGCTGGAGACAAAATTCTGCAAGGATAGGAGAGTGATCAGAAATTGCTCTTTGTAAATCGGAGATAGAAGACAGGGCTGTACACAGCTTAGCGTTACCGAACATATAATCAATACGTGACAGTGCCTGGCGACCAGGAGTGTGACATGTATATTCTCGTGTGGTGGGATACAGCAGTCTCCACATGTTGGTCCATCCCAGTTCCGTCATCAACAGACTAAGAGTGCTGTGGGAAGTGTCAGAGGGTGGTGGTGCATTCCCTGTAAACCTATCCATATGGGGGTGCATGGTCATGTTGAGGTCCCCTACACAGAGTACCATAGTCTGGGGGTATATGGCCGCAAATTTGGCTGCCTCATGGACAATGGTCAGTGATGCAGGGGGGGGGGGGGGCAGGTACAGACCTATGATAACTATGGGGATTGATTCAATCCAGGCCTGCACAAAGACTCCCCTTCCTTCAGGGTCTCGGTGAGTAGTGCCTGGTTCCCACCTTAGGGATTTATGTATTAATAGGGATACTCCTCAAGAATAAGTAGTATGGGTAGAATGCAGGGACCATTGGACCCAGTTTTTGGACAGGCATCTGAGTGTGGAGGAATGGAGGTGTGTTTCCTGGAGACATATGACGTGTGGATGTAGTTGTTGTATAAAGGCGAAAACCATGGCCGGCTTTTGCGGAGTTCCCAGACCTCTAACATTTAGTGACAATACTTTAAGTGACATATCAGGCAAGAGAAAACCCTGTGTGCTGCTTCCGAAAAAAAAAAAGAGTAAAAGGAAAAAGAGGAAAGACAAGAGAAATCGAGAATCACAATATAGGACCAAGTGGTCCTACTCTCAACTAAACTTTACAGTAAACAAAGAAAAGCACGGGGGGTAGTCTGCGATCTGGTGACTTCTACGCAGGCTACAGTCCTGCACTGCTAAATAGAAAGTATATGTAAACCACACATATCGACATATATATAACATTTCTGAAAATCAAAGGGGCCATAAAAAATGAACTCAACTCGCCACCCTTGATGATGCGGGCCTCCAATGGCCACCTGGCACATACATAGGAGGACAAGAAGTGCCATAGAAGATCACAAGTGGCGCAGTGGGGCCCTCCGGTGATGTCTCTGTTTGGTCTACGTCGGGGCAGCTGCAATGAGGATGTAAGCAGCAAAAATGCACGAGAAAAACCCCTTCTCCAGGGCAATCAGGAGGGGGAAGGGAATAGAGGCAAGGGGACAGGGGTGAGGGAATGGGGGGGGGGGGGTTGGGCGGTGAAGAAAAGGGAGCACAGTATGTTGAGGATGTGGGGGAGAATCAGGGAGAGAGGGGGGGGAGGAGAGGTTTCAGGCCCGTCGGGCATCAAAGCAGGGGGTCCTGCACACATGTGGAAAGGCACGTAGTGGTGGAAGTGAAGAATCAGTCGTAGTGTCCTGTATCAAGCAACAACAGTCCCGGGCATGATGGCATATCATCGGTAAGGGAAGCTGTCCTCCCTCCCAAATTACCATATGTCCATGGGCTGTCAGAGGCGAGGTGGTCCCCCCAGGGTATTGATCCAGTCTTCGGCTTCAGCCACAGAGTTGAAGAAATGGGTCTTGCCCTCATGGATGACCCGAAGACGGGCTGGGTAGGACATAGAGTAGGCGATCTGATGTTCACGGAGCCGGGCCTTAACGGAGGTATAGGAAGCCCGAGTCTTCTGGAGGGATGCCGAGAAGTGTGGAAAAATCATTATGCTGGTATTCTGGAAGGACAGCTTCCCCTTGCGTCGGGCAGCCCGCAGCACCGCATCTCTATCGTGGCTGCTTAGGAATCTAGCCAAGAAGGGACGCGGCATGACGCCTGGTGGAGGAGGCCTGGCCGGGACGCGGTGTGCTCTCTCAATGGCGAACGCTCCCGAAAGCTCTGCATTGGGAAACTGGTCTCTTATCCAGCGCTCCATAAGGGTACAGGGGTCCTCACCTTCAGATCATTCTGGTAGTCCCAGGATGCGGACATTATTCCGCAGGAGCAGATTCTCTAAATCGTCCGCCCGCTGCGCCCATGAGGTAGCTGCCTTCTCCAGGTCAGTCAGTTTACGAAGGAGCGGGGCTGCCGCATCCTCCAGCTGCGAGATCCTGTGTTCACTCTCTCTGACGCGATCACGCAGTTTGTGGAGGTCTTGTCTGAGGAGGCCGACATCTAGTTTGACCTCGTCTATTTTACCGATCAGGGATACGGTAGAGGCCTGTATGGCATCCAGCAGCTGGGCGGACACCTGAGCCAGCGTGGGCTCCGAGGACTCCGGGGGTGTCGGGTCCGGATCCTGTGAGGCGCGGGCGCCATTTTGGGTCTGTTGTCCGCCTTGCCGGCCGAAGAAATTCAGCTTTTCGGTCGCGGTGGACTGGCGGGAGCGGCTCATTGTGGGCTCAGGATATGCCAGAATGTATGCCCAAAAGAATGAAGTAGGTGGCTACAGGATATCGGCAGGATAATAGCTGGTACGTAGCAGTGAAGTCAGAGCTCCTCTCAGACGCGTCTGCTCATGGCTGCGGCTTGCTCCGCCCCCCAATATGAAAGTTATAGTCACGTCAATCGTTCTATGAAGTGATATTTACCCTCCCCTTTAAGGCACAAACAGCATTAACAAACTAATAACTGTGGCGGTGTGTATCCTAAACGTCATTTTTGTCAACTCCATTTCCTCACTCTCCTCCTCACTTTCAGTTACATCCATGACAACAACCTCAATGTCTGACCATCAGGTCTCATCGTCATCATCAGACACCTCTTCCAACCCCCCTTGTAAGTCTCCACGCTCATCACCCACTGGACAGATCAATTGCTCCGGTTGCTCTGACTCCAGAAAAGGGTCCAGGAAAAAGTTCCTGGGAGCATGGTGGTGGATCTGAATCCCTTCTTTCCCTGGAGGGGCCAGGCTGTGGGGAAGGAAGCTGAGCTAATGGAGCAAGGGTTTCACTTCCTTGGGTAGCATGGCTGGACTGCGTGGAAGACTCGGTGGTGGATAAGTTACCAAATGATGCATTCGTGAAAAAAAAAAAAAAAAAAAAAGTAATTTAAATTTTTTAAATTGACTTTGCAATAATCCCAGTCCCACAGTAAGGGCTCAAAGTACTCACTGCTGGCCTAAACAATTACTTTAGGGGGTGTCGTTTTCAAAACGGGGGTCACTTATGGGGGTGGGATATCGTTTTCACAGCTCCAATCCTGCGCAAACACATTATGGTGCCTGTAAAACTACTTAATAGAAAAGGCGGCCACAAAAACCACAGGGTGGTCCTTTACCTTTGAGGCCTGTATGCATGCCCAGCAGCACACCAGGCTCACAGGTGGGATATTTCTAAAAACTACAGAATCGGTGTAATAGATATCTTGTTGATTTTTTTTTTGTTAATATCTGCTGTGTTACAAAAAAAAAATGTTTAAAATTGAAAATTTGCAACAAAGTATATATTTTTTTTATGTCACCTTAACTTTGCTTTAATTCCTGTGAACCATTTTAAGGGTTAACAAAGTTCAAAACACCTGTTGTGAATTCTTTGATGGGTGCAGCTTTTAAAACGGGGTCATGTTTCCAGGTTTGTAGCATACAAGCCTCTCAAATTTGCTTTTGAAATTAACTAGTCCCTTTAAAACATCAATTTGGGAAATTTCATGAAAATTAAAAAATTTGCTGCTAAACTTCTCAGTCATCTAATTTCTTAAAAAATGTAAAAGAGAACTTAACAAATGATGCCATCATGAAGTAGACATATTATTTTGAAATAATTTATGTGGCATGACCATCTTTCTTACAAGCAGTGAATTTCCAACATTTTAATATTTTCAATTTTTTGTTAAATACTGAAGTTTTTATATTGATTAAAAAGTAATTAATGTGTTTTATGTAGCGGACATAAGGAAACAGGTATTTTTTCACCCTACAGATAGTATTTTATTCTGGTTTTTATGTTCTGTATGCACCATCAATATTCTGGAAATTATGTCTGTAAAATTTTTATTTAATTCTGAACCCTTGCTCCCGAAGACCAGTATAACTGATTAACTATACTTTTAACTACAGTGTTGTGTAGTACATTGTGTACAGAGTTGGTCCAGATGTTTGAAACATGCTTCATTTCAGGTAAATTACTTAAGCATAATTCTCTCCCGCATTTATTGCTACTAAAACCAGCCTCTCCTATTTAAAAAAAAATGACTGGGCCATTAGTGCTGCTCAGGTAACCTGCCATATGCTTCTTTGGTGTACGCTGGCATTTTAAAATGACAGAATAAAAGATCTTATCTCCAGGTGCAGTTTCTCATCAACCTTGTCACAAGTATAAGTTAATTACTTGATGAGTTCTCTGTCAATTTGTCTTTGTTTTTAAAAAAATCAACAACTTCCAGGTGGGTCTAAACCTTTGTTTTGCTGACAAATATTGCTAATGATTTAGACAAGTGTCATACTCATAAATCTTCTTTCAAACAGACAACAGACAGCATGTACTCCACCTCACACCAAGGTTTAAAGGAATGAGAGAGGTTTGTAACCAGAAATTCCATCAATTCAATTGCTTGATTTTTAAATAACTATTTTGCATTTTATTGCTTAAAATGAGTTTTTCATACAGTAGAAAAACAACTTAATAAAACTATCTTCAAAGCCTTTCAATTGGGTTCAGGTCTGAAGACTGGTCAGGCCACTCCAGGACCTTGAAATGCTTTTTATGGAGCTACTCCTTAGTTGTCCAGGCTGTGTGTGAGTCATTGTCATGCTGGACCCAGCCATGACTCTTTTTCATTGCTTTTACTGAGGGAAGGAGGTTGTTGGCCAAAATCATACTACATCCGGTCCCCTTTGCAGAAAAGCACCCCCAAAGTATGATGTTTCCACCACCATGCTTTACGGTTGGGACTGTATTCATCTTATATTTAGCGCCGCAGAGCTCTGATGCGGGCGCATCTGTGCGCATCCGCATCAGAACTTCCCCCTGCAAACAATGAAGTGGTGGCGAAGCCGCTTGCTCCACTGTGTGCACTGACAGGGTTTTCTGTGGCCGCTATTCAATGACATGTCAGTTTTCTACGGTGCAGCTAGGTATCCCGGCCGGAGCGTATAGTATGTGTATACGCTTCGGCTGGGATTCCATAGACGACAAGGTAACGTATATTTTCGTTGTGTGAACAGGGCCTTAACCCCTTAGCGTCCCATGACGTACCTGGTACGTCATGGTGCCGCGGGGGGTGTTCAGAGCGGGGTCCCACCGGGACCCCGCTCTGAATGGCACCGATCCCGGCTCTATTAGCCGGCGTGGGTCCCGTTGGCGCGCCGGCTAATTAAGCACTTCAATGCAGCTGTCAAACCTGACAGCTGCATTGAAGTGCTTTGTACTGCACGTCCCTGGTGTCTAGTGGCACGGATCTCTCCCCCCCCCCCGCGATGCGATCGCGGGGGGAGATTCGTTCTTCTGGCTGGCCCAGGTCTCAGCGTCAGGATGACGCTGATCCCGGCTCGGCAATAGATTGCTATGGCCTGCAGCAGGCCATAGCAATCTATCATCGATTACAATGATCTTTGCTGTGTATATACACAGCATTGATCTCTATGAGAGATCAGTGCTGTCTATATACAAGTCCCCCAGGGGGGCTTCTAGTTTATGTAAAAAAAAAAGTAAAAAATCCCCTCCCCTAATAAAAGTCCAAATCACCCCCCTTTTCCCATTTTATAAATATAAATGAATAAACAAATAAATAAACATATTTGGTATTGCCGCACACATAATGGCCCAAAATATTAATTAATCACAAATTGCGCATTTTTGGTCACATCAAATCCAGAAAAAATGTAATAAAAAGCGATCAAAAAGTCGTATTTGCGCAATTAAGGTACCAGTAGAAAGAACTCATCATGGTGCAAAAAATGACACCGGACACAGCCCCATAGACCAAAGGATAAAAGCGTCTATAAGCCTGGGAATGGAGTGATTTTAAGGAACATATATTTGTTAACAATGGTTTGAATTTTTTACAAGCCATCAGATAATATAAAAGTTACACATGTTACATATCATTGTAATCGTAACAACTTGAGGAACATGCATAACAAGTCAGTTTTACCATAGGGCGAACTGCGTAAATGCAAAACTCCCCGAAATCAAAACAAATTGTTGTTTTTTTTTTCAATTTGACAGCGCAAATGATTTTTTTACGGTTTCGCAGCATATTTTATGGAAAAATAATGCCTGTCATTACAAAGTACAATTGGTTTTGCAAAAAATAAGTGCTCATATAAGTCTCTAGGTGAAAAAATGCAAGTGCTATGGACTTTTAAACATAAAATGGAAAAAGCAAAAGCGCAAAAACGAAAATTGACTTTGACCTTAAGGGGTTAAAGGGGTTTTCCAGCGCTACAAATATATGGCCACTTTCCTCCAGAGACAACCCCTTTCTTGACTCCAGTACGGGAGGGGTTTTCCTACTCATTTCCATTGAAGTGAATGGAGCTTAATTGCAAAACACACCTGAACTGGAGACAAGAGTTGTGTTGTCTCTGAAAAAAGTGGCCATGTTTTTGTAGCACTGGATAACTCCTTTAAAGATACTTAATATGTGTATTTTTTTTATTATAGTATTGTTGGCTCTAGGTGATAATGTGTATATTTTACTTTGTTTAGTTATATATTTTTGTGTGTGTGTCCTTTTTTTTCTTTTTTTTTAAACGTTATTTTATTTCCCACTACACCTTGGTATTGCCTTATTACAGGCATATTGCATTGCAGTGCTGATATGCACTGCAGTGCAAATGGCCTATAATAGGCAAAGCTGACCAGGCTCATACTTATAAAGTGTTTACACAGACAGATTTATCTGAAACATTTTTTTTAATCCAAAGCAAAAAATGGATTTGAAAAGAGTACAAATCTCAGTATTTCCTTCATGACCAGTTTATAGTCTGTTTCTGGCTTTGGCTTAAAAAATCTGTCAAATAAATCTGTTCGAATATGATTGTTATTACCATTCCATAGAACAAATTGATCGACGAACAATAAGTGATAAGTTTGTAAGAACGTACAAACATTTATGAACTTTTTCACTCACCACTAGACAAGAAGGCTTTCCATTTTAACTATAGACTAAATGGTAGACTAAAAAATGCTAATTAAAAGGATATTCCATTTTTCTTTAACACTGAGTCCATCTTTTTTTTTCCTCTGCTTAATTTGGAAAAATATATCTAATTAATTAATCAATTAATTAAAATATTTTCATTTGTTAAGCGTATGTTTCAGGAAACAAAATGTTTAGTGTGGTTGATTTATTCTTCTACCAAATACCAATATTTAAACATTGTTTCCATTTCTCTATAAATTGCTACATGGGCATAAGGCATATCCAAAATGAATGTATTGTGCTGAAATATACTTTTATTGTGTATGTATTGCATGACAGAACTATGAATAACTATATGCACAATATGCTTTTTTTGTGATCTTTATGCCTTGTATTGTATCACACAATGAATAATAAAAAAAAAATCTTCCCGGTTTTCAAAGTGATAACACTAAGGGGAAAGTATTAAAAGGTAAAGAACTGTATATTCCAATAGGCATTGACAGTAAAGCACAATGGTATACTGTCAAACAATGTCGGTTTGTATAGTGAAAACAGCTTTCAGAAGAATAGAATATATCCAGGTCACATGGCATTTAATTGACAGTAGGCTGACATTAAAGAACAAGTGAGTCCTATTAGTGCTTCCTGAATCACACCACAGACCTAGGGGATCAAAATCTTTATATATTTGTTAAAAATGATTATAGATATTGATAGTTCTAGAAAAAAATACACTAACAACAAGCATTTCAGTTGCCCATTTACTACTTTCTGACTGCCTTCTAGGCATATAAAACAGTACTGAATGAATGAATAAAAATTAAGGATCTATTAAGAAAATAGGATACATCAAAGAGACATATGTTACCTTTCATAGATCAGCTGTGCTTCCTGAATTTAAAAAAAATTATTTTATGCTATAATAAAAAGAGTCAAAGAGATTTTCCCAAGCTCCTGAAACACACCAGGCTGTAACACCACCTTACTCTTCCTCCCATACCTGAGTCTGTTTTGGACTCAGCTTCTAGGCGTCACGAGAGAGAGAGAGAGAGAGAGAGAGAGAGAGAGAGAGAGAGAGAGAGAGAGAGAGAGAGAGAGAATTCCAGCTAGCAGCATATCAGGAGCTTGGGAAAGCCTCTTAGACTATTTGTGCCAGAGAATAAAAGCAATTTTCTAAATTATGGAAGCACAGCAGGATATACTGTATAAATGGTACCATGTATCTCTTTGACTTAACAGCTATCTGTTCTAATTGCTGCTTTCTGGTCCCGTCACTGGGGTGATTAACACTGAACCAATGAATTTCCCACATAAATTGACAGCTTACAGTACTGTCACTTGGCAGGAGCAACGGATTACCCATAATCCCATGTATCCGTCTAATCACCTGCAAGCCCTACTGTGATATCAGCTCCTCCCCTTCACCATCTATATAGGGCAAACCTCTTCTTCCTGGAGGTGGGCAGTCAGTTGTGTGTAGTGAAGTGCAGGTTGCAGCAGGCATTCAGAGCAGAGAAAAGCAGGGAAAGAGGGATGGAGAGGATAGGAGGGCAAATTGCGGTTGTTTTTCTGTGGGAGCTGTGAAGCCAGTGTCCAGCATACCAAGTCAATGGGGGCTGAGTGTGCATTATATCAAATCACTGGGTGCTGGGTGTTCATTATACCAAGTCATTGGGCACTGGGTGTGCAGTATACCTAGTCACTGAGTTCTGTGAAGACAGGGTCCATTATACTAAGTCACTCTGTGCTGTAAAGACAGGGTCAATTATACCAAGTCACTGGGTGCTGTAAAGACAGTATGCATTATATGAAGTCACTATATGAAGTCATTATATGAGTGCACATAATACCAAGTCACTAGGTGCTGGGTGTGCATTGTACTAAGTCACTGGGTGCTGTGAAAACAGGCCTTACTCTGTAATAGTCCCACTATTGTAGCTACTATACAGTAGTTTGGCTTTTTAAATGAGATTTGTTTGCTTGAGATTCAAAAATATTTGCAAATCCGACCCAAAATCCATGAACATTGTGAAACAAATGTTTGACTGCTTCGCTCATCTCTACTTGTGAACACATCAATTAATATCTTATTAATTATTATCTCATTAAGCTGCCTGCAACATCATACTAAGTGTCAGCAGTTTGGAACGTAAATGTGTTGCTTGGGTCCCTGGCCGCTATGCCTTGAAGTATGAAATGTACTTTGATGAAGTCCAGCACTGTATCCAATTTTTTTTTTACGGATCTGAAATAATATGGATTATGAATGCACTATGGATGAATTTTTATGCAGCTTGTGGGTGACGATTGCGGACATTAAAACTATTGGAATGACGCCTCTTAAAATATATATAAAGAAAACACAATAGAAGAAAAAAAAATCACTGAAATGCACACTCACCTATAGCAGTTGTACATTAGGCACCCCACTATTAAGAGCTCTATGTATTATAGGGATGTTGCTTTCACCAGCAAGATATATCTTAAGGAAACCCAATGCAGTAGATCAAGAAGAGAGCAAAGAAAGGTGGATGTCATCAGCGCTATTCCCTAAAAGTAAGGCAAATTGTTCAGTCACTCCAGAAAACACAAGATAATGACTCCCAGGACTTCCAAAGAGTAATGGATGCTTTATTGGACAAAGACACCGCATTTTGAGGACCCTTCATCCAAGACCAAAATCCACTATGTCCACGAGGGGTCAGTAATAACTTTAAAAAATACTGATTGGTTCAGCTATTTTTACTTTTTTTTTCATGGTTTAAGTAGATTTTCCTTCATAAAGGTATAGATGAATTAGGGGCTATTTCGTGATCAGGAGTGAAATAGATTGATGTTGAAAAACTCATCTCAATGTATTTAGCTAATGCCATTTATTTCAATGCAAAGCACTCTGCTGGGGTTGTAATCTCTCCAATACCTGATAAATGTTATGACCATGATAACCTAAGTCTCAAAAGAGAAGACACTGAACAAATTGTCAGCATGATTTACATACAAGTTGTCAACAGCATCTGGGTTGCCTTGCGTAGAAATGATGGGCAACAGATGTTCAGGGAAATTCTACCATCTGCCCTATGTGAATAATATCCATCAAAATACAATAGGAATAACTCTTCTACAAAAAAAAAGTATGACCTTCTTCTTTTTAACATCAGCTCATATGGAAGCAATGTGCAGTGTTCTTTGCTGCACAAGTTAATTTGTCACAATGTCAATCATATAATGAGATACAAATGAGTTTATGTACAAATCCAATAATATGGAACATATTTTCATAAGATTTTCACAAATAAATTTCTATATACATCTGGATGCCTGCAGATGATAATTTACTATATCCTAATCTTTTTAAGTCAATACATAACATTGTGTCTGCTGGTTTTATCTATTGATAACTTTTAACTGAGAATGTTCAAGAGCTTCAATAGACTTCAATGGAGTCAACAGAGTCAAGTTTAAGTGTAAAATTGCGGGCCATAACCAGAGGAACACCATAACCTGGCAATAGAATGAAACATTTTATTCTCACAATACACATTGTTATATGAAATCAGTTCTTGCTTTATTGTTATACAGTTGCTTATGTATGCTGAAACAGTCCATATGGGGACAATCTACAGTTCAACCTTGTGAAAACCTACCTGAGCAACCGTATAACTATAAAGCAGGAATTGATTTTATATAACAATGGGTATTGTGAGAATAAAATGATTCATTCTAATGCCAGATTATGGTGTTGCTTTGGTTGTAGCCTACAATTTTACACTTAATGTGTCACTGTCATTATAACTTTTAAAATATAAATCAATAGTAGATATGATTAAAAGCAAGTTTTTCATTTTTTTATATCATGGAAAACAAGGCACTTCCTGTTATCTGACTCTTTTTTATTCTCAAAAAACAGGAAACAGTCAGAAAACAGGAATTTCTGTGTTTCTCAAACCATCTAAATGCTCACAGAGAGAAGGCAGTCATGTGATTGATGGACACATTGAGCCGTGACTCTATGTACTGGTCCTAGGACCTAGGACTGCACCTAGGACTTCACTGCTTTGAGAGCTTTCACTAGCAGCCGGCAGTGTTGTCGTATTGGCTGGTCTCCCTGAGATCAGTGATCTGTTTCTCTTATGGCTCTACTAGGCATTGCTCCCACCTAGCCAGAATCCTGCTCCACACTGATGAGGAGCAACACCCCGAAACAGCTGTATATGGATGGTTACCTGGCCTTGGTTTTTCCCTTGTCATTAAATTGACTTATATGGCAATTTAATATGGTGGTTTTGGTGGTTTCCCTACAGGCGCCACCCCTTGGCTGGGTCCTTCCCGGAGGGATATCTGGCTAGTCCTGTGTTTTGAGACTCTTTGATGAGGCTCCACGGGCTCTTCTTTTGCATATTCATGTTTCCCAGGGGGCAATGCACCTAGGACTTCACTGCTTTGAGCGCTTTCACTAGCAGCCGGCAGTGTTGTCGTATTGGCTGGTCTCCCAGAGATCAGCGATCTGTTTTTCTTATGTCTCTGTACTGGTCGGAAGTCCTGTGTTTAGTCTGTTTTTTTTCAAGTGCAGAACAGTACATAAACAGCAGGCAAAAATAGGTAAAAAGAACAGGCAATGAGGTCAGAATTCCAAGCAATCCAATCCAAAACAAAATGACAGATATAGCTAGAGAAGCAAGTGGATTTCTCCTGGTCCAGAGCGTGATCAGATCAGTCCTTTGACATTCAGACAACATAGAACACAGCCTAAAAGTGCATTCTTGGCTTTACTATACTGTAAGAGTACCTCGTTAAGGTCTGAACGGGCGCAGACATAACATCAAGTTTCTGAGTTTGTGTGCTCACAATAGCAGTATGTCATGGTACACCAACTATACGTACATAAAGATGTAAGAAGGGGTTAAAATCAATTGTGTCAAGATCTTAAAGCCTGATATGTGAATCATAATTAATCCTAATTTAATTTAGCAGAATTAATTATTTATAAGTATTTAATGAAATTATATATTAAAGCAATTGTCCGATCCTGAGGAAATAAAACCTACTGTATAATTAAATATTTCAAAACTTTCTACTATGCCTTGCTTTTCTACTTCACCATTTAAAAATACTCTGTTAGCGGTCACTGCACATGAACATTCTTGTTTACATCCATTGGTTGAAAACATTTGCAGCCCTAATATTTCTAAATACAGAACATTTGTCACAATTAGAGATGGGCAAGTACTAAAATGCTCGGGTGCTCGTTATTCGAGTCAAATTTTTCCCGATGATCCGGTGCTCATTTTGAATAACAAACCCCATTGAAGTCAATGGGACACTCGAGCATTTTTGCAGGGGACCAAAGCTCTACACAGGGAAGGTTGCGTTAAAACATGGAAACCTCAGAAAATGATGGAAACACCATGGAAATATACAGAAAACAGCACGGGCAGAATGCATGGATGCCTCTGAGGCTGCCTAATCATACCATTACACCAAAGGTTGCAGGTGAAGTAGCAGGTGAACCACCCAAAAATTCAGCTTGACACAACATGGCGGTGGAAACAGAGTTACCAAGTTAAATGAGGTAGCAGGTGAACCACCAAGACATTGAGCCTGACACTGCATGGCGTTGACAACAGAGTGACCAAGTTAGATGAGGTAGCAGGTGAACCACCCAAAAATGCAGCCTGACACAGCATGGCGATCACAACTGATTGACCAGTTCAACTGAGGTAGCAGGTGAACCACACAAAAATTAAGCCTGACACAGCATGGCGGTGAAAACAGATTAACCAAGTTCGACTGAGGTAGCAGGTGAACCACCCCAGAATTTTGCCTGACACAGCATGGCGGTGACAACAGAGTCACCAATGAGATTGCAGTCGAAAGGCTGTAGTTGACCCTCCTAATTAATTGTTTTTGAGTTTCTGTAGTTGACCCTCCTAAAAAATTGATTGGAGAGAGGGCCTGTAGGTGGCCCTCGGTAAACATTGTTTGAAGAGAGCCAGTTGGCCCTCTGAAAAATTGCCTGTTGGCTCAGCGTTTGTGTAAGAAGAGATGGAGGAGGAGGAGGAAGAGGAGAGGATACATGAAAAATCTTTATGTTGAGCTGCTTTCCCTCAGAGAAGAGTAGAATTGGGGTGAAATTCAGACTTTATTCATTTTAATAAGCGTCAGCCTGTCAGCGCTGTCAGTTGACAGGCGGTTACGCTTATCATGATGATGCCACCAGCTGCACCATAGACCCGCTCTGACAACACGCTAGAGGCAGGGCGGGCCAGCACCTCCAAGGCGTAAAGTGCCAGTTCGGGCCACATGTTCAGCTTTGCAACCCAGTAGTTGTATGGTGCAGAGTGATCACTTAGGTCGTTGGTATGGTCAGCTAGGTACACCCTCACCATCTTTCTGCACAGCTCCCCCCCACTCTGTCTAGTTGTGCTGGGGTGCTATAAAACTGCCAAAGGCTTTGGAGACTGTTCCCCTGCCAGTGCTTGACAAGCTGCCTGCTCTCCTCCTCTCCTGCGCTAGTTGGCCCACAGAACTAAGTCCTCTGCCGCTAGCGGTGTCAGATGGGTAGGATAGTTTATGCCTGTGCACCAGGGCCTGTTGATATTGATTCACTCTTATACTCCTTCCCTCTACAGGAATCATAGTGGAAAAGTTCTGCTTACACTGGGGGTCCAGGAGGGGAAACACCCAGTAATTGTTGTTGGAAAAATTGTTTCTAATGCAAGGGTCACAGGAAGGGCAGCCTAACATAAAGTCAGCCATGTGCGCCAGAGTCCCAACATGCAAGAATTCCCTTTCCTCAATAGGCTGACTCCTTATTTCCTCCTCCTCTAACTCCTCCTCTTCAGCCCATACATGCTCAATAGATAAGAAGGAATGAGCATAGGTACTCTCTTCAGTCTCGCAAACAGTCTCCTCCTCTTCCTCCTCATCCTCTTCCCCTCGCCGTTGACCATCTGTGTTGACTCCTCAAAGGGGCCTACCACCTGACATATTTCAGACATCCATGTCCACTCCTCATTTTAGACTTGAGAAAGCTGACTAACCTGACTACCAGTTCTTGTGAAAGTTGTCATCTGGCAGTGTACAATCGCCCTGTGGTGCTGGTAAACCCTGGCTAACATGTGTAATTTGGAATTCCATCGTGTGGGCATGTCACCTAAGCTCATCAATTTCAGCAGCGCCTGTTGCCGCTCACCCATGGCAGTGCTGCTGCGCCTAGAGCTAGATTCTGCCACTGCAGGATGAGGGAATGCGATTACACTGGTGGACAGATCAGAAAGTTAGGCTTCCACACGCCCTGCGCCTAGAGCTACCGACTTAAGGTACCGATGGTAATTGAGAGGAAGAGGTGGAGGAGTTGGAGGAAGAGGCAGGCTGTGTCAGGATACATTTTTGGGTGGTTCAGCTGCTACCTCATCATTGATTCACTGGACTAGAGTGAATGTAACTGAAAGGACACATACATTCCCTCCAGTGCAGTAAATCAATCAGATAGCAAAAAAGTATTCACTAGACTGCGGTTGGTGTACCGCAGAGCACACACTAGTTCACTGGACTGTAGTAAATGTATCTATAAGCAAGCACGTATTCACTAGACTGTAGCAAATATACCTGAGGGCAAAAACATGTTCACTAGACTGTTGTGAATAGTACGGAAGAGACAGCACTCATCAGTATCAGGCAATAGCGTAAGTTGCATTTTGGGCCAGGATAGGTCTAGATGCACTACAGGTCCCAGCAAGCCAAGATACTGCAGCAAAAATGAGTACTAGAAGGACTTTTGGTGTAATCTATGGAGTCTGCGTTTACCATGTGCTGTATGTTTTAGAGCACCCGTTACAATGGACACTGCACAGCCAGGATAGTTGTAGCTGCACTACAGGTCCCAGTAAGTCAAGATGCTGCAGCAAAAATACTGTAAGTACTGGAAGAACTTTTGGTGTAGTCTATGGAGTCTGTGTGTACCAGGTGCTGTATGTTTTAGAGCACACGTTACACTGGACACTGCACAGCCAGGATAGGTGAAGCTGCACTACAAATCCAAGCAACCCAAGGTACAGCTGCAGCAAGAATGAGTACTGAGAGGACTTTGAGCAATTTCTTTGGGGTCTATGTGGACCACGTGCTGTCCTCTTTCTGGAGCCAGTCGCTCTGCACAGTGTGCAGCCAAGATGGCGAAATCTGCACTACAAGTCCCAGTCAGCAGTGAAGAGGAGGCCAAAAAAACTCACTCTCATTTATACAATTTGCAAAGAAAAAAAAAATCACACACATTCACAGACAAACAAAGACTTATACTTACATCTCTCATCTCTGAGAGGATTGGTGGAAGCCTAGATGAATCGCACATGTGCGAGAGGCAGCCCGTCTCCAACGGTGGTGCTGGGGGTCGTAGGGTAATGCCCAAATACTCTTAGGCAACAGATTTGTATAAGAACAATTAGGGAATTAATAAAGAATGTGGGGGAGAAGAGGAATGTTAGGGACAGCAGTATACTCCTAAGTCACCGAGCTTCCTGCAAAAATGCAAGAAAAGGAAGATGCAATTTCATTGAGTATTGCGAGATGCTTGTCTGAGTACCGAGCACCTTCGAGTACCATAATACTTGAACGAGTACCAAGCTTGGACGAGCATGTTCACTCATCTCTAGTGGTATACCTTCCTTCATTAGGACTATGTTGGCAAGACAATAAGATGCATGTATATTAGAATCAGGGAACATTATAAGTCAGTATGTATGTTTTTATCATTTGTATGTATGTATATCTATGTAAGATAAAGTTTTGGGATACACTGCCACTTTAAATTGTATTGCATTTAAGAAATACATTGGATGGGGATGGGGCGGGTATTTAAATTTGCTTGTACTGATGCCATTACGTATTACGAGGCCGGAAGATGCACAAAACAACTGAAGCCTTATAGGCCCTATGAAACGGAACGATTATCGGCCATATTCTGTCAATATTGGCCGATATGACTGATAATCGTCCTGTGTAATAGAAGGCAACGATCAGCCGTGATGAACGATGTCGGCTGATCATTGCTGTCGTTTGTCTTTCAACATGTTGAAAGACAAACGACAATGATAGCAGCGATCTGCTGTCATTGCTCCGTGGAATAGGAGTGGCGGCAGCAGCCTGCCGCTATCCTCGCTAGATCATTCGGGCAGCCCCCCCGCACCTCCCCACGGCCCCTCCTGCACCTACACGCACCGGCATCAAGCAGAGAACGAGGAGCAAACGAGCACTGACAGTGTTGGTTTGCTTCTCACAGTTTCCGTGTGTAATAGGGGCTTTAGTGAAATGCACCTGCTATGTGTTAATCTTAACTGTATGCAAGAGATAGGGTTGTATAGACACTAAATAAACAGCACTTTGTGTTGAGTGTCCACAGCTTAATTTCTTTGCTTTGGATGTATGAATTGCCTAAAGCAGTGCTTCTCAAACTTTTTCTACTGGAGCCTAATCGAACAGACAAAATGATGCCTGGGCCTCACCAAAGCGACCAAGAGGATGTTGGGGCCTCGCCATCTATGATAGAAATCCATGCAAATATAAAAACTATTGCTCAGTCTACCCTCCATTTGTCTCCTAATCTCTGTATAACATTAGGGCTATGTTCACTCTACATATTTTTTCGGATAACTATGGCCATTGTTGCACAGTTCAACAACTGCTGTGATTATTGCGAAAAAATATGTAATCTATGAGATCCCGGCTGGAATGTATTCACATGGTATAAGCTTTGTCCGGGATCCCTAGCAGCGCCGCAAACAATTTTTTTGCAGCCGCTATTCATTGAACAGTGGCCACAGAAAACCCTGTCAGTGCAAACAGTGGAGCGAGCGGCCGGGATCCCGGAAGTGGGGAGTACTGATGGAGCACCCGCATGCACCCGCATCAGAACTCTGTGGCCAGAAAGATCATCCGGCCGGTATTGCAGTACAGGGATGATCTTTACAGAGAATGGTCACAAAATGGCCGGTCTCTTACTATTTTCCAAAGCAGAGATTGTTGCAGTCAGGAAAAGGACAGTGCAGCTTGTGGTCACTTTTGTGAGAACTTCCTCCCAAGCTGCGGCTCACCATCAACTAGGGGGCGCCTCACAGTTTGAGAAGCACTGGCTTAGTCGATAGAGCACCACCAGAACAGAGCAATGTGTATTCACCAATCCACGTGAGAACTGGCTAATCTCATAAACCCTACGGTATAGAGACTCCATTTAAACTGCATTTCAAAGCCCTCAACGGTGCCAGGTGTGTTAAGTATTTTTTGTTTTCATTGAATTTGTCTTTTTTAAGAAGTTGACGTTTAACCCTTTGAGGACCAGGCCCAAAATGACTCAGTGGACCGCGCAAATTTTGATCTTTGCGCTTTCGTTTTTCCCTCCTCCCCTTCTAAGAGCTCTAGCACTTTCAGTTTTCTATCTACAAGGCCATAAAATGGCTTGTTTGTTACAGGAATAGTTGTACTTTGTAATGGTGTCTTTCATTCTACCATAACATGTATGACGGAATCCCAAATATATTATTTATGAAGATATAAATAGGTGAAATCGTAAAAAAAGAATGCAATATGGTAACGTTTGGGGGGGTTCCTGTGTCTACGTAATGCACTATATGGAAGCAAACCCAAAAAACAAGAAAACAAATGCAAGACCAACAATATGAAAAATGATCTTTTATTGAATATATTCAAAAATCAACTTATGTTAAAATACATGTGATGGGAGCTGGAGCTATTATAAATCCCCAACAGAAAGGTGGAAAAGTAGGCTACACATCATAAAATGACAAATCATGTGATCCCACAGGACCAATCAGATACATACCCCCACATGTGCGTCTCATTCAAATTAAGAGTCCATAAGCGTAATACCGGCAAAACCGGAAGTGACGTTACCGGGTCATGTGATACAACCCGGTCATGTGATGGATATTGTAATCAATGTAATGGATATACCCAGTTTATAAAACCGCTCCATACCGCACCTATCCACCCCCCTTGAATCGCATAGCTAGTTAGTCATCCCCACATATGAAAACATTTGTTAATTCCCAATATACATAGATTGTGGAACCGGAAGTGTCACTCCATCACCTTTGAAAGTAAAGGAGTAGTATACTATACCATATGTCCTTGCTCGAAAATATATGTAGGCATGACATCGCGTCAATTAAAACGTAGAGTCAGGGAACATGTTTTGGATATACGTGCAGCGAAGAACACAACAGATATTGCCGAGTTGAAGACAATACCTAGACATTTCAAGCAAGCACACAATTGTGATGAAACATTATTGAGAGTTAGGGGCATTGATTGTGTTTACATCAATGCCCGGGGAGGTGATTTAAAACAACGCCTGGCTCAAAAAGAGACAAAATGGATATATCTATTAAATACAATAGCCCCCATGGGTCTTAATGAAGGCAACAGTTTTGTACCCTTTTTGTGATAATATCATACAGTTTCTCCATCTTCCTCTTGTTCTCCTTTCTATTTTTAGGTCCTTTTATAGTGTTGGGCTTAGGTATTTCTGCCCAATGAACTATGTATGAAGTTCCTCCAATGTCCGGCCAGTTGGAATGCTCTATCACTGGTCCTTTGTTCTGCGTTCTGCTTCGTTTTTAATTATTTCCTTTTCCCTTTCCTTGGTTTTAACTATTTTATACTGCCTCTTTTGAGGCATTTTATCTTTAGATTTTCTAATAAAACATATTTTATGTTTCCAATTTCTTGTAGGTATTTTATGATAAAGGGATAGACCAATACTACCCTCCCCACTTTTCCATTTGCTTCTCTCCTCATGTGGATTGCATAAATGAGACCCAGTATACCTACCAGTTGTCTTGGACCCTTCTACCTTCTTCCTCCGTTGTGGAATTGGTGGCGAAGGGTGACGCACCCTCGGAATGACTGTTTACATGGAGCACTGGACACTTTGTACACTTGGCACACTTTGTAGATTGTTTTGGACATCCAGGGCTGTAGCTGTTGTATGTTATTGGCACATGATAGATTGGTACACGACATAGGATGGAAGTACAGTATGAAATGCACTTTGCACTTATAAGAGTGGATAGATCCTTTATATATTTATATTTATCCTTATTATTTTTTTATAATCGGGTATAGTTGCAATGTCTGTACTGTGGCACTGGGCATTATTTGCTATTCAACAAGGTTGATCTTCTCTATTTATTTATTTATTTATATGTATCTTGTATATGTGTATTTATGCACTATTTATGCACTTTCTACTACTTGTATGTAGATATATCTATTTAAATTTGTTATTTGATTCTGCTATGGTCTATTTACATTCTAATTTGATAGATTTGTTTATATTTTTATCATTCAATTATGTAGAATGGCCTTGATTCATAATTATTTGGCACAATATCAATTATGTAGAAGGATCTTGGGTATTATACACTATTCACACATTCTTCTCACTTCACTCATACAACTATTTTTAACACACATACACAATTTCATTTGTATCTTTATATATTTTTATATATAGAAACAGATTGCTGATCTCTGGGAGACCAGCCAAATGACAACACTGTCGGCTGCTAGTAAAATCGCTCAATGCAATGAAGTCCTAGGTGTATTGCCCCCTGGGAAACATGAACATGCAAAAGAAGAGCCCATGGAGCCTCATTGAAGAGTCTAAAAACACAGGACTAGCCAGATATCCCTCCGGGAAGGACCCAGCCAAGGGGTAGCTCCTGTTAGGAAACCACCAAAACCACCATACTAAGTGGCCCTATAAGTCAATTTAATGACAAGGGATAAACCAAGGCTAGGTAACCATCCACACACAGCTGTTTCGGGGTGTTGCCCCTCATCAGTGCGGAGCAGGATTCTGGCTAGGTGGGAGCAATGCCTAGTAGAGCCATAAGAGAAACAGATTGCTGAACTCAGGGAGACCAGCCAAACGACAACACTGCCTGCTGCTAGTGAAAGCGCTCAATGCAGTGAAGTCCTAGGTATATATATTTTTATATATACACATACTTTGTCTCTTTAAAAATTATTTTCACAATATCCAATAAGCACGTAATGATTAGACAATGTATGGTAATATTTAATGATGCCATCACCACTGCGTTTTTAACCACACAATCATACACCTATTCAATTACACTCTATGCCCACTCACACACATATGATATACATTCACTCATAATAATTGCATATCTTTCATTGTTATGATTTATCACTGTTACATGCAATAAACATCACTTTTTTTATTTTCATTGGGTATTTGCTTACCATTAATTGTTTATTTATCTATTATTTATTTTTTATTCACTTTTTTCCACTTTCTTTCTTTTTTATTTTTTTTATATATATTTTTATAATTTTTTAATTTATTTTATATTGGTATACACGTGTACACTAATTATCATGCAGCAATGTTTTAGAGTTTCACGCCATACACATCTGGGATAGGTGAGTATTAGTAGTCACTTTGTTCACTAGCATGTCACACTTCACTGCACTATGGCTTGGGCACTTGTTTTCACTGTTTGGGTAGTTTTCGCACGGTCACTTGTATTTTTCACTTACGCAGGGAATTGCGGTTACATGACCACTCTTCATCATAGGCATAGCATTGATCAGTGTTATCGGTGCTCTGCTCATCGAGCCTGCCTGTGCAGGTTCAGTGACCAGAGCGGTGATCAGACCGCACGGAGGCAGGTGAGAGACCTCCGGCGGTCCATTTTAATTATCAAGACCCCCGCAGTCACACTTTGAGGGTACCGATTGGTGAGTGACAGGTGACTCCCCCTGTCACTTACACTTAAATGCCGGCCGCGCCGCGATCATGGTGTTTAAGGAGTTAATGTCATTACCTGTGAGTTGTCAGCTGCTGATTTCAGCCGGTTTCCACCTGCTATGAAGCGGGCTCCGCTCCGGAGCGTGCTTCATAGCTCGGGACATTCCAGTACGTCCAGGGTCGTCTGAGCACAGACTTCCAGAACGTACAGGTACATCCTAGGTCGTCTAGAGGTTAAAGGAAAGTGCCATGAAAAACTTTTTCCCAGTAATTGAAGCACATTACAAAGTTATATAACTCTGTAATATGTTTCAATCACCTGTCTGCCTCCCTTCCCTGTCTCCCCCCCCCCTCCACCCCCCACCAGGAAGTGCACTTAACTCACACAGATCTGATTACTGTCGTCACCATCACCAGGCAGCTCCTTCTTGTTACGATGAGTCATTAGCAGGAGGGCTGCTCTAGGTCCTGTTACACCAGCCTCCCCCTCCTTGTCAGGTGACTCTGCTTGCTCAGCTTATCTTCTTGACTCCTTCACTGAGTCCACGGCAGCAGGAGAGAGGGTATGAGGGGAGGGGGGAGCTGCCTAAGTGCCAGAGTCAGTCTGAGGGAAGATAAGCAAGTGAGATGTGACAAGTGATGGCTTGCAGTTGTTCAGCCAATGGGAGCTGAGCAAGCTGAGTCACCTGACAAGGCAGGGGAGGGGGGAGGTTGTGTAACAGGAGAAGGAGCTGAGAGAAGAGCTTGGTGACGGTGACGACAGTCATTAGGTCTGTGTGAGTCAGGACACTTCCTGGTGGGGGGTTGAGGGGGGAAAAGGCAGGGAAGGGAGGCAGATAGGTGATTGAAGCATATTACAGAGTTATATAACTTTGTAATGTGCTTCAATTACTGGGAAAAAGTTTTTCATGGCACTTGTCCTTTAAAGACCAAAAATTTCCCATATAAATGAATGGCAAAATTCGAACAGCAAACAGCACAGCCCTAACCAGTCAATCACAGTACATATGCAAAATGACAGAAATGTTGAAGCCAATCGAAACTTGCAGGTCCTTCACTCAATGCCTGACAATATCCACCTAGTCACATGTCCCCTATTAGCCAAGGGAAGATGGTAGGTATTTACATTTTTGTCTCACTGATATAAATACAGATTTCCACAGTTTCAGCAATTTTATCATTATAAGGCTGCTGTGGATGGCACTGTCAAAAGCACGGTGCCAAATTCGATCCTCAAGGACAGATACCAAATTCACTCTTAAAGGGCCGAAAACAAAGTCGCTCATAAAGTGGCAGTACCAAAGTCGCTTATAAAGGAATGGTGCCAAAGTCGCTCTTAAAGGGATAGTGCCAAAGTCACTCCTAAAGGGCCGGGGCCAAATTATATATGCAATGCTCAGATTGCATATACTAATGAATGCTGTGCCATAGCATAGTATTGATCAGTACTATTGGCAATCAGGGCATAATCTGCCTAAGAGAAGATTCTACGCACAGATCGCTGATCCAACAGGACGGAGGTAATTGTTTTACCCCTGCCTGTCAGTGTAAGTAATGTGTGACCACGGCTGCCCCACACATTTAAAACACTTTCACTGCAGGAAGGTATACATATATGTTCCTTTTTTGGGGGGCATGTGCAATAGGAACATATACTGTATATAAGCATTGTGAACATGAAGAGGTTAAGGTTGTTGTCAGGACAAAGAGGTACAGATACAACAAGACAGTGGGCCCTAGGTCTGAACCCACCCACTGTCCCTGCCTACTCTCCTTAGTCGGCCCTAGGTGGCCGTGGACAACCACATAGACGTTCCCTACGCTAAATGCGTGCACACGGAACAAGACAGACAAATAAACACAAAAGAATAGTCAAACAAGCTGAGTCAAATCCAAACAGGCAGCGCAGTACAGAGTCAGTAATGGTATAGTAAAAAAAGTCAGGCAGGAGGTCAGATAACAAGTCGAGTAAACAGAGGGATTAGGAACGGGGATCACAGGAGAAGACAGGGAAGCTAAGACCAGGGAGTTAACTGAATAGCCAGCGCTGGGACTCAGCTTTGTTTTATGCTGACCAAGAGCCCGGTCCGTATCCCCATTGGAACGGCACTCTGATCTACCAGGTTACAGACAGGCAGAGAAACCTGTTAATCACAGAGACAAGACAGGTGCATAATCAAGTCCAAAAGCTTCTCAGCTTAAATCCTGCATTGCCGAAAACTGAGAAGCAATCGGGTGTGGCACATAAAAGCAAACACCAGGCCCAGTTCACACCAGGAACTGCAGATACCTGACAGTTGTCTTTACACATTGTAATTTATTTTTTTCTACTGCATCTTTTATTTGCAGTAATGTATCATTTATTGTGTTACTGCATGATTTTGTTATGTTTCTACATCAATTTATTGTGTTACTGCAATGAAATTCCAACATGTATGAACATAGCTTACATTTTTTCTTTATGGTTGCAAATGCACATAAACTAATATTAGATAGATAGATAGATAGATAGATAGATAGATAGATAGATAGAATTGCATTACATATCTTAAGACATTATATTGTAATCCTAATGGAATATAAAGGACACTGTAAGTGATATGTCCCAATAAAAGAATCTTTTGCTAACAAATATGAGATCAAATTGCACGGCTTTTACAGAGATTTAGTACATTCTAATGACAAAGTTCCCAGGAATATTGTTGGGTAACAGTGCTCATTATTTACTCGGTTTACAAGGTCATTTGAAAAAGGGATTCATTAATGGTGTATTAAAGTAGTGAAGTGAATTCAATTCTCAATGCCAATATAATCTAGAAACTATCCTCCAAATGCTCTCATTAGTCACAGAAAGCCAAGGACAGATTCTATGGAAGCAGCACATTTTTACATTGGGTATGGTTGAGAAATTCAAGCTCACGTTGACCCCATCCATCATTTCTATGGACCAGTAGAACATAAAGATTAACATTAGTATATTATTGCAGGTCATGACAGTCAAAGTTAAGTAAAAACAAAGTAAACAATACAATGGGATATGGTAGTGAATCTTGAATGTAATGTCTAATTATTAACCGGACTGTCCAATGATTACATATTGATAAACACAGACATGGAACAGGATAAAAAAATGTACATACCCTTCAGTTGACCAGTACTATAGTGCTACCCCTGCTCTGGTTTAAGCTAGCAGAAATTCTTCTGTGATGATGTCCCAAGACATTGAGCATGTGACTCTGCAAACAGTCACTGGTTTCTTGAGTCTCTCCATGCATATACTACAAATGACTCCTGACACGAATGCTAGGCTTTAGCTTCAAGTATTCAATGTACAAGTGCACAGTAGACATCATTGCAGCACTTTTGATGGGAGATACTGGAGCTGTTGGGGGTGCGAACTGAGGGGGAGAAAAATAATATATATATATATATACTGTATATATATTAAAGATGAGCAAACCGGGTTCGGGTTCGATCGGAACCGGAACTTTCAGTATTTGATTAGCTAGGGTTGCTGAACTTGGATAAAGCTCTAAGGTTGTCTGGAAAACATGGATACAGCCAATGACTATATCCAGGTTTTCCACATAGCCTTGGGGCTTTATCCAACTTCAGCAGCTACTGCTAATCAAATGCCGAAAGTTCGGGTTCGGATCGACTCGAGCATGCTCGAGGTTCGCTCATCTCTAATATATATATATATTTACCCCATTACATCTCAAATCTACCTGTCAGTTTCCCTATACATAAATTCCTTTGTGTCAAGATATTACTGCGATGCACTGTGAGTTTCCCAAGCACAGTCTGCCTTGTGGTGGGCTCTGGTGTAAAACCAAGAGCTCCTTAGACTCTATTCCTTGGAGACGGTACATAAGCACTCCTCAGTGATCCAGGGGATCCACTTCCTCATGCCTGACCTATCCGTTACACCCCCTAGTATAAGTAAGAGAAGTCAGGAGGAGGAGTTGTCAAAGAAAGGTTCAGCTATCTAAAATTAAAGGGCACTTTTTTGTGGGAAAATTATATAGGAAAACTAGTAATTTAAGTAAACTGCTACTCATTCTAGTCTAACGGCCCTATTCCACGGGCCGAAAAACGATGTAAACGAGCACCGATCTGCTAGATTGCCGCTCGTTTACTGGGCCTATTCCACGGCCCAATGATCGTTGAGCGAGAGCTGTAGGGACATCGTTACTGATTTCCTTGCAGCCCTTGCAGCAAACATTACCTTTCCCGGCCAGTGATTGGCTGAGCGGTCTGACTGCTCTGTCAGGCCGCTCCGGAGCTGCTGATGCTGCGAGCGGGACCCGGGGAGGAAGACGGAGTGCAGGAGAATCCCGAACAGGTAATGTATGCTGCGGTTCTCAAATAGTCAGTTGCCCGCCGTGCACCGCTATTCCAGCGTAGGGATGCGTGGTGGGGGACCGATGATTTTAGGTGTGGCCCTAAATAACGATCAGCCGATGACACGATCATTTTCTCTATTCCACAGAGCGATAATCGGCGAATTGGGGCGGAATGGGGCCATTTCGGCCGATTATCGCTCCTGTGGAATCGGCCCCTAAGTAGCCATGTGGGTGGTCTGTTCATTAATTGTCAGCTGTGTATGTGTGCATATAGAGGAACTTTGGAACACTCTTTCAGCCAATAACCAGCCCGTGTTAAAATGTCAGCGGTCAGACGAGGAGCAGGATAACATTCACTCATCAGTTGATCTCATCTTTTGAGCAGCCCTAAAAATTATTGTTTATCTGCCGCACATCTTCCTGTGTAAACAGAAGATGTGCAGGTGATAATGTTTTTGAATGGTTGCATGAACAATACAGGGATGTGGCACAGCCATTCCACTAGTTGTACCACCCTCGCTGATTGGCACTTGTTTGCTTCCGTAGATGGCCCCATATCAGGCCACCTAAAAGAGCCTTAGTGAGCAGGCCTGGAATTTTTCTAGGTAGTCTGTGCAGTGGTCACCCAGTCCTCAATACTGTCACTGAATTGAACGTGAATTTATCTCACATTATGCAGCACTGTATAATATAGGAGCATAGTACACTAGTGCAGATTTTATTCTACAGATTTATAAAAGCAAATTGGTATAGAAGAGAACGCTGGCCATATTAGTGGCCTTTAAGGTGTTTAGCTATATAAAACTGTTGAAGAACAGCACATTATTTTAAAGCTACATTTTCTCTTGTTCATAAAGTAAAAGTGAAATTCATAAATCCTTTAGTCAGTTGTAAGTAGATAATTTCTTTAAAATAAAAATATAATTAAAAATAATAATGACGCTATAGATCATGGGTGCACATCAAAGGGTGTAAACTATACGCTGGTATAAATTTCCAACAGCAACTAATCACAGCTCAGCTTTCATGTTACCAGAGCTGAAAGCTGAGCTGTGATTGGTTGCTGTGGGCAGTTTACACCAGTCTATATTTATCACCCATTGATAATATGAATTTGGCGACAGAATAGACTTCTGAGCACCCATTTTCTCTGTTCCCATACAGCACATATGGTTCCTCTCTATAGAGTTCATCTCTAGTAAGAGACCCATCTCCATAGATCTACTAAATTCAAAATATATTTACAGTGGAGAAATTAGTATCATGCATAGTGCTGCACAATGTCATTTCTAAAAAAAATTATAATAAATAATAAAAATAATAAAAAAAAACACATTTACCTTTAAATAATTACACAAAATAGTTAATATAAATTGTCATATTCAATTTCATATATTTCATGCGTGTACAAATAGTTTGAATATATAAATATTTCTCTCAAACTATGGGCCCACATTTATTAGTCCTACAGGAAATATTTGCAAATTAATCTTCTTCAAAGGAAAAAGAGTAGAAAACTAATTATACATTTCTCAGTATACCCTATATGTCACAAAGATGATGAAAAAAAGTTTACCAGCACATTTTATCCCTTTGCAAAGGCATATGCTCTGTGTAAATGCAGCTAAACCTCTCCATTTTATCTTTCATTGTATGATCTTCTTTTCTATCATCTATTAAATATATTTATCCACTGTGTTAATATTGTACATAATTGCATAATGTAGAAAATCAGCATACATAATGAGTGTTCTCACCTAATACTTGATAAGTAATAAGGTTACTTTCAATATCACAGTGGCAATAATGTAATCTGTCAGATCAGAGCCTTTTTATCCTTTAATTTGTTCAAAGTCTTTTTCTGCCTGTGATGCTATTCTTTGATGTTACATCAAATGAAAAAAGATTAAAGTGTAACAAGAATTTATCACTGCTGACATATTTGTGACTTAGGACCATCAAATTTTTTCATATATATATTTTTTTTTCATATATATATATTTTTTTTTATTTATTTATTGAGTTTTTTTTTGTTGTTTTTTTTTTTGCTGTGGCCGAAAGCCAGATGTTCTCATACATTAACAAATGACAGCCCCCATGAAGGTGTTTGTCAAAGTCTACAATTTTTAGTAACATTGTGTTATTGTATTTCATTGAACCATTACATATGCACAATAACAGCAACTTTTCGTCATAGTTAGTATCATAGTAGTTTAGTAAACATCACAAGCTGCAATAACTAAACTTTTCTGGAATGGCTAACAAACAATAGAAGTTACTACAGAGCTCATAACTGGATTGATTGACTTTTGATTATTATTTTGATATATTTCAACTAATTCCTGGTAACATGAGAAAAATAAACACAGAAAGGGGAGCCGTGTAACTGCAAGTCTTCACATTGATGTATTATCTTGATTTGATTACTGTATGTGAAAAAGAACATTGCAATGTACTGACTGTGATAAACTACATGTCTGATCATAATAGAGGCAGCAAAGTGAGAGTGTACACAGAAAATCCCCCAGGCAATCCAGATATGTTCTATAGTGGTAACTGGCAACCCTTCTATTGTGAGCATTAAATAATTAGCAGATATTTTAAGAACAAAAATAATATGTTATAGCTTTGATATTGTCTTTCAATCCTACCTGGAGGTATACTGATACCACATCAGATATCAGGATATTAAAAAAACACAATCTTTCTTCTCTGTTGTTTCATTTCACTCGTAATGCTTCTCAGCATATAAGATATGTCAGGACGCATTCTATAGAATTGCCATCAGCCAAATTATCATCATGACATTTACCTGCCCTATTAATTAGGACCTGGCTAATGAATATGTCAGTAAGGGGCTACAACCCACCCAGCAATTCAGGGGCGGACCCAGACTGCAAACGGCCCCTTTGCAAAAAATGTGTTTGGGCCCCCATAACCTATTTGTTTCTCCACCTTTCTGCCATAAAGGCACACATATATGTACGTCCGGGTATCCGGTGTCCTGGTTTCTCGTGAGGGTCCTACAGCACAGCACAGAAGCCAGGAACCACTAAAGGACTGTACTGCAGTCTGTGCAGGCCCCAGTGTTGGACTGGGGTACCTGTGGCCCACCAATAGAACTGATCAAAGGGGACACCTGAATAAAGAACCCGTCAGAAGCGTCAAGCTGACCTGGTCCCACCCTGTACTGATGTATTTGTGACAACTCTCGAAATAACTACAACAATCAGAATGCCTTAAACTTATGAAGCTCTCAGAGAATGCTGGAAGTTGTAGTTTCCAAAAGGACAACCCCTTGAGTTGTCTGCTCATTTGTACTTCCTATCCCAAAACATCCTGAGTACATCAGACTGCAGTAAATGCTGGGATTTGTGGTGTTTGCAGCTGTTGTACATGGAGGGTCCTGGGTGCACTGTACACTGGATTCTGTGTGGGAGTTTAGAATATATAGCTCAGAGTGTGGAAGTGACCCCAGAACAGCACTAATAGGGGACAGAACAAATGGGCCCCCTAATCAGTGCTGGGGTACAGGTGGGATACATGTACTGTATGTGGCTGCATAAGAGGGAGACATGTACTGTATGTGGCTGCACAGGTGGGATACATGTACTGTATGTGGCTGCACAGGTGGAAGACGTACTGTATGTGGCTACAAAGAATGGAGACATGTACTGTAAGTGGCCGCACAGGTGGGAGACATGTACTGTTCATGGCTGCACAGGTGGGAGACATGTACTGTCTGTGGCTGCACAGGTGGGAGACATGTACTGTCTGTGGCTGCACAGGTGGGATACATGTACTGTATGTGGCTGCTTAGGAGGGAGATGAAAGAAAAACTATGCTGCAGGGGGAGGGGGCACAGATATTGGCAAAGAAAGGCATAAACTTACAATCAAACATCAGCATCAGAGGGTGAAGGGTGAAGCAGTTGCTCCTCTTCACAGTCCCACACCTGACAGTCATAATCCTGCAGGATCCCTCCAGCCCCTGTCACCACATGTTCTCTCCCCATCACACAAGGTATTCTGGACAGTGGAGTACAGGAGGGGGAGGGGTTGTCAGTAGCAGTGTGCAGGAGGAGAGAGGAGAACCAGCCCTGGAAGGGCACAGCATCCAGTGACTAAGTGGGCCCCACAGGAGCAGGGGGCCCGCACTTCCAGAGTGCTTATACCACCTAGGGGGCCCACTACAGACATGTGCCATACTGACCTGACACTTAAGAGTCTGAGCCAGGTGGCCCCTCTATTGGCCTGGGCCCCTGTGCAGCTGAACAGGCTGCACAAGTGATAAGTCCGCCTCTGCAGCAATTACTGCGTTATTTAATAAAAACTTGAGAAGCTACTAAGCTCGTTTTTACCTTAGTATGAATGGCCACCAGATAACTCTGTAGACCCGAATATCCGCATTAACAGAGGAGCTCGCTGCTGATCCATCAGCAGACCGTCATGGCAGGAACACTTTAATTCCTTCATGACCAAAGGTCATTGATGCACGGATGTCCAGGTCACATTGACACAGTGGTCCTCTTTACCTTCTAAGCGCCATAATGCTTACAGCAGCACTAGTTGGGAGCTCATTTTTTGCACAATAAGCTGTAGTTTTTATTAGTATCATACTGGTGTAAATAGATTTTTTTTAATCGCTTTTTACACATTTTTTATGATATATAATTTAAAAATTAGCAAGCCTGGTGCTTTTTTTCCCTCTTTTTGTTTTCACTGTTCACCATGTTGGAACAATATAGTTATATTTTAATAAATCTGATAATTCCACAGGCTACAATATCAATTTTTAATTACATATTTTTATTACATATTTATTGGAAGAGGGTTTAAAAAAAAATATTTTACGCATTTTCTTTTTACTCTTTGAGGCTATGTTCACATATAGGGGAAGATTTATCAAACATGGTGTAAAATTAATCTGGCTCAGTTGCCCCTAGCAACCAATCCACGTCCACGTTTCATTCTTCACAGACTCTTTGGAAAATGATAGGTGGAATCTGATTGGTTGCTAGGGGCAACTGAGCCAGTTTCACTTTACACCATGTTTGATAAATCTCCCCCATAGTTTTGCTCAGTCTTTTTTCAACCAACATCAGGAGTGGAATTGACAGGGCAAAATTATAATACAACGATTTGTACAGTTTCTATGTTTTCAATTTACTACTGGCTTTGGTTGAAAAAAGACTGAAGGAAATACTATTGTTCAGCTATTGCTATAGAAATTACTATGTTCAATATAAGTCCCTCTAGGGGACTTATACAGTATAAGCAATCATTAGATTGCATATACTGATCAATGCTATTCCATTGTGTAGCACTGATTGGTATTATCAGATCTCTTCTAATACAGCCTGCCTGAGGTAATTATTACTCCTCCACCTGTCAGGAAATGTGATCAGGAGTCCCACAGTCACGCTTTGGGGGTCCCCATCAGTCAATAACAGGTACTTCTCCCTTAAAAACTGCTATTGCTATAGATAACAGCATTTAAGGGGATAATGGCAGGCAGCTGCATGATTGCAACTGCCTGTGATTATCCTGGCTCCTGGTAAACTGAAGCAGCTCCCCCCCCCCCCAAACACGTTAAAACCCCTTCACGCCAGGAAAGTTTATACATATTCCTTCTGCATGGGGCATTGGCCTGGGTATATAGCCATATGGTTGATGTAAAGTGTGAAGGAGTTCTAAAATTACTAAAAATGGCAGCAATTTTTGGATGTTACATGTATTTACACGTAGTGTTTTATTCTATGGCGTTTTTCACATAGCAAATCATGTAATTTATATACTTTATCGCATGATTTGCTACAAGCAGGACTGTGGAGTCAGAGTCGTGGAGTAAAACTCTCTCACATTTAGTTAGAAATGGTGAAGCATTTCCTCTATATTTCAGTAATAAAGCACTTGCCCAAATACATAGGGATGGTAAGGGAAAAAATGACAGTATCTATTTGGCAGCTTGTTTCTGAGCTGGAAGAGTCAATTGTGTGGGGGAGATCAGTGCTGTTCTCTTTCTGGATGTTGGATGTTTGTATATGAGCTGCAGTGTAGTATGAAGTTATCTTGTGTAATATAGAGGAGGAGAAGAAGCCCTAAGTAGTGAGTGTAGCAGTAAACTCTGTCCTCAATGTGCTGTTTTCTCTCTAGGAGAAGATTGCGTTTTTTCTTCAGTGCGCTATGGCTGCAGCAGGCTGCATTTGTGTTTGAGTGAGAGGTAGAAATTAAAGGGGTATTCTTGATATAAGTGAAAAATCCAAGAGGGTACAAAAGGTGGTGAGGTTATAATAAAGAAGTCCTATTTACCCATCCCTATGCCCCTGCAGTGCAGTTTCAAAGCTCATGGTTCCCCGCTAGACTACCAATCCGGTGATGTCACGGCCCCGCTCAGAAATGACCACTCAGCCAATCAGTGATTGAGGCGGGACACAGTTAAAGTCACTTACTGGCTGAGCAGGTAGTTCTTGTGGGGGCGCGATGATTCAGGAGCTCGGATGCAGACAGAGAGCTGTTAAATCTGGGCCTATGTCTGACCTCTATATTACAGGTATCTGGCAGTTTTTCTTTGTGTATGGTGAATATTTAATTTAGAAACAAAGAAGATGTTCATCTAGTCTAGATTTGAGTTCTTCAGGACATGGAGGCTTTGGAGTTGGAGCTGCAGCTTACTGACTCCACAGTCCTGGTTACTAGACATCATAAAACCATAATCCACATTAAAGGGAACCTGTCACATGGAGGCTTGATTCACACATAGTATTTTGGTTCAAATTCTCTGATTGAAAATTTTGGCTAAAATACTAACTAGATTACAAGCCAAATTACAGAACAAACTAAGAAATTATGTATTTAAGTCCTATCAGCAGACGGCATGGTATAGAGCAGGAACAGCTGGGTAGATTTACATATAGTTTTGTGAGTAAAGCTCTGGAATAGCATGTCATTTATTCTTGTAAATCTCTTTATTCTGAGCAAAGTAGTCATGTGGGCAGTGCTACTCACTGGTTGACTGAACCTCTACATTCACATTTATACACAAAAAGCTGTCAAAAAGTGATGAGCATCCCCACTTTACTAGAAAGCCAAGAATGAGAGTGGTTTACACAAATCAAAAATATACTTAACTGGAAAGTGGAAAGAAATAAAAAATAAAGAAAAAGGAAAAAAAAGTGTTAACCACCACTATGTAGAGAGATGTGCCACATGAATTATAATATATTACAGCATTCAGAAAATTCTCCAGGCAATTCATTACAGTAAAGTCACCTTTATTAATATCTAAAATAGCCATACTCCTTATTCATACAATTTTCTTGCTAATATTTATATAATATGCCAACTCTCTTTCTCCTGTCTTTGACAATGAAAATAAATTAGCCCAGTAATGATATCCATGTGTATTCTTGCTATGTAAATTGGAGATTTGACACTGCTTAGACTTGTTATGTTTAATAACAGTACTAGAATCTACACATTTTTATGGTTGTCTTGGTTTTTATTAAAAAGAAACTGTTTTTTACATGAATGTTTATTCATTGTAAATTTACCATTTTTATATTAAAGGGTGCCTTCACACATACCGACTCGCAGCAAAAAACTCGCTGCGAGTTTCTGCTACGAGCCGAGGTCCTGGAAGGCCCCTATCACTACATACAAACAGTGGTCTGAAAGACCGCTGCGTGTATGTAATGCAGCCGCCCCTTAACCCCTTCGGCAGTGTGTTGCCCAGCCGCAGCCACTGATTGGCTGGGCGGCAGAGCAGGACCCCGGGACTCCGTGCAGCCATGGCCAGGTAATGTATGGAGACAGCGGTGCGGGAGCGGTACGGGAGCCGAAGGGGTTAAGGGGGCGGCTGCATTACATACACGCTGCGGTCTTTCAGACCACTGCTTGTATGTAGTGATAGGGGCCTTCCAGGACCTCAGCTCGTAGCAGAAACTCGCAGCAAGTTTTTTGCTGCGAGTCGGTATGTGTGAAGGCACCCTAAAGGTTTCAGCAGGAGATAATATTTATCTACATGGTGTTTGGTTAATCTATGGCACTTTCATCAGAAGGACTTTACAATTAATGTTGTTCAGCGTTCAGCATATTTACCATATTTCTGCTAGTGCATATAAAACAATAAACATTCTATGCTTACCTCTCTGCGCTCCCCCAGTATACTGTTGCAGTGTTGCTGATGTCCTAAGCTAACTGCAGAGCCTCTACTTCCGAAACAAACTCATTGTCAGGATAGCCCCATTGCCAGTGATTGGCTAAGTAGGGCTGTCAATCCTGAAACAAGTTTGTCTCGAAAGTTAAGGCTCTTCAGTCAGCAGGGGGACCCCATCAACACCAAAGGAGAACACCTATAGAGTGCAGACAGGTAAGCATAACATGTTTATTGTTTGATACGCACAAGCAACAATATATTGAAAAACACCAGACAACCACTTTAATTATTGTTAAGTCTATGGAAATGGAGGTCTCCCTATATCTCAAGCTGGGAAATATTTGTTTTTCTCTATGTTTGTTTGTCACTTTTTTTTTTAAATAAGAGAAGCCAAACTAAATCAATAGGTCATTAATGTCTAGTCATTAGCCTTGATTTCTGCCATTTTCCTGCCATTAAGATGAATAAAGGATCTCCAGATCTCCAGACAGCTCTGCAACCACTTCATTGTTTAACTAATTAAAGTCTTGTACATGCAGATGTGTGTTCTTAATATCACTAGAAAATATCCTGAATTTGTGATGCATTCTGCATGAAAAGTCGTCAACTTGCCAAGTTAAGCTTGCCATACTTTACGCTCAAAATGTGTGCCAGAAAATAACAGGCACCATTTTAAAATTACCTCTGAGAGGCATATTTTGTTAGCTTATAGTCCAAAATAATGGGTTGCACAAAGAGTGGTAGAAAATTGAGTGCAATATGTACAAAATAGCTCATGTGCCCAAATTTTGGAGCAAAACCAATTTGTTTTCTGTACTCATGGATGCCATGATGGCGATAGTGGAACAGATGCAAGGCCTAACGCTGCTGGTGTTCAACAGCAGGACACTTCTGCAGCAGTGGTGGCTAACATAGTTTTTATGGAACTTCCTGTCCAACGCCCGGACAGGTTTTCATGAGAAAAAAAGGTATTTTGGCCTACCTTGAGGATGGATGCTTGTATTTTCATCTCCGTCCATGATCTTCATAGAATGGGGAGCAATGTGTATTAATCATCTCATGCTGTTAGACTGGACAGATGTTACAGGGAGAGGTGAAGACATAGGTCTGCCACCCCTATGCCATAACAAACTACTTACCCTGCTGCGACAAAACCAGTTGTTCCACCTGTGGAATATATGTAGCTTGGAGTTGCTTCTTCAAGTGAATTTCCCAGGGGACAATGCATCTAGGTTTTCACTGTGTTGAGTGCTTTTACTAGTGTTTTCTTTAGCTGGTCTCCTTGAGATCAGTGATTGTTTTACCATGGTGGCGTACTAGGCATTGCTCCTGCCTAGTCAGGATCCTGCTCCCTACTGGGGAGATGCAACACCTTGAAACAGCTTTCTGTGGATAGATACCTGGCTTTGGTATTTCTCTTGTCAAATCCTCAGACTTGTAAATTGAGTTGGATATGGACTAAAAAGGCCACTTAATATGTTGATTTTAGTCGTCTCCTTACAGGAGCCATCCTTGGCTAGGTCCTGCCCTGAGGGATATCATGCTAGCCTCGTGTATGAGAGGATGCTCCACTGACTCTTTTTGCCTATTTGGCTCGAGTGAATGCAGAGTTTAGATCCCTAACTTTGTGACATTCATATGTTCCCTAAGCCTTATTTTTATCTAAGGCCTGAAAGGGCTGGCCAGGGGACTGTCACCCAACATCTCTGACTCCACCCCTCTGGGTAGAGCATCAGTCATCCTCCTCAACCATCAAAGGAACATACCTGAAAATATCAAAAGGATACTTCCTCATGTGCCCTGGCGAAGGTACGGGCCCCAGTCCTTCTTCATAATTCTTATCTCACTGGTCTGATTCTTAGCATATCAAACATTATATGCCCTAGATATTCAGAATATGAGATCCCCCTTATGTGATGCCAAGGACAGGTAGACAGACCATGTCCCCACCATACCCAATGCTATGGAATTGTTTCTATGGCTATACATTTTATTTGGAGCAAATTATGAAAGATCCCATATTCCCATTTATTTTCTGAAAGAGAATCCACTCTCTGCTGGCATGATCGCCAGGTCTGCCTTGGAGATGCGGTCTCCACCATCTAACCTCTTTTTTACAGCTCCATACTTATTGCCCCTTGTAGAGAGCATTTTGCCTTTTCCACAAGCTAAACATACAACCTGACACCATACCAATCAATAATTGCATATCATTAACTTAAATCAGCTCTGGGCTTGCACACAAATTCTGTTACACTTCATATATAAAGAATCAATTGTAAAAACACATATAAAAGACCACCACATACTGTAAAACATCACTTATCACATATTACATGAATAAAGAAAGGACTGTCTACATTCCTCACACTGGGTCTACCCATGTTGCCTCTTTCTGACTCCTTTTGGTGGTTGTTAGAGATGAGCGATCAGTGAAATATTTGAATTTTCAAATATCGAGTCAAGTAGACCCAAATACTCGACTATTCGATCAAATATCAAATCAAATTAGAGTTTATGGGAGAAAAATGCTCGACACTTGGAAATCAGAATTCGACCACTTAACCCCTTCGTGCTGCAGCTAGTTTGGGCCTTAATGACCAGGCTAATTTTTCAAAATCTGACCTGTCTCACTTTATGCTCTTATAGCTCAGTGATGCTTTAACGTATGCTAGCGATTCTGAGATTGTTTTTTTGTGACATATGGCACTTTATGTTAGTGGCAAAATTTGGTCACTACTTTGTGTGTTTTTTGTGAAAAACATCAAAATATCATGAAAAATTTTAAAAAATTTGCATTTTATGAACTTTGAAATTCTCTGCTTCTAAAAAAAGAAAGTCGTAGCACATAAATTAGTTACTAAGTCACATTACCAATATGTCTTCTTTATTCTGCCATAATTTGGTAAACATATTTTACTTTTTTAGGGTGTTATGGGGCTTAGAAATTTATCAGCAAATTATCACATTTTCGTGAAACTGATTTTTTTAGGGACCAGTTCTTATTTTAAATGGATTTAGAAGTCTGGTATCCTGAAAACCCCCATAAGTGACCCCATTTTGGAAACTACACACCTTAAAGAATTAATCTAGGGGTATAATGAGAATTTTAACCCTACAGGGGCTGGAGGAAAGTATTCACAATTAGACAGTAAAAAAATTGAAAATTTTAATTTTCCAATAATATATAGGTTTAGATTAAAGTTTCTCATTTTCAAAAGTAATATGAGACAAAAAGCACCACAAAATTTGTAATGCAGGTTCTCTTGAGTACAACGGTACCCCATATGTGGGTGTAAACCACTGTATGGGCACACAGTAGGGCTCAGAAGGAAGGGAGCGCCAATTAGCTTTTCCAATGCAAATTTTGCTGAAGAAGTTTCTGAGCGCCAGGTGCGTTTGCAGTGCCCCTGTAGTGTCAGCAGAGAGAAAAACCCCCATAAGTCACCCCATTTTGGAAAGTACACCCCTCAAAGAATTCATCTTGGTGTGTGGTGACCATTTTGACCCCACAGGTATTACAGGAAAGTATTTAAAAGAAGACAGTAAAAATGAAAAACTCGAATTCTTCCAATAATATGTTCGTTTAGTTTGAAATTTCTCAATTTCACGAGGAACAAGAGGAAAAAAGTACCCCAAAATTTGTAACGCAGGTTCTCCTGAGTACAATGGTACCCCATATGTGGGCATAAACCACTGCATGGGCACACAGGAGGGCTCAGAAGGGAAGGAGCGCCAATTAGCTTTTTCAATGCAGATTTTGCTGCAGAAGTTTCCGAGCGCCAGGTGCGTTTGCAGTGCCCCTGTAGTGCCAGCGGAGTAAAATCTCGCCATAAGTCACTCCATTTTGGAAAGTGCACCCCTCAAAGTATTCATCTTGGTGTGTGGTGACCATTTTGACCCCACAGGTATTTGAGGAAAGTATTCAAAAGTAGACAGTAAAAATGAAAAACTCGATTTTTTTCCAATAATATGTTCCTTTAGTTTGAAATTTCTCAATTTCTCGAGGAACAGGAGAGAAATGTCACCCCAATATATGTAAAGAACGTTCTCCTGAGTAGAACAGTACCCCATATGTGGGCATAAACCACTGCATGGGCACACAGCCGGGCTCAGAAGGGAAGGAGCGCCAATTAGCATTTTCAGTGCAGATTTTTCTGAAGAAGTTTCTGAGCGCCAGGTGCGTTTGCAGAGCCCCTGTAGTGTCAGCAGAATAGATTCCCCCCAAAAGTCACCCCATTTTGGAAAGTGCACCGCTCAAAGAATTCATTTTGGGGTGTGGTGACCATTTTTACCCCACAGGTATTAGAGGAAAGTATTCAAAATTGGCCAGTAAAAATGAAAAACTCGAATTTTTCCAATAATATGTTGGTTTAGTTTGAAATTTCTCAATTTGACGAGGAACAGGAGAGAAAACGTACCCCAAAATCTGTAACGCAGGTTCTCCTGAGTACAACGGTACCCCATATGTGGGCATAAACCACTGTATGGGCACACAGCAGGGCTCAGAAGGGAAGGAGCACCAATTTACAGGAGCAAAACCGCAGCTAGTAATGGTTATTAGAATAGTGCAGTTACTAAAATAAAATAAAAAAAAATGAGATTACAGGTAATGTGGGGTGGTTACGGGCACCCAGGGGTGGTTATGGGCAACCTGAGGTGGTTACAGGTAATCTGGGGTGGTTACGGACAACATGGGGTGGTCACGGGCAACCTGCTGTGGTTACGGCAACCTGGGCTGGTTACAGGCAACGTGGGCTGGTTAAAGGCAACGTGGGCTGGTTACAGGCAATCTGCTGTGCTTACAGACAATCTGGGATGGTTACGGGAAACGTGGGGTGGTTACGGGCAACCTGCAGTGCTTACAGACAATCTGGGGTGGATACGGGCAATGTGGGGTGGTTACGGGCAACCTGCAGTGCTTACAGACAATCTGGGGTGGTTACGGGCAACGTGCGGTGGTTACGGGCAACCTGCAGTGCTTACTGACAATCTGGGGTGGTTACGGGCAACGTGGGGTGGTTACGGGCAATATGGGGTGGTTACGGATAAACTGAAGTTTTTATAGGCAATCTGGGGTGGATACCTGTAATCTGGCATGGGCACCGCAATCTGGAGGGGGTCATTGGCAATTTGGGGTGGTCAGAGGCGCCGTGGCGTGGTCAGAGGCGACGTGTGGTGGTCAGAGGCAACGTGCGGTGGTCAGAGGCGACGTGCGGTGGTCAGAGGCGATGTGCGGTGGTCAGAGGCATTGTGGCGTGGTCAGAGGCATCGTGGCGTGGTCAGAGGCAACGCGCTGTGGTTACGTGCAATCTGGGGGGGGGTTACATGTAATCTGGCATGATTACGGGGAACCTGGGGGGGTTATGTGCAACCTGGAAGGGTTACAGACAATCTGGGATTGTTACTGATAAACTGAAGTGCTTATAGGTAATCTGGGGTGGGTACATGTAATTTGGGGTGGTTACGGGCAATCGGGAGGGGGTCACTGGCAATTTGTGGTGGTTATGGGCAACGTGCGGTGGTTACGGGCAACGTGCGGTGGTTACGGCCAACGTGCGGTGGTTACGGGCAACGTGCGGTGGTTACGGGCAACGTGCGGTGGTTACGGGTAATCTGGGGAGGGGTTAGGGGTAATTTGGGAGTAAACTGCAATTATTACTATAATAAAAAGTGTGTGTTTTATTTTTTTGTATGTTTGTCACTTTTTGTACTTTACATATTCATTTTCACTGTATTACTATGATTACTGTGATATTTTCTATCTCAGTAATCATAGTTCAGTGACAGAGACCAAATTGGTCTCTGTCACTTTAAATTTTCAGAGTTGGCTGGCTGTGAAGCGCATGCGCACTTCATAACCAGCCAGGAGGTCGAGGAGGAAGGAGCTCAAGGAGCAGGTGAGTGTATGGGGAAGGGGGGGTGACTGGGGGACGGGGGGCGACTTGGGGGGTGGGGGGACATCACTTTTTATCCCCTGTCACCAATCATTCATGGTGACAGGGGATAAAAAGTGCCTGGATGCACATGGTACAAGCGCTTGTACCGGGACCCAACAGGGGGGTCCCCGATGACTGCCCCATGCTCTCCGCTACCTCTGGTGGTGGAGAGCATGGGGCTTTCATTCATTTTAACTTTTCCATCGCTGTGAACCGAGATTAGTCGGTTCACAGCGATGGCGGCGGCCATATTGGAAATGATGGCCGCCGGGGGAGGGGGGTTAGTGATCGCCCTACTAGGGGTGGCTGATCTGAGGTCTGGGGGACACTTATTTCATCTCCCCCCGCCGTAGATTCACGGCGGGGGGAGATGAAAGGCGGCGGCAGCACCGGTAATCTCCTTTATAACGTTAATAGCGGCGATCGTCGGTAAGGGGGGGGGGGGGGGCGGGACGGACCCCACACACTGCCCCAACCCCTCAGCTACCTCCGGTAGCCGGGGGGTTGGGGTGGGGGCCGTCCCGGCCCCGTAGCCTTATTCTCTGCCATCGCCGTAAAAAGCTGATGGCAGCAGAGTAATGACCCTTAGTGACCGCCGTAAAAAGCCGTATCGGCTGTCACTAAGGGGTTAAAGGTCACCAAGTCCACAATGACACCTCAGGAAATTATGCCAACACCTCTATAATGAAACTGGGACAGCATGGGAAGCAAGCCTGAGTGGATCTAACTCACCAAAGTTGCATCATTACGCCACTATCACAGCCTTTCAACAATAAACTCCAAACACAATATAACTTCTATGTAAAGTTGAAAATACACCAGTAAACCTCCTTTCCTCTACATTGGCATGGACAGATAGCCAAATTTTAAGCAAAAGAAACATTTTTATGCACCCTTTTAAATCACGTCGCCTATGACAACCGCAGATAGCATAGGCAAGGAGAAAATCAAACAGCACCCACCCCTAACTGCCATTGTGTGTTAGTGTGTGCGTTATGTTGTCAGACACGTCCTCTTTAAAATTGTCTTGTGACGAAGTGCCAAGTGTCATGTCTAGCGGTTAAAGCTGTGGGGATGTCGAGGCATGCATAGCACGGCAAAAGCCAGGAAGAGGCAGTGGGGTTGCCAGAGGCAGAGGACAGTCCATAGTGAAAATGCAGGCTCAAACCAGCAGGGCCGCAGCTCTTCCCCATAGGAGGCCCCTGCGGAAAGCTCCCCAATTGAGGGCTTGCTCTTCCTTGGTCTGGAGATATTTTAATGTTTGCGCAAACGAAAAACTGAGGGCAGTTTGCGCACTGTGCCATTCCAAATTGAGTAGGGGCTCTAAAAACAGTTCAAGTACGAATGACCTGAAAAAGACATAAAGAAAAAAATTTTGCAAAAGGGGCGGATTAAAGGTACCAAGGCTCTTTTTGCACTGTTCACTGGGCCCCCTGCTAACCAAGCCCCTTCTAGCCCTGCCCCCAAGCAGAGATTTAGGATACATACAAACTCTGTGCACATGTTGTCACAGAGGCCGGGCAGATTAAGGGTACAATGGGCTCCAGGCTCTTTTTGCACTCATCCAGTGTCCCTGTCTTTATCGCACATTAAAGCAGGGGATACACCGGTGTTGTGGCCAGAGCAGCTGGGCCACAGGGTAAAATCGATAGATGATAACGCTTCCAGTCACTTGTCCACCATTCCGGTAATCCACCCACAGTCTAGTCTCATCACTAGCCAAGAGTCTGGACTGCAGAAACTTCACTCTGACCCTCTTTCCTCCCAACCATGAATGACCTGAAAAAGAATCCATTAGTAAGAAAACAGTGAACTCAAGCAGTGGAGACTGAAGTCTTCCGCGACCTGGTGGCAGCCGCAGCACCTCACTATTTCATCCCTAGCCATGTGCTGTAACATCAGGTGGGCTTTGAGTTACGCGGTAAGCACAAAGGTACTCTTGACCACCAAAAAGGGACACAAGCTTGTGGCCAGAAACACTACATCTCCCGCTACATCAGCACACTGAGTCATGGTTGTGGAGTTGGTCCATTGAATTGGTTCAGCCCACGCTGAAACTGTACCTCTACGCCTAGGAGGTGCTGGCCTTCCAGTGTACCCCTATCAACCCAACAAAGTGTATGAAGTGTATGGTTCAGCTCATTTTCTCCTCAACCTGCGGCTTAATGGGCCATTAAAAAAAAAAAAAAAAAAGGTGAAATGACACAAGAACCAACCCAGGGGTGTCCATTTAAATGTTTGAAAAGTTGACCTAAAGGGACTCAAATTTGATTTATGGAAGGCTCAACCCAGGGTGGAGGCACGTAGGAGAGCATCAAGCAGTCGTGACACGACTTACCTCCCAGAGCTGTGCGGGCTGTGGCTGCTGGAGAGGATTATGGCAGGGGGACACTGAGGGACACAAGACACTGGAGGGACACTGAGCATCCCCCTGCCAGCATCCTCTCCAGCAGCCACAGCCTGCAAAGCTTTGGCAGTTGGGTCGTGACATCATCATTTTATCCAGAAAGTGAAGCCTTGTTGTAGTAGTAAGGGCAGAGAAAAAAAAACACTTTATAAGCATTTCCAGAAATAAGTGTATGTTGGTCATTTGTATAACCTTCTTTAACCTCTTAAGGACTGAGCCCAAAATGGCCTTAAGGACCGTAGCAAATTTCAGGAATATGACATGTGTCATTTTATCCATTGATAACTTCGGGATGCTTTTACCTATCCAGCTGATTCTGAGATTCTTTTCTCATGACATGTTATACTTTATATTTCTGATAAAATTAAGTAGATACTTACAGCCTATATTTATGAAAAAAAAAAACAAATAATGCGAAACTTTTAGAAAAATTGCATTTTTCTAACTTTGAAATTTTGTGCTTGTAGGGGAAATGGTTATGCCACATAAATTAGATATTAAATAGCATTAGCAACATGTCTACTTTATGTTTGAAGCATTTATTAAACTTGCGTTCATTTGTTCAAGACAATAGAAAGCTTCAAAGTTTAGTATCATTTTTCCAAATTTTCACAAGAATTTCAAAATCTGATTTTTCAAGGGACCAGTTCACATGTGAAGCGTATTTGAGGGGGCTGTATATTATGAAGCCCCACAAAGCACCCCATTTCAGAAACTGCACCCCCCAAACTGTTCAAAATCAGTTCCAGAAAGTTATTCAACCCTTTAGGTGTATGAGAAAATTGAAAAATTCTATTTTCTTTGCAGAAATTATATTGTGACCCAATATCTCTCATAATAGAAAACTTATTTCCAGAGAAATGCACCCCAATATTTATTGCCCCATTTCTGCAGTTTATAGAAATATATGATATGTGACCCTATTGCACTATTTGATGCAATCACAAGCCTCAGATACAAAGGTGCGCCTAGTGAATTTTGAAGCCTCCTTACAATTGGCCAAAGTACCACTTCTAGTTGGCAGAGGCTCTGGGGTGCCAAAACCTAACAAACACCCCTAAAAGCAACACCATTTAGGAAACTACACCCCTCAAGGAACGTAACAAGGATTACAGTGAGCACATGGACTCCACTGGTGACACACACAATGTGCCGTAAAATTGAAAGATTTAATTATTTTACACTAAAACTTGGTCTAGCCTTAGGCTTGGTTCACACACAGTATATTTTAGGCAGTATTTGGTCCTCATGTCAGGTCCTCATGGCAACCAAAACCAGGAGTAGATTGAAAACACAGAAAGGCTATGTTCACACAATGTTAAAATTGAGTTGATGGCCGCCATATAATAGTAAATAACTGCCATTATTTCAATACAACGGCCTTTATTTTAAAATAAAAGCAAATATTTCCCATTAAATAACGGCCATCCACTTAATTACAACATTATGTGGACATAGCCTTTCTGTGTTTTCAATCCACTCCTGGTTTTGGTTGTGTGAACCCAGCCTTAAATTGTTTTAGGTTCACAAGGTGTTAAAAGGAAATAAAACTCAAAAACTTGTAGAAAATCCCCCCCCCCCCCCCCCGAGTACAAAAATACCCCACGTGGGGACATAATGTATCATGCGGGCACAGGACACGCCTCAAAAAGGAATTAGCAACCTTTGGCTTTTGGAAGCTGGATTTGGCCAGAATGGAGGACAAAGGCCATGTCGGGTTCACAGAGCCCACGTGCTGCCAAAACAGTGGAAACCCCCCACAAGTGACACCATTACGGAAACTGCACCCCTCAAAGAACGTAACAAGGGGTATAGTGAGCATATAGACCCCACTCGTGAAAGACACAAATGTGGAAAATGTGCAGTGAAAATAAAAAATTAAATTTTTTTACGCTAAAACGTCAGTGTAACTTTGAATTTTTCATGTTCAAAAGGGGCTAAAAGAAAAAATAAACAACTAATCATGTAGAGAAATTCCCCCCGATTACAGGAGTAACCCACATGTGGACCCAAAGTGCAAAGCCGGCGCAAGGAAAGCCTCAAAAGGGAAGGAGCGCAATTTGGATTTTGGAAGCTGGATTAGGCCAGAATGGAGGACGAAGGCAATGTCAGGGTTCGCAGAGCCCCCTTGCTGCCAAAACATTGTAAACCCCCCACAAGTAACCCCAACAAACTCAGAAATATGTGGTCCGTATGGGGTGGAGTCACTTAAGGGGGCTTGTGGGGCTTCCTGGGGTGGCGCCTTGGGGGCTTATCATCACTAAATAATGATGATGATGAGGTAGAAGAGGAAGAAGGAATGACGGATCTTCCTCTTCTCCCTCACTGGTTGTCTCAGTATTGGAGGCAATCCATGGGTATTCCTCCTCAGCCGAGAACAACCTGTGGGCCATTTTTTTGTTTTTTTCTTTAGGATGCCTTTATACACACCGGATCCACAGCGGATTTCACGCTGTGGATTTGCAGCAAAATCTGCTGTGGATTCAGTGTCAGTGCATCCCTATGAGAATACATACTCGCAGCGGGAATGACATGCCGCTGCGTGTATGTAAGTTAACCCCAGGCGGCCGGAGCATACATTACCTCCTCCCTGCTCCGGCTTGCTTCGGGGCTCCCAGCATCAGCTCGTCCTGCGCAGCCAATCAGTGCGCTGCCCTGCTGCAGCCACTGATTGGCTGAGCAAGACATCCTGCTGAGAACCCCCGAAGCAAGCCGGAGCAGGGAGGAGGTGATGTATGCTCCGGCCACTGGGGGGTTAACTTACATACACGCAGCGGGATGTAATTCCTGCTACGTGTATGTATTCTTATAGGGATGCACCGACCCTGGATCCGCAGTGGATTTCACTGTGAATCCACTGCAAATCTGGTGTGTGAAGGCATCCTTAGAGGGGGTGTGTAAGTGTAAGTGTTATGCTTTTACACATGTAAGTGTTACTGTGCATGTTTTATGTACTGTTTTTATGTTTTATTTGTGTGTTTTTTTTTACTTTTTTTTTACTTGGGGGAATATTTTACAAAAAAAAAATTACACTGAAAAAGAAGAGAAAAAAAGCAGAGGGCAGGACACTATATCACCACACATCCATGGGAGAGGGTGGCAGGCAGAGGGAGGGTGGTAGGAAGGAGAGGTTGGGAGAGGGAGAGTGGTAAGCAGAGGGAGGGTGGTTGGAAGGAGATGGCTGTAATGGCGATCGCCGTCGGGGGGGGGGGGGGGGCGTGGCGAGACAATGCCCCCTACGTGACACAGGAAGATGGCTGCTGTAGTAAATAGCAACCCTCTTTTTGTGATTGCCACCCGGCGGCCCCTTAAATGACCAGCGTACAGGTACGTCATCGGTCCTTAAGTGACAGTGATCCATGACGTACCTGTACCCGGCCAGAGTGTATGCGATAAGTGTACACTCCGGCCAGGATCCCATTGAAAATAAGGTTATGTTCCAAACCTCAAAACTACGGCCACAGTTCTGCGGAGAGAACTACGGCCGTAGTTTTACGTAGTGTGAACATAGAATAAAGGTAGAAAAGTGGATGTATAACGTCTGCAGTTTTTTTTTTCTTCTATATATATATATATTTTTTTTTAATTGTTTGCAGAGCGCTATGTACTGCACTGCGACAACTTGTAGCTAACAACAGATAAGCAAACACTGACGTATACAGTATAGGTAGAAAAGTTGATGTATAACTTCGGCAGATACATAGCCTTTTTTCCCTTTTGTATGAATATAGATATATGTTGCCTATTCACTGTATATGCAGATATATACGCTATGCTGTGTATTGTAGTACCCCAGGAAAGGGCTTGTGGTGCCTTGCTTTGTTACAGTCAGTTAAATCCACACTCTACCTACTCCATAAAAACTATCCCTGAGATTGTCCTGCAACAGTTATACTGTAGGAGCAACTAAACCCAGTGCAGCTCATTCAGAATATACACCAGCTTTCTATCTGTGAGAATAAAGCAGCTGCTGTCCCGGTAGCTGGCCGTTTGTCTATATATATGGACGAAATATACTGTGCTGTGTCTTCTAGTAGCCCTAACAAGGGCTGTTGTGGTCTTTTCTGCCTAAAATCAGCTAAAAACTCCCTTTTCCTGCAACAGCCTCTCTCGCTTTCTAGGTCCAACATGGCTTCTGACGACGAACAGGAAGTCCCAAGTTTTTGTACTTTGCAGGTCACATGAGTAAGCCAGCCAAGGAATTTAGACACTGTTCTCTCGATGCCAGCGTGCTCCTAGTGCCTCTAACACCTCCCACCCCCCTGCATAGTTTTTGATCTAAAAAAAAGGTGCTAGGAAATTTGGGAGGGGAATCAAATTTTTACTAAGTATTCGGACAGATGCTTGATCGAAAACGAGTATTTCGAATAGTGTAGTATTCGATCCAATACCTACTTGATCGAGTACTACTTGCTCATCTCTTGTGGTTGCTATCGATACCACTCTGTAGCCAAGCTGTTGGTTCAGTATTGTGGTCTTGAGGTTGAAAAGATGGTGAATGCTATACATTCATAAATTTTACTCTGAGTTAAGTCTGAGACCTCTCCTCCACATAGACCTTATAGGGCTGTGTTCACACACAGTATATTTTAGTCAGTATTGTGGTACTCATATAGCAACCTCAACCAGAAGTGGATTGAAAACACAGAAAGGCTATGTTCACACAATTTCAAATTGAAAAGTAACAAAGTGGTGGACGGACACACTACCTAGTGTCACAACAGATATTTATTCATGTGAAAAAACACACACGAAAATAATAGTCAAACATTTAGGTCATATTGACCAATAGGACAAAGTTAAGGAATAAGTATGTCTGTTATTCCCTACCTAGTCACTAGAAAGGTGCAGCTGGGATAGGGCATCCCCCTCACCATACGGGAAAAATCCCTACACTAATGGTGGAACAATGTCCACTTGTCAAACACTCAATGTGGGTTGGAGGATGCAGTAATAGTCCTGTTAGGTAAGTGATGGTTCACTCAGTGTATGCACCAATATATAGTCATATGATCGGGCTATTGTAAGGTTTGTTGGAGATTCACTGTCTACCCTTAGTCCATCCAATGAGTTTCCCCTAGACAAGATTCATATCCGGGTTCGTTAGGGATGGTGGTGGATTCCAACCCTCAATGGTGGTGTAAGAAATCTGGTAAGAGAGTGCATCTATATCATAAATGGGTGTATGGTAGGTTGCCCAACAAGTGTGTATATTGCTAAAGATTAGAGGAGCTTGCATCCATTACCTCACTGATGTTGGATGATGCCTACAGATGTCGTCAGGTTAGAGGAGCCACAGAGATAAATGGTTAATCTAGACCGTCTTGTTAGTACAGTGAGAAGGAAGGTTATTATCTCACATAGACTATTGTTAGGATGTCTTTAAGTCTGTAAAAATATTAGCATAGAGATAGTCTTAATCCTATATATCTTATAATACATATATAGATAGAGTGATAGGCATGGCATAAATCAGATAAGCTACCTTGATATTCATATGAGTTCTGTCTTTCATATTAGGTATGCTGATATTAAGTGGTGGTAAAAGGTATTATGGGAGAATGATGTTTTTCACAAAGAATCCCCCCTTGGTGGTGAAGAAAAGACAAAGATCAGTGTTGTAACCAATTGCATGAATTAGTGCCCAGATATAATCTTGATAGATGGCAAAACAAATAGCAGACACTTACGTACGTTAGGGGGGGGAGTGTGAGCTTCCAGCTCTCCAGACGTAGATGAGCGTCTGGAGTACATGTCCTTAACCTGGCTCTTCATGCCGGCCCGGTTAGGTCACGTGCGGCGTATGGCGTATGACGGAGTGACGTCCTGGCTGTGTTGTAGCACGCAAGTGTGGGCACAGAGTTTACTCCGTCCCACACATTATCGCAAGGAAGGATATCACGTGTGGGACATGTGTAATGTGTTGCACGTATGGTAAGGGCAAAATGTGAAGATAATAATACACGATTTGCCCATACATTGGCGCAAGTGTCAATGTAAAAGTCAAATGGTCAAAAGTATTATACTTAAACCTATAAGAGAGATATGGGGTAACTATACATATATATATGTTTAATATATCAATATTTTTTTAAAACGTCTCGGGGGTTCGGTATATATAATAGTAACAGGTAGCTATATGTATGTAAGATACATATATGGCCAGTAGATCTGGAACAAGTATTAGTGGATGAGATGGATATTAAAAGTAACATCTGTGGTAATTAGGTGAAGTAAGGGGCGGAGCTTATAGTAGATGGTAATGATGTTGCGATAAGTTAGATTATGTTAGGTACATGGAATTGACATGATTAGTGTCTTTCAAAGGGCACAGATAAGGGCAAGTTACAGTATAAAGGAGGTGTACTCTGGGACAACAGATGTCATATGAGAGTTTGTCAGGAATAGATTAGCCGTGTCGTCTCATATAAATGAAGTGAATAATAGCTGATCGTTGAGGCCGTGTGATTCTAGTGTTCTAAAACGGTATACCCATTCAGACTCCTTTCTGAAAAATCTATTATCAATGTCACCTCTCCTAAAATCTGGTTTCATGATGGTGATGACTTTAAATGACAGTTTGAAAGGATTCTGAGGATGAATGGCGCACATTTGTTGTGAAACTGGCTTGGGTCTGGAGTGTTCTATATCTCCTATGTGTTCCAAGATTCTAAGTCTTAACTCCCTGCGGGTATTTCCTACGTATGATTTGGGACACTCACAGGTGGCCATATAGATCACATAGGGGGTCTTACAGTTGGAAAAAATTGGTTCTTGAATACTACAGGGTTAGATCCTGAGCAGAATGTTTTTGATGTACTGTACATATGTATTGACAAGCCTTGCATGACCCGCATTTATAGGTTCCCACCTTCCGGGTATCCAGCAACGTGCTTGTTCTGGAGCTGGTAGCTGTATAATGACTGTTAGTTAGATAGTCACCCAGGTTACGGCCACGTTTGTAGGTGATCAGAAGATGATTTGGATTATGTGAGAGGTCAATTATCTGATTGGTTGGATTATTATTAACTGATCTTTGTTTTCCCTTAACCAACATTCAGTGTTGTGACCCCCCTGGCCAAAAAAGAGAGTCCTGTTGTGGTTGATAATGGGGTTGAGGGCAAAGAGGTAGAAGCTGATGAAGATGAGGAGGTGGGTTGAGTTTAGTTGTGGTATAGTTGTGGTGATGTTGGTTCTGTTCTGGTATTAATATCCCCTGACTCGGCCTCCCCTTCCCCTCTATCCTTAGAAAGGTTTCTGTTGCCATTCCCCTTGTTCCTTTTGTCTTGTGCTATATGGATATCTATCACTATATATGTATTATAAGATATATAGGATTAAGACTATCTCTATGCTAATATTTTTACAGACCTAAAGACATACTGACAATAGTATATGTGAGATAATAACCTTCCTTCCTTCTGGATACGAGTGTATCCAGGTGGGGGTTGGTCTGTAGTATAGTCCAGGCCTTTTCCAGAATCGAACGGATCTGGGGGACTGCATTGTTGTATGTTCCAATGATTCTGAGCTCGTCCATGGACTCTTGGTGTGTGGTTTTCTTCGGTTTGGGTATGAGAAGATCCTGACGGTTGCTTGCTTTCGCAGACTGGTAAGCTCGCGTTAGGGTATGTTTGAAATAGCCTTGCTCTTTGAATCGGTCTTGAAGGTTTTTTGCTTCCCTTTCGAAGGTCTGTTCAGAAGAACAGTTCCGCTGATTCCCAGGTACTGACCCTTCGGGATTCCAGTCTTTAGGCTGAGGTAATGATGACTTTCCCACTTCATCAGACTGTTCCACCATTGGTTTATGATAGGCTTCTGTCGCAATGTTGGTACCTTCAATCCTGATGATTGTATCCAAGAAACGTAGTTGGTGTTGGTCTTTTTCCGAGGTAAAGCGTAGGCCAATGTAATTCTGGTTTAGGTCCGTAATGAACTCTTTGAACCTTTTTGGTGTCCCTGACCAGATGATGATCACGTCATCTTTGTAAAGTCCCCAATATGTGATGTGATGGTAGGATTCGTATCTCTCCATAAATACCAGAATGTCCTCCCACCAGCCCAGAAACAGGTTGGCGTATGAGGGAGCCACAGGGCTCCCCACTGCCATGCCCCTGAGCTGGTGGTAGAATCATTCATTGAATAGGAAATAGTTGTGTGTCAGGACCCATTCAAGGGTGGTCAGGATAAACTTGTTGTGGTTGGCCAGATGTTCAATTCTTGTTTGGAGAAAGTGATCAACTGCTTGGAGACCTTTGGCATGTGGGATTGAGCTATATAATGCCTCAACGTCAATGCTGCATAAGAAAGAGCCTTTCTCTACTGTGATGTCGGTTAATTTCAAGAGAAGGTTCATGGTGTCACGAATGTACGATGATATACTTGTCACCAAAGGTTGGAAGATTTCATTCAAGTAGATACCAAGATTTTGGGTTAAATTATCTATGCTGGCCACAATTGGCCTACATTTAAGGGAGTTTAGCCCCTTATGGACTTTGTGTGCTGGAGGCCACAGAAACGCATATTCCTTTTTGTCAATGATGTGGATAGTGAGGGCCTCATCAAGGATCACCTTCAGGTCCTTACTGAAGCGATCTGTTGGGTCAGAGACTAGGACTCTATACCCCTCCCCATCAATTAGGACTATTAGACACATGTCCCTAAAGAGATTGTGGTCCATTATGACTAGATTTCCGTCTTTGTCGGCCGATTTGATTACAATAGTCCGGTCCTTCTGAAGGTTCTTAAGCGCCTCCTGTTCTTTCCTGTTCAAGTTTTTATCATAGGTCCATGGTTCCTTTGCCAGTCGTTCCAGGTCTTGTACCACAACTTTTATAAAGATGTCTGTACTGTCCTGGTCTCCTACTGGTGGCATCCTCCTTGACTTTAATTGGCATGATAAAAATGGTCCCCATCCACGGTGCCTTTCATTTTCTTCCAGAAGAGTAGATAGAGTATTCACCCTTGGCAGGTCCTCCTGGGTGATTGCAAGTTCTATGTATTTTCTGTCATCATTAAGTTTGAAAACCTTTTTCTATTTCAGCTTCCTTGAGAATAAATATACATCTTTGATTCAGTCGAATACCCTAAATTTGCTTGTGGGGACAAAGGAGAGACCTTTTTGGAGAAGGGACAGTTCCGATTTAGTGAGAATGTGGTGTGAGAGGTCAATTATCTGATTGGTTGGATTATTATTAACTGATCTTTGTTTTCCCTTAACCTACATTCAGTGTTGTGACCCCCCTGGCCAAAAAAGAGAGTCCTGTTGTGGTTGATAATGGGGTTGAGGGCAAAGAGGTAGAAGCTGATGAAGATGAGGAGGTGGGTTGAGTTTGTGGTATAGTTGTGGTGATGTTGGTTCTGTTTTGGTATGAATATCCCCTGCCTCGGCCTCCCCTTTCCTTCTGACCATAGAAAGGTTTCTGTTGCCATTCCCCTCGTTCCTTTTGTCTCGTGCTTTATGGAGATCTATCACTCTCTATATGTATTATAAGATATATAGGATTAAGACTATCTCTATGTTAATATTTTTACAGACCTAAAGACATCCTAACAATAGTCTATGTGAGATAATAACCTTCCTTCTCACTGTACAAACAAGATGGTCTAGATTAACCATTTAACTCTGTGGCTCCTCTAATCTGACGACATTTGTAGGCATCATCCAACATCAGTGAGGTAATGGACGCATGCTCCTCTAATCTTTAGCAATATACACACTTGTTGGTCAACCTACCATACACCCGTTTCTGATATAGATGCACTCTCTTACCAGATTTCTTACACCACCATTGAGGGCTTGGAATCCACAACCATTCCTGATGAACCCAGATATGAACCTTGTCTGGGGGAAACGCGTCGGATGGACTAAGGGAGGACAGTGAATCTCCACCAAACCTTACAATAGCTGGATCATATGACTATATATATATATCACTCAGCTAACAGGACTATTACTGCATCCTCCAACCCACATTGAGTGTTTGACAAGTGGACATTGTTCCACCATTAGTGTAGGGATTTTTCCCGTATGGTGAGGGGGACGCCCTATCCCAGCGGCACCTTTCTAGTGACTAGGTAGGGAAAAACAAGCATACTTATTCCTTAACTTTGTCCTATTGGTCAATATGTGTGTGTTTTTTTCATCTAAATAAATATCTGTAGTGACACTGGGTAGTATGTCCGTTCACCACTTTGTTACTTTCTAATTTGAAGTTCTGTCTGTTTCTGAACAGGTGGGGACATAAGTATCACCTATAGCATCTTTAGGACTACACACTAATTACGTTCTTTTTGTTCACACAATGTTGAAATTGAGTGGATGGTTGTCATTTAATAGCAAATATTTGCTGTTATTTTAAAACAACGGCTGTTGTTTTGAAATAATTGCAGGTATTTACCGTTATATGGCTGCCATCCACTCAATTTCAACATTGTGTGAACAGAGCCTTTCTGTGTTTTTAATCCACTCCTGGTTGAGGTTGCAATATGAGTACCAAAAAACTGACTGAAATATACTCTGTGTGAACTGGAGTAAGATACATAGATTGGATTTAATACTCTGAAAGGAATTGCCTGTTTCCTTGCATGCATAAGTTTCACATTTTTGTGCAAGACACTTGTTGCACAAACATTTGCAAGTTTTCATCTCTCTGCACTTTTCAGAATGTGTGTAGGGATTAGTAAAAGGGGACATGGCCTCGAGTGCCTAGTGGATTTACCTGCCAGATGGACAGGAGGCATAGATTTCAAACTCTTGCATATGGACAATAAAATATATACCACATTTATTAAGATACTTAATAAAATTGGCACATCCAAAATCAATGGACTTTTCTTTTTTTTTTTTTTATTTAGACTAGCCTAACAAATGCTGACCTTCATAAAATCCCCCCATTGTGTCTAAGGGTTGATCTGGTTATTATTTATTTTCAATTCTTTATTTTTTGCCTGAAACTAAAATGAAATTATCAAATTCACATGGAGTACATGTATGTCTGTGTTGTTGTAGTTCAGCACAACCCCACGTACATGTACTGTACATCAACAAGTTGATTTGTCACTGCACACTAAATTTGAACTTTAACTGCAGCCAGTAACCCAGCCAGAAACCCATCACTGTCTGCTTCGCTCTGATGGAAATTACTAGGATTGGTTTGTCATTATGGACGAACCACAGTGTAAGATGACAGGAGAGGTTGGCTTTACACAGCTCTTCTTGCTCTGATCTCCTCTATTGTGTGTGGAATCTGGGTAAGGAGTACAGAACAGTCCTGTGGCACAGCAATGTAAATAAATAAATAAATAAATAACCCCTTCCTACACTGATTGTATTCTCTTTTGTACCTGATTGTTGACCCTGTACCTTTTACTGTACTTGATTGTCATCCCTGTCCCTTGTTGCTGTACATGGTATTCTCCTCTATTCCCAATTTCTGTACCTTTAGTCATCCCTGCAACTGTACCTGATCATCATCCATCCCCTGTTGTTCTATCTGATTGCTGCCCCTGTTAATGTATCTGATCACCGCCCCTGTTAGTGTATCTCATTGTGATTCCTATTATTGTACCTAATTGTCGATCCTGTTAGTGAATCTAATTGTTGCCACTGTTACTGTGTGAAATTTTAAAAATTTCCTAAAAACTTCTACAACCCAAAACACCCTAAAAGGTAAAAGGACCTTTACCAAGTAATACCGATATAGAGTTGGCATATTGTAAATGTAAATTATCTTATTTGTGTTGTGCATGGCTGTATGTCAGAGTTTAAAGGGTTAATGGCGGGTGGCAGCGCAATCGCCTCAGCCAATTATTAACAGTGAGGACCCAGCTGCTGATAGCATTCATCTCCGTAAACGCTTAGTCTGGCTATGGACCAACTGCGTGATTTCACTCAATTATGAGCAATGTTTCGGATACAGCCAATTCCCACTTCCTTGGCTCATACAACTTCATTCATAGTGTATCCTGTACTGACTTGACATTTATTCATGTGAGTGTATAGTATTTGAAAAACAACAACTCACGTTTTGTAGTCTTCACTTCTACCTGGATTTATTGTTGCTTGATTGCAAAGTTTGGCTGCGTGTGATCAGAACACTGGAGCTCGCTGGAGGCTAGGCGTCCTCTCCCTGCTGCGCGACGTTTCGGAAGGCGTGGCTTCCTTACTCATGCGCACAGGTGAGCGGTACCTGCTCAGCTAAGTACCGACGTCTGAAATCACATGTGACCTCTGGCATTGTAAATCATAGATATACAAATATAAGAATAGTGTTACTCTGTACATGGCACATAATAAATCCACAGTTTACATGATATACTATATATTATATTGTTATATGCATGACGTCGTCTACTCGGGGATGAATGTTGTTATAGATACGCCTTAAAGCTACACACTGTATTTAAACCGGATGGCTCTACACTCTCTAACTTTCTTATCCACTATGTCTCCCGTTGTAGTAACAGCTGTTTGTCTCTTCTTTCTGACCCTGTCGTTTGTATTTCCTCTAGGATACATCATTTCAATTCATACACATGATGCCCTGCCTGTTTAAAGTGTTTGGCTACATTCATCTCTCTTACATACTTCTGTCGTGTTGTGTCCTCTTGTTTTAAATGTTTTCTGATCATGGACTTGTGTTCATTTATTCTCACCTTTACTTGTCTCATTGTTTGCTCTACATATGTCTTGCCACATGGGCATTTCAACATGTATATTTTTTAATTGCTTTACGTATGACTGGTACGTGATGATCATATGTTGTCACAAAAATGTGTCTCTGTTCGTTCAATGTTTGTGAATTTACCCTTTTAGTTTTCGCTATAACTCGGTTTATTTGTTTGTATTTGTAACCTCTCTGTTTAAATTTTTTCTTCATTTTGTTTTGACACTCTATTTTTTCTGTATCCGTGTTGACTATCCTCTCTATTCTCTGCATCTGACTTTTTACAATGCTATCAAATACTTGTGGTGGATGGTGGCTGGTGCGATGTAGCAAATAGTTTTTATCAGTGGACTTAACATACAGTGTTGTGTCAAATCTTCCTTCGGTTTTCGTCACCTGCACATCAAGGTAATGTATGCTGTTCATGTCATATTCTAACGTGAATCTTATTGTAGGGTAACAAGAATTCAGGTAAGTCACAAAATACATCAGTGATTGCTCACTATCTCTCCACAGGAGGAACACGTCGTCCACAAATCTGTACCATGATAACGGCGTGTTCCCCCGTGTCTTCTCCATCATATATTTGTTTTCAAACGTTTCCATGAAGATATTGGCGACACTGGGTGCCACCGCCGACCCCATGGAAACTCCATACGTTTGTTGGAAAAATTTCTGATCAAACCGGAAATAGTTTTTAGATAACACTATCTCCAGAAGTCCCATCAAAAAATTAATGTCTGCATTTGTCATTTTTTCATTATTTTGCATGAGTTCTCTAATGGCTGCCATGCCTTCATTATGTGGTACATTGGTATACAAACTCTGTACATCCAGTGTGCACATAAACGGGACATCTTCCACTGTTTCTTTTTTTATTTTGCTTAAGAAATCATTAGTGTCATTTAAACATCTGGGAAAAATTTTTATGATATCCTGTAGGAAACTATCAATGTAAGTGGCCACTGGTTGAAAGATGGACCCTACTTGTGACACTATGGGTCTGCCAGGTGGCGACATCAGACATTTGTGTATCTTGGGGGCCAGGTATAAGATTGGAACCCTAGGATTATCATTAATTAAAGAGTTAGCAATGTATTCACTGATGATTTCCCCTCTAATTCCTTCTTGGATGTATTTGTCCAACTCCTCTTTATATTTATTTGTGGGGTCACCCCTCAATTTACAGTACACATTCTCATCAGATAGCTGTTTGAGGGCCTCATTCATATAATCAGTTTTGTTCATTATTACGATGGCGCCCCCCTTGTCGGCCTTTTTGACCACAAGGGAGGCGTCATCGGACAGTGACATTATGGCCTCCTTTTGGGCTCTTGTTAGATTCATAGGCATTTTTTTTTTTTACTTCATCCCATTTTTCCTTCACTTGGGCCAGCACGGACCGTGTGAATATGTCTAGTGCGTTATTCTTGATTTCCGGATCAAATGTGCTGTGTGCTCGAATCTTGTCTGGTACAATGTCCACATACGACTTTTGTTGTCTGCGGCTGCGATTTATATCAAAGAAAAACATCTTTAGCCTCAATGTTCTACAGAACTTATAAAAGTCCACTTCAAAGTCAAATAAAGATCTTCCGAAGGTAGGTACAAATCCCAAACCTTTGTTTAGTACAGAATACTCATCTGGTGTTAGTGTCGAATCTGAAATATTCACTACTATGTTTTCCTCTTTGGGCCCTTTTTTTTTGGTTTCTTGTATTTCCTCCTCTGTCTCTCCTCCTGTTTCTGAACTGAATATTGTTACTTCTTTCTGTCCTTTCTTTGTATGTTTTCCTTTGTCTAAAAAAGGCTTTGTTGCGGTACGTTTGGTTGTAATTTTTTCTTCTTGCTCTGATGATGTGCTTGTACTTGATGTAATATTGCCGGTTCGTGTGAATGTTCTCCTATTAGGGCCTCTGCGTTTCTCATTTGCCCATGTGTAAACACGGTTGAACAAGTAATCTCTGCTGTCTCGTTCAAACTTGTTTAATTTACTTTGCAATATTAGTGATTTCAGCTTGTCTATATTGGCTGTAATTTCACTATTGATTTTTCCATACTCTTCTAGTGTTTTTGACACTTGTATTTTAGTTTTGATTTCATCAATTTCATTGCGTGTTGTATCTAATGCTAACTGCAGGTGTTGTACTGTTAGTAGCATTAAGTCCAGTGAGTGTCTATTACTCATAGCATACCATTTCTGGTGATAGATTGGGTCTTCCGGTAGAAGTATAGGTGTCAGATTACTTCTGAGACCCCTCGGTATTCTTTGTAGTTTTAAATATTCTGTGAGGGTTGAGGCATGGAGAGACAAATTCACCTTTTTCTTTTTCAGTTTTTCAAGTGTTTTTACACATGGGCAGATGAGAAACGCAGAGGCCCTAATAGGAGAACATTCACACGAACCGGCAATATTACATCAAGTACAAGCACATCATCAGAGCAAGAAGAAAAAATTACAACCAAACGTACCACAACAAAGCCTTTTTTAGACAAAGGAAAACATACAAAGAAAGGACAGAAAGAAGTAACAATAATCAGTTCAGAAACAGGAGGAGAGACAGAGGAGGAAACACAAGAAACAAAAAAAAAGGGTCGCCCAAAGAGGAAAACATAGTAGTGAATATTTCAGATCGGACACTAACACCAGATGAGTATTCTGTACTAAACAAAGGTTTGGGATTTGTACCTACCTTCGGAAGATCTTTATTTGACTTTGAAGTGGACTTTTATAAGTTCTGTAGAACATTGAGGCTAAAGATGTTTTTCTTTGATATAAATCGCAGCCGCAGACAACAAAAGTCGTATGTGGACATTGTACCAGACAAGATTCGAGCACACAGCACATTTGATCCGGAAATCAAGAATAACGCACTAGACGTATTCACACGGTCCGTGCTGGCCGAAGTGAAGGAAAAATGGGATGAAGTAAAAAAAATGCCTACGAATTTAAAAGAGCCCAAAAGGAGGCCATAATGTCACTGTCCGATGACGCCTCCCTTGTGGTCAAAAAGGCCGACAAGGGGGGCGCCATCGTAATAATGAACAAAACTGATTATATGAATGAAGCCCTCAAACAGCTATCTGATGAGAATGTGTACTGTAAATTGAGGGGTGACCCCACAAATAAATATAAAGAGGAGTTGGACAAATACATCCAAGAAGGAGTTAGAGGGGAAATCATCAGTGAATACACTGCTAACTCTTTAATTAAAGGGGTTGGCCACTTCTTATACATTATTACTGAAAGGGCCAAAACTTAGACCTATGGTGCCTTCAGGGATTCTATTCCCCTTTAGGCATGGTCCTCCGGCCATTCATACGGACTGCGCGTCCCTGCTGCGCTCCTCCTGCATCCCCCAGAAGTTCGGCCCAGGAGAGGCATGTGATCAGCAGTGCGTCCACTGCTCCTTCCCGGCATCCACTTCGCGTCAGGCATTTGGCGCATGCGCAGTGCTCTCCTGTCCCGCTCTGTCTAAGGATCCAGGTATGTATACTAGTGAGCACATCAGAACGGGAGAGAGGCAGGACGACAGAGCACTGCCAGCAAGGCATTCAGTCTCTGCTCAGTGCTCTCTCATCCTGCCTTTCTCCTGTTCTGTTGTGCTCAGTAGTACACATACTGTACCAGGATCCTTTGACACAGCGGGACAGGAGAGAGGCAGGACGAGAGAGCACTGAGCAGAGACTGAATGCCTTGCTGGCAGTGCTCTCTCGTCCTGCCTCTCTCCCGTTCTGATGTGCTCAGTAGTACACATACCAGGATCCTTAGACAGAGCGGGACAGGAAAGCACTGCGCATGCGCCAAATGCCTGACGCGAAGTGGATGCCGGGAAGGAGCAGTGGACGCACTGCTGATCACATGCCTCTCCTGGGCCGAACTTCCGGAGGACGGAGGAGGAGCGCAGCGGGGACGCGCAGTCCGTATGAATGGCCGGAGGACCTTGCCTAAAGGGGAATAGAATCCCTGAAGGCACCATAGGTCTAAATATTGGCCCTTTCGGTAATAATGTATAAGAAGTGGCCAACCCCTTTAATGATAATCCTAGGGTTCCAATCTTATATCTGGCCCCCAAGATACACAAATGTCTGATGTCGCCAACTGGCAGACCCATAGTGTCACAAGTAGGGTCCATCTTTCAACCAGTGGCCACTTACATCATAAAATTTTTTCCCAGATGTTTAAAAGACACTAATGATTTCTTAAGCAAAATAAAAAAAGAAACAGTGGGAGATGTCACGATTATGTGCACACTGGATGTACAGAGTTTGTACCACATAATGAAGGCATGGCAGCCATTAGAGAACTCATGCAAAATAATGAAAAAATGACAAATGCAGACATTAATTTTTTGATGGGACTTCTGGAGATAGTGTTATCTAAAAACTATTTCCGGTTTGATCAGGAATTTTTCCTACAAACGTATGGAGTTTCCATGGGGTCGGCGGTGGCACCCAGTGTCGCCAATATCTTCATGGAAACGTTTGAATACAAATATATGATGGAGAAGACACGGGGGAACACGCCGTTCACATGGTACAGATTTGTGGACGACGTGTTCCTCCTGTGGAGAGATAGTGAGCAATCACTGATGTATTTTGTGACTTACCTGAATTCTTGTCACCCTACAATAAGATTCACATTAGAATATGACATGAACAGCATACATTACCTTGATGTGCAGGTGACGAAAACCGAAGGAAGATTTGACACAACACTGTATGTTAAGTCCACTGATAAAAACAATTTGCTACATCGCACCAGCCACCATCCACCACAAGTATTTGATAGCATTGTAAAAAGTCAGATGCAGAGAATAGAGAGGATAGTCAACACGGATACAGAAAAAATAGAGTGTCAAAACAAAATGAAGAAAAAATTTGAACAGAGAGGTTACACATACAAAGAAATAAACCGAGCTATAGCGAAAACTAAAAGGGTAAATTCACAAACATCGAACGAACAGAGACAAATTTTTGTGACAACATATGATCATCACCAGGGCCGGCTCTAGGTTTTTGTGGGCCCTTGGGCGACAGAGCCTCGGCGGGCCCCTTTGAGGAGCAAATCATGGCGATACAGGCGAGGAAAGATTTGCAGCAGAAGAAACATGCGGCTGCTGCATATCTTTCTCCTCCTGTATCTCCTGATCTCTGCAGTAGTCAGGACTCTGGAGGAGTCAGACACAGTGAAAGGATCATATATATACACACACAGAGCAGGAGCTGTATACAGAACTAGCAGCTCCAGCATGTTTTATGTATATATATATATATATATATATATATATAAAACATGCTGGAGCTGCTAGTTCTGTATACAGCTCCTGCTCTCTGTGTGTGTGTGTGTATATATATATATATATATATATATATAAGGGATGGGTCCGTACGAACCCGAACTCTCGCCATATATATATCTTAAATTCTGGTGCTGC